>NW_027459055.1:0-300000 GCF_050624435.1 Tenrec ecaudatus | reverse complement strand
GGGTGCCTTAGACTTAGGCGAAGAGAGGCCTAGCCTTACCCAAAGCCTCGGGGTGCCCTAGCCTAAGCCTTGGGGTGCTTAGCATAAGGCTAGGGGTGCCCTAGCCTAAGACTAGGGGGGCCCTAGCCTAAGCCTAGGGGTGCGCTAGCCTAAGCCTAGGGGTGCCCTAGCCTGAGCCTAGGGGTGCCATAGCCTGAGCCTACGGGTGCCCTAGCCTGAGGCTAGGGGAGCCCTAGCCTTAGTCTAGCTTAGGATTGCCGTAGCCTAAGCCTAGGGGTGCCCTAGCCTAAGCCTAGTGTGCCCTAGCCTAAGCCAAGGGGTGCTCTAGCCTTAGGCTAGGGGAGACCTAGCCTTAGCCTAAACCTAGGGGTGCCCTAGCCTAAGCCTAGGGGGGCCCTAGCATAAGCCTAGGGGTGCCCTAGCCTGAGCCTATGGGTGCGCTAGCCTGAGGTTAGGGGAGCCCTAGCCTTAGTCTAGCCTAGGATTGCCCTAGCCTAAACTTAGGGGTGCCATAGCATGAGTCTAGGGGTGCCCTAGCCTTAGGCTAGGGGAGCCCTAGACTTAGCCTAAGCTAGGGGTGCCCTAGCCTAAGACTTGGGATGCCCTAGCCTAAGCCTAGGGGTGCCCTAGCCTGAGGCTAGGGGAGCCCTAGCCTTAGCCTAAGCCTAAGGGAGCCCTAGCTTAAGCCTTGGGGTGCCATAGCTTAAGCCTAGTGGTCACCTAGCCTAGGCCTAGGGGTGCCCTAGCCTAAGCCTAGGGGTGCCCTAGCCTAAGCCTAGGGTGCCCTAGCCTAAGCCGAGGGGTGCCCTAGCCTTAGTCTAGGGGAGCCCTAGCCTAGCTTAAGCCTAGGGGTGCCCTAGCCTAAGCCTAGGAGTGCCCTAGCAGAAGCCAAGGGGTGCTCTAGCCTTAGGCTAGGGGAGCCCTAGGCTTACCCTAAGCCTAGGGGTGCCCTACCCTAAGCCTAGGGGTGCCCTAGCCTAAGCCTAGGGGTGTCCTAGCCTGAGCCTTGGGGTGCCATAGCCTGAGACTACAGGTGCCCTAGCCTGAGGCTAGGGGAGCCCTAGCCTTAGTGTAGCCTAGGATTGACCTAGCCTAAGCCTAGGGGTGCCCTAGCCTAAGCCTAGGTGTGCCCTAGCCTGAGGCTAGGGGTGCCCTAGCCTGAGGCTAGGGGAGCCCTAACCTTAGCCTAAGCCTAGGGGTGCCATAGCCTAAGCTTAGGGGTGACCTAGCCTAAGCCTAGGCGTACCATAGCCTAAGCCTAGGGGTGCCCTAGCCTGAGGCTAGGGGAACCCTAGCCTTAGCCTAAGCCTAGGTGTGCCCAACGGAAGCCTAGGGGTGTCCTAGCCTGAGCCTAGGGGTGCCCTAGCCTGAGCCTACGAGTGCCCTAGCCTGAAGCTAGGGTTGCCCTAGCGTTAGTCTAACCTAGGATTGCCCTTGCTTAAGCCTAGGGGAGCCATAGCCTGAGCCTAGGGGTGCCCTAGCCTTAGGCTAGGGGAGCCCTTGCCTTAGACTAAGCCTAGGGGTGCCCTAGCCTAAGCCTAGGGGTGCTCTACCGTCAGGCTAGGAGTGCCCTAGCCTAAGACTAGGTGTGCCCTAGCCTAAGCCTAGGGGTGCTCTTGCCTAAGCCTAGGGGTGCCCTAGCGTAAGCCTAAGGGTGCCCTAGCCTTAGGCTAGGGGTTCCCTAGCCTAAGCCTATGGGTGCCCTTGCCTAAGTCTAGGGGTGCCCTAGCCTTAAGCTAGGGGATCCCTAGCCTTAAGCAAAGCCTAGCGGTGCCCTAACCTAAGCCTAGGGGTGCCCTAGCCTAAGCCTAGGGGTGCCCTAGCCTAAGCCTAGGGGTGCCTTAGCCTTAGGCTAGGGGAGGCCACACCTTAGCCTAAGCCTAGGGGTGCCCAAGCCTAAGCCTAGGGGTGCCAAACCTAAGCCTAGGGGTGCCCTAGCCTAAGCCTAGGGCTGCCCTAGCCTAAGCCTAGGGGTGCCTTAGCCTTAGGTTAGGCGAGCCCTAGCCTTAGCCTAAGCCTAGGGCTGCCTAGCCTAAGCCTAGGGATGCCCTAGCCTAAGCCTAGGGGTGCCCTAGCCTAATCCTAGGGGTGCCCTAGTCTAAGCCTAGGGTTGCCCTAGTCTAAGCCTAGGGGTGCCCAAGCCTAAGCCTAGGGGTGCCAAGCCTAAGCCTAGGGGTGGCCTAGCCTAAGACTAGGGCTGCCCTAGACTAAGCCTAGGGGTGCCCAGGCCTTAGGCGAGGGGAGCCCTAGCCTTAGCCTAAGCCTATGGCTGCCCTAGCCTAAGCCTAGGGGTGCCCTAGCCTAAGCCTAGGGATGCCCTAGCCTAAGCCTAGGGGTGCCTTAGCCTTAGGTTAGCCGAGCCCTAGCCTTAGCCTAAGCCTAGGGCTGCCTAGCCTAAGCCTAGGGATGCCCTAGCCTAAGCCTAGGGGTGCCCTAGCCTAATCCTAGGGGTGCCCTAGTCTAAGCCTAGGGTTGCCCTAGTCTAAGCCTAGGGGTGCCCAAGCCTAAGCCTAGGGGTGCCAAGCCTAAGCCTAGGGGTGGCCTAGCCTAAGACTAGGGCTGCCCTAGACTAAGCCTAGGGGTGCCCAGGCCTTAGGCGAGGGGAGCCCTAGCCTTAGCCTAAGCCTATGGCTGCCCTAGCCTAAGCCTAGGGGTGCCCTAGCCTAAGCCTAGGGATGCCCTAGCCTAAGCCTAGGGGTGCCTTAGCCTTAGGTTAGCCGAGCCCTAGCCTTAGCCTAAGCCTAGGGCTGCCTAGCCTAAGCCTAGGGATGCCCTAGCCTAAGCCTAGGGGTGCCCTAGCCTAATCCTAGGGGTGCCCTAGTCTAAGCCTAGGGTTGCCCTAGTCTAAGCCTAGGGGTGCCCAAGCCTAAGCCTAGGGGTGCCAAGCCTAAGCCTAGGGGTGGCCTAGCCTAAGACTAGGGCTGCCCTAGACTAAGCCTAGGGGTGCCCAGGCCTTAGGCTAGGGGAGCCCTAGCCTTAGCCTAAGCCTATGGCTGCCCTAGCCTAAGCCTAGGGGTGCCCTAGCCTAAGCCTAGGGATGCCCTAGCCTAAGCCTAGGGATTCCCTAGCCTAAGCCTAGGGGTGCCCTAGCCTTAGGCTAGGTGAGCCCTAGTCTTAGCCTAAGCCTAGGGGTGCCCTAGCCTAATCCTAGGGGTGCCCTAGCCTAAGCCTTGGGTTGCCCTAGCCTAAGCCAAGGGGTGCCCTAGCGTAAGCCTAGGGGTGCCCTAGCCTTATCCTATGGGTACCCTAGATTAGGCTAGGGGAGCCCTATCATTAGCCTAAGACTAGGGGTGCCCTAGCCTAAGCTTAGGGGTGCCCTAGCCTAAGCCTAGGGGTGCCCTAGGATTAGGCTAGGGGAGCCCGAGCCTTAGCCTAAGCCTAGGGGTGCCCTAGCCTAAGCTTTGGGGTGCCCCAGCCTAAGCCTAGGGGTGCCCTAGCCTAAGCCAAGGGTGGCCCTAGCCTAAACCAAGGGGTGCCTTAGCCTTAGCCTAAGCCTAGGGGTGCCATAGCCTAAGCCTAGTCCTGCCCTAGCCTAAGCCTAGGGGTGCCCTTGCCTAAGCCTAGGGGTGCCCTATTCTAAGCCTAGGGGTGCCCTAGCCTTACTAGGTGAGCCCTAACATTAGCCTAAGCCTAGGGCTGCCCTAGCCTAAGCTTTGGGGTGCCCTAGCCTAAACCTAGCGGTGCCCTAGCCTTAGGCTAGGGGACCCCTAGCCATAGCTAAGCTTAGTCGTGACCAAGCCTAAGCCTAGGGATGCCCTAGCCTAAGCCTAGGGGTGCCCTAGCCTTAGGCTAGGGGAACCCTAGCCTTAGCCTAAGCCTAGGGTGCCCTAGCCTAAACCTAGGGGTGCCCTAGCTTAAGCCTAGGGCTGCCCTAGCCTAAGCCTAGGGGTGCCCTAGCCTAAGCCTAGGGGTGCACTAGCCTAAGCCTAGGGTTGCCCTAGCCTTAGGCTAGGGGAGCCCTAGCCTTAGCCTAAGCCTTGGGGTGTCCTAGCCTAAGCCTAGGGGTGTCCTAGCCTTATCCTAAGTGTTCCCAAGCCTAAGCCTAGGGGCGCCCTAGCCTAAACCTTGGGGTGCCCTAGCCTAAGCCTAGAGGTGCCCTAGCCTAAACTTAGGGGTGCCCTAGCATTAGGCCAGAGGAGCCCTAGCCTTAGCCTAAGTCTAGGGGTGCCCTTGCCTAAGCCGAGGGCTGCCCTAGCCTAAGCAAAGGGGTGCCCTAGACTAAGCCTAGGGGTGCCTTAGCTTAAGTTAGGGGTGCCCTAGCCTAAGCCTAGTGGTGCCCTAGCCTAAGTCTACGGGTGCCCTAGCCTAAGCCTAGGGGTGCATTAGACTAAGCATAGGGGTACCCTAGCTTAAGCCTAGGGGTTCCCTACCTAATCCTAGGGGTGCCCTAGCCTAAGCCTAGGGGTGCCCTAGCCTAAGCATAGAGGTGCCCTAGCCTTAGCCTAGGGAAGCCCTAGCCTTAGCCTAAGCCTAGGGGTGCCCTAGCCTAAGTCTAGGGGTGACCTAACCTAAGCCTAGGGGTGCCCTAGCCTTAGGCTAGTGAGCCCTAGCCTTAGCCTAAGCCTACGGGTGCCCTAGCCTAAGCATAGACTTGCCCTAGCCTAAGCCTAGGGCTGCCCTAGCCTTAGGCTAGGGGAGCCCTAGCCTTAGCCTAAGCCTAGGGCTGCCCTAGCCTAAGCAAAGGGGTGCCCTAGACTAAGCCTAGGGGTGCCTTAGCTTAAGTTAGGGGTGCCCTAGCCTAAGCCTAGTGGTGCCCTAGCCTAAGTCTACGGGTGCCCTAGCCTAAGCCTAGGGGTGCATTAGACTAAGCATAGGGGTACCCTAGCTTAAGCCTAGGGGTTCCCTACCTAATCCTAGGGGTGCCCTAGCCTAAGCCTAGGGGTGCCCTAGCCTAAGCATAGAGGTGCCCTAGCCTTAGCCTAGGGAAGCCCTAGCCTTAGCCTAAGCCTAGGGGTGCCCTAGCCTAAGCCTATGGGTGCCCTAGCCAAAGACTAGGGGTTCCCTAGCCCAAGCCTAGAGTGCCCTAGCCTTAGGCTCGGGGAGCCCTAACCTTAGTTAAGTCTAGGGGTGCCTTAGCCTAAGCCTAGGGGTGCACTAGCCTAAGCTTAGGGTTGCCCTAGCCTTAGGCTAGGGGAGCCCTAGCCTTAGCCTAAGCCTAGGGGTGTTCTAGCCTAAGCCTAAGGGTGTCCTAGCCTTAACCTAGGGGTGCCCTAGCCTAAGCCTAGGGGTGCCCTAGCCTAAGTCTACGGGTGCCCTAGCCTAAGCCTAGGGGTGCATTAGACTAAGCATAGGGGTACCCTAGCTTAAGCCTAGGGGTTCCCTACCTAATCCTAGGGGTGCCCTAGCCTAAGCCTAGGGGTGCCCTAGCCTAAGCATAGAGGTGCCCTAGCCTTAGCCTAGGGAAGCCCTAGCCTTAGCCTAAGCCTAGGGGTGCCCTAGCCTAAGTCTATGGGTGCCCTAGCCAAAGACTAGGGGTTCCCTAGCCCAAGCCTAGAGTGCCCTAGCCTTAGGCTAGGGGAGCCCTAACCTTAGTTAAGTCTAGGGGTGCCTTAGCCTAAGCCTAGGGGTGCACTAGCCTAAGCTTAGGGTTGCCCTAGCCTTAGGCTAGGGGAGCCCTAGCCTTAGCCTAAGCCTAGGGGTGTTCTAGCCTAAGCCTAAGGGTGTCCTAGCCTTAACCTAGGGGTGCCCTAGCCTAAGCCTAGGGGTGCCCTAGCCTAAGCCTAGGGGTGCCCTAGCCTTAGGCTATGGGAGCCCTAGCCTTAGCCTAACCATAGGGGCGCCTTAGCCTACCTAGGGGTGCCCTAGCCTATGCTTAGGGGTGCCCTAGCCTTAGGCTAGGGGAGCCCTAGCCTTAGTCTAAGACTAGGGGTGCCCTAGTCTAAGCTTAGGGGTGCCCTATTATTAGGCTAGGGGACTCCTCGCCTTAACCGAAGCCTCGGGGTGCCCTAGACTAAGCCTAGGCGTGCCCTAGCCCAAACCTAGGCGTGCACTAGCATTAGGCTAGAGGAGCCCTAGCCTTAGCCTAAGTCTAGGGGTGCCCTAGCCTAAGCCAAGGGGTGCCCTAGCCTAAGCCTAGGGGTGCCTTAGCCTAAGTTAGGGGTGCCCTAGCCTAAGCCTAGGGGTGCCCTAGCCTAAGTCTACGGGTGCCCTAGCCTAAGCTTAGGGGTGCCCTAGCCTTAGGCTAGGGGAACCCTAGCCTTAGCCTAAGCCTAGGGGTGCCCCAGCCTAAGCCTAGGGGTGCCCTAGCCTACGTCTAGGGGTGCCATAGCCTAAGCATAGGGGTACCCTAGCTTAAGCCTAGGGGTTCCCTACCTAATCCTAGGGGTGCCCTAGCCTAAGCCTAGAGGTGCCCTAGCCTAAGCATAGAGGTGCCCTAGCCTTAGGCTAGGGAAGCCCTAGCCTTAGCCTAAGCCTAGGTGTGCCCTAGCGTAAGCCTAGGGGTAACCTAACCTAAGCCTAGGGGTGCCCTAGCCTTAGGCTAGGGAGCCCTAGCCTTAGCCTAAGCCTAGGGGTGCCCTAGCCTAAGCCTACTGGTGACCTAACCTAAGCCTAGGGGTGCACTAGCCTAAGCCTAGGGGTGCCCTAACCTAAGCTTAGGGGTGCCCTAGCCAAAGTTAGGGGTGCCCTAGCCTAAGCCTACGGGTGCCCGAGCCTAAGCCTAGGGGTGCCCTAGTCTAAGCCTATGGGTGCCTTAGCCTAAGCCTAGGGGCGCCCTAGCCTAAGACTAGGGGTGCCCTAGACTAAGCCTAGGGGTGCAATAGCCTAAGACTACGGGTGCCCTAGCCTAAGCTTAGGGGTTCCCTAACCTTAGGATAGGGGACCCCTAGCCTTAGCCTAAGCCTAAGGGTGCCCTAGCCTAAGCCTAGGGTTGCCCTAGCCTAATCCTAGAGGTGCCCTAGCCTGAGCCTAGGGGTGCCCTAGCCTTAGCCTAAGCCTCGGGGTTCCCTAGCCTAAGCCGAGGGGTGCCCTAGCCTGAGCCACTGTGTGCCCTAGCCTAAGCCTAGGGGTGCCCTGGCCTTAGGCTAGGGGAGCCCAATCCTTAGCCTAAGCCTAGGGGTGCCCTAGCCTTATGCTAGGGGAGCCCTAGCCTTAGCCTAATCCTGGGGGTGCCCAAGCCTAAGCCTAGGCGTACCCTAGCCTAAGCCTATGGGTACCCTAGCCTTAGGCTAGGGGAGCCCTAGACTTAGCCTAAGCCTAGGGGTGGCCTAGCCTAAGCCTAGACTTGCCCTAGCCAAAACATAGGGGTGCCCTAGCCTTAGGCTAGGGGAGCCCTAGCCTTAGCCTAAGCCTAGGGCTGCCCTAGCCTAATCCTAGGGGTGTCCAAGCCTAAGACTAGGGCTGCCCTTGCCTACGCCTAGGGGTGCCTTAGCCTAAGCCTAGGGGTGCCCTAGCCTTCGGCTAGGAGAGCCTTAGTCTTAGCTTAAACCTATGGGTGCCCTAGCCAAAGCCTAGGAGTTCCCTAGCCCAAGCCTAGAGGTGCCCTAGCCTTAGGCTAGGGTAGCCCTAACCTTAGCGTAAGTCTAGGGGTGCCTTAGCCTAAGCCTAGGGGTGCCCTAGCCTAAGCCTATTGGTGCCCTAGCTTAAGCCTAGGGCTGCCCTAGCCTAAGCCTAGGGGTGCCCTAGCCTAAGCCTAGGGGTGCACTATCCTAAGCCTAGGATTGCCCTAGCCTTAGGCTAGGGGAGCCCTAGCCTTAGCCTAAGCCTAGGGGTGTCCTAGCCTAAGCCTAGGGGTGTCCTAGCCTTAACCTAGGGGTGCCCTAGCCTAAGCCTAGGGGTGCCCTAGCCTAAGCCTAGGGGTGCCCTAGCCTAAGCCTAGGGGAGCCCTAGCCTTAGCCTAACCATAGGGGCGCCCTAACCTAAACCTAGGGGTGCCCTAGCCTATGCTTAGGGGTGCCCTAGCCTTAGGCAAGGGGAGCCCTAGCCTTAGTCTAAGCCTAGGGGTGCCCTAGTCTAAGCGTAGTGGTGCCCTATCCTTAGGCTATGGGACTCCTCGCCTTAGCCGAAGCCTCGGGGTGCCCAAGCCTAAGCCTAGGGGTGCCCTAGACTAAGCCTAGGGGTGCCCTAGCCCAAACCTAGGAGTGCCCTAGCATTAGGCTAGAGGAGCCCTAGCCTTAGTCTAAGTCTAGGGTTGCCTAGCCTAAACCAAGGGCTGTCCTAGCCTAAGCCAAGGGGTGCCCTAGCCTAAGCCTAGGGGTGCCTTAGCCTAAGTTAGGGGTGCCCTACCCTAAGCCTAGGGGTGCCCTAGCCTAAGTCTACGGGTGCCCTAGCCTAAGCCTAGGGGTGCCCTAGCCTACGTCTAGGGGTGCCATAGCCTAAGCATAGGGGTACCCTAGCTAAGCCTAGGGGTTCCCTACCTAATCCTAGGGGTGCCCTAGCCTAAGCCTAGGGGTGCCCTAGCCTAAGCATAGAGGTGCCCTAGCCTTAGGCTAGGGAAGCCCTAGCCTTAGCCTAAGCCTAGGTGTGCCCTAGCCTAAGCCTAGGGGTAACCTAACCTAAGCCTAGGGGTGCCCAAGCCTTAGGCTAGGGAGCCCTAGCCTAAGCCTAAGCCTAGGGGTGCCCTAGCCCAAGCCTAGTGGTGACCTAACCTAAGCCTAGGGGTGCACTAGCCTAAGTCTATGGGTGCCCTAGCCTAAGCCAAGGGGTGCCCTAGCCTAAGACTAGGCGTGCCCTAGCCTAAGCCTAGGGGTGCCCTAGCCTAAGCTTACGGGTGCCCTAGCCTAAGACTAGGGGTGGCCTAGCCTTAGGCTAGGGGAGCCCTAGCCTAAGCCTAAGCCTAGGGGTGCCCTAGCCTAAGACTACGGGTGCCCTAGCCTAAGCTTAGGGGTTCCCTAACCTTAGGATAGGGGACCCCTAGCCTTAGCCTCAGCCTAGGGGTGCCCTAGCCTAAGCCTAGGGTTGCCCTAGCCTAAGCCTAGAGGTGCCCTAGCCTGAGCCTAGGGGTGCCCTAGCCTTAGCCTAAGCCTCGGGGTGCCCTAGCCTAATTCTAGGGGTGCCCTAGCCTAAGCCACGGTGTGCCCTAGCCTAAGCCTAGGGGTGCCCTAGCCGAAGCCTAGGGGTGCCCTGGCCTTAGGCTAGGGGAGCCAAATCCTTAGCCTAAGCCTAGGGGTGCCCTAGCCTTATGCTAGGGGAGCCCTAGCCTTAGCCTAATCCTAGGGGTGCCCAAGCCTAAGCCTAGGGGTGCCCTAGCCTAAGCCTATGGGTACCCTACCTTTAGGCAAGGGGAGCCCTAGACTTAGCCTAAGCCTAGGGGTGGCCTAGCCTAAGCCTAGACTTGCCCTAGCCTAAGCCTAGGGGTGCCCTAGCCTTAGGCTAGGGGAGCCCTAGTCTTAGCCTAAGCCTAGGGCTGCCCTAGCCTAATCCTAGGGGTGTCCTAGCCTAAGACTAGGGCTGCCCTTGCCTAAGCCTAGGGGTGCCTTAGCCTAAGCCTAGGGGTGTCCTAACCTTAACCTAGGGTTGCCCTAGTCTAAGCCTAGGGGTGCCCTAGCCTAAGCCTAGGGGTGCCCTAGCCTTAGGCTAGGGGAGCCCTAGCCTTAGCCTAACCATAGGGGCGCCCAAGCCTTAACCTAGGGTTGCCCTAGCCTATGCTTAGGGGAGCCATAGCCTTAGCCTAAGCCTAGGGGTGTCCTATCCTAAGCCTAGGGGTGTCCTAGCCTTAACCTAGGGGTGCCCTAGCCTAAGCCTAGGGGTGCCCTAGCCTAAGCCTAGGGGTGCCCTAGCCTTAGGCTAGGGGAACCCTAGCCTTAGCCTAACCATAGGGGCGCCTTAGCCTAAACCTAGGGGTGCCCTAGCCTATGCTTAGGGGTGCCCTAGCCTTAGGCTAGGGGAGCCCTAGCCTTAGTCTAAGCCTAGGGGTGCCCTAGTCTAAGCGTAGGGGTGCCCTATCCTTAGGCTAGGGGACTCCTCGCCTTAGCCGAAGCCTCGGGGTGCCCAAGCCTAAGCCTAGGGGTGCCCTAGACTAAGCCTAGGGGTGCCCTAGCCCAAACCTAGGCATGCCCTAGCATTAGGCTAGAGGAGCCCTAGCCTTAGCCTAAGTCTAGGGGTGCCCTAGTCTAAGCCAAGGGTTGCCCTAGCCTAAGCCAAGGGGTGCCCTAGCCTAAACCTAGGGGTGCCTTAGCCTAAGTTAGGGGTTCCCTAGCCTAAGCCTAGGGGTGCCCTAGCTTAAGTCTACGGGTTCCCTAGCCTAAGCCTAGGGGTCCCCTAGGCTTAGGCTAGGGGAGCCCTAGCCTTAGCCTAAGCCTAGGGGTGCCCTAGCCTAAGCCTAGGGGTGCCTTAGCCTAAGTTAGGGGTGCCCTAGCCTAAGCCTAGGGGTGCCCTAGCCTAAGTATACGGGTGCCCTAGCCTAAGCCTAGTGGTGCCCTAGCCTTGGGCTAGGGGAGCCCTAGCCTTAGCCTAAGCCTAGGGGTGCCCCAGCCTAAGCCTAGGGTTGCCCTAGCCTAAGCCTAGGGGTGCCTTAGCCTAAGTTAGGGGTGCCCTAGCCTAAGCCTAGGTGTGCCCTAGCCTAAGTCTAGGGGTGCCCTAGCCTTAGGCTAGGGAGCCCTAGCCTTAGCCTAAGCCTAGGGGTGCCCCAGCCTAAGCCTAGGGGTGCCTTAGCCTAAGTTAGGGGTGCACTAGCCTAAGCCTAGGGGTGCCCTAGCCTAAGCCTAGGGGTGCCCTAGCCTAAGCCTAGGGGTTCCCTGGCCTTAGGCTAGGGGAGCCCAATCCTTAGCCTAAGCCCAGGGGTGCCCTAGCCTTATGCTAGGGGAGCCCTAGCCTTAGCCTAATCCTAGGGGTGCCCAAGCCTAAGCCTATGGGTACCCTAGCCTTAGGCTAGGGGAGCCCTAGACTTAGCCTAAGCCTAGGGGTGAGCTAGCCTAAGCCTAGACTTGCCCTAGCCTAAGCCTAGGGGTGCCCTAGCCTTAGGCAAGGGGAGCCCGAGCCTTAGCCTAAGCCTTGGGGTGCCCTAGCTTTAGGCTAGGGGAGCCCTAGCCTTAGCCTAAGCCTAGGGCTGCTCTAGCCTAATCCTAGGGGTGTCCTGGCCTAAGATTAGGGCTGCCCTTGCCTAAGCCTAGGGGTGCCTTAGCCTAAGACTAGGGGTGCCCTAGCCTTCGGCAAGGAGAGCTTTAGTCTTAGCCTAAGCCTATGGGTGACCTAGCCAAAGCCTAGGGGTGCCCTAGCCCAAGCCTAGAGGTGCCCTAGCCTTAGGCTAGGGGAGCCCTAACCTTAGCGTAAGTCTAGGGGTGCCTTAGCCTAAGCCTTGGGGTGCCATAGCCTAAGCCTAGGGGTGCCCTAGCCGAAGCCTAGGGGTGCCCTAACCTTAGGCTAGGGGAGCCCTAGCCTTAGCCTACTCCTAGTGGTGCCCTAGCCTAAGCCTAGGGGTGCCCTAGCCTAAGCCTAGGGGTGCCCTAGTCTAAGCCTAGGGGTGCCCTAGCCTTAGGCTAGGGGAGCCGTAGCTTTAGCCTAAGCCTAGGGGTGCCCTAGCCTAAGCCGAGGGGTGCCCTAGCCTAAGCCTAGGGGTGCCCTAGCCTTAAGCTAGGAGAGCCTTAGTCTTAGCCTAAGCCTATGGGTGCCCTAGCCAAAGCCTAGGGGTGCCCTAGCCCAAGCCTAGAGGTGCCGTAGCCTTAGGCTAGCGGAGCCCTTACCTTAGCGTAAGCCTAGGTGTGCCTTAGCCTAAGCCTTGGGGTGCCAAAGCCTAAGCCTAGGGGTGCCCTAACCTAAGCCTAGGGGTGCCCTAGCCTTAGGCTAGGGTAGCCCTAGCCTTAGCCTACGCCTAGTGGTGCCCTAGCCTAAGCCTAGGGGTGGCCTAGCCTAAGCCTAGGGGTGCCCTAGCCTTAGCCTAAGCCTAGGGGTGCCCTAGCCTAAGCCTAGGGGTGCCTTAGCCTAAGCCTATGGGTGCCCTAGCCTTCGGCTAGGGGATCCCTAGCCTTAGCCTAAGCTAGGGGTGCCCTAGCCTAAGCCTAGGGTTGCCCTAGCCTAAGCTTACGGGTGCCCTAGCCTAAGCTTAGGTGTTCCCTAACCTTAGGATAGGGGACCCCTAGCCTTAGCCTAAGCCTAGGGGTGCCCTAGCCTAAGCCTAGGGTTGCCCTAGCCTAAGCCTAGAGGTGCCTAAGCCTGAGCCTAGGGGTGCCCTAGCCTAAGACTACTGGTGCCCTAGCCTAAGCTTAGGTGTTCCCTAACCTTAGGATAGGGGACCCCTAGCCTTAGCCTAAGCCTAGGGGTGCCCTAGCCTACGCCTAGGGTTGCCCTAGCCTAAGCCTAGAGGTGCCTAAGCCTGAGCCTAGGGGTGCCCTAGCCTAAGACTACTGGTGCCCTAGCCTAAGCTTAGGGGTTCTCTAACCTTAGGATAGGGGACCCCTAGCCTTAGCCTAAGCCTAGGGGTGTCCTAGCCTAAGCCTAGGGTTGCCCTAGCCTAAGCCTATTGGTGCCCTAGCCTGAGCTTAGGGGTGCCCTAGCCTTAGCCTAAGCCTCGGGGTGCCCTAGCCTAAGCCTAGGGGTGCCCTAGCCTAAGCCACGCTGTGCCCTAGCCTAAGCCTAGGGGTGCCCTAGCCTAAGCCTAGGGGTGCCCTGGCTTTAGGCTAGGGGAGCCCAATCCTTAGCCTAAGCCCAGGGGTGCCCTAGCCTTATGCTAGGGGAGCCCTAGCCTTAGCCTAATCCTAGCGGTGCCCAAGCCTAAGCCTAGGGGTGCCCTAGCCTAAGCCTAGGGGTGCCCTAGCCTAAGCCTAGGGGTGCCCTAGCCTTAAGCTAGGGGAGCCCTAACCTTAGGCTAGGGAAGCCCTAGCCTTAGCCTAAGCCTAGGGGTGCCCTAGCCTTATGCTAGGGGAGCCCTAGCCTTAGCCTAAGCCTAGGGTGCCCTAGCCTTAGGCTAGGGGAGCCCTAGCGTTAGGCTAAGCCTAGGGCTGCCCTAGCCTAATCCTAGGGGTGTCCTAGCCTAAGACTAGGGCTGCCCTTGCCTAAACCTAGGGGTGCCTTATCCTAAGCCTAGGGGTGCCCTAGCCTTCGGCTAGGAGAGCTTTAGTCTTAGCCTAAGCCTATGGGTGCCCTAGCCAAAGTCTAGGGGTGCCCTAGCCCAAGCCTCGAGGTGCCCTAGCCTTAGGCTAGGGTGAGCCCTAACCTTAGCGTAAGTCTAGGGGTGCCTTAGCTTAAGCCTTGGGGTGCCATAACCTAAGCCTAGGGGTGCCCTAGCCGAAGCCTAGGGGTGCCCTAACCTTAGGCTAGGGGAGCCCTAGCCTTAGCCTACGCCTAGTGGTGCCCTAGCCTAAGCCTAGGGGTGCCCTAGCCTAAGCCTAGGTGTGCCCTAGCTTTAGGCTAGGGGAGCCGTAGCTTTAGCCTAAGCCTAGGGGTGCCCTAGCCTAAGCCTAGGGGTGCCCTAGCCTTAAGCTAGGAGAGCCTTAGTCTTAGCCTAAGCCTATGGGTGCCCTAGCCAAAGCCTAGGGGTGCCCTAGCCCAAGCCTAGAGGTGCCCTAGCCTTAGGCTAGGGGAGCCCTAACCTTAGCGTAAGTCTAGGGGTGCCTTAGCCTAAGCCTTGGGGTGCCATAGCCTAAGCCTAGGGGTGCCCTAGCCGAAGCCTAGGGGTGCCCTAACCTTAGGCTAGGGGAGCCCTAGCCTTAGCCTACGCCTAGTGGTGCCCTAGCCTAAGCCTAGGGGTGCCCTAGCCTAAGCCTAGGTGTGCCCTAGCCTTAGGCTAGGGGAGCCGTAGCTTTAGCCTAAGCCTAGGGGTGCCCTAGCCTAAGCCTAGGGGTGCCCTAACCTAAGCCTAGGGGTGCCCTAGCCTTAAGCTAGGAGAGCCTTAGTCTTAGCCTAAGCCTATGGGTGCCCTAGCCAAAGCCTAGGGGTGCCCTAGCCCAAGCCTAGAGGTGCCCTAGCCTTAGGCTAGGGGAGCCCTAACCTTAGCGTAAGCCTAGGTGTGCCTTAGCCTAAGCCCTGGGGTGCCATAGCCTAAGACTAGGGGTGCCCTAACCTAAGCCTTGGGGTGCCCTAGCCTTAGGCTAGGGTAGCCCTAGCCTTAGCCTACGCCTAGTGGTGCCCTAGCCTAAGCCTAGGGGTGCCCTAGCCAAAGCCTAGGGGTGCCCTAGCCTTAGCCTAAGCCTAGGGGTGCCCTAGCCTAAGCCTAGGGTTGCCCTAGCCTAAGCCTAGGGGTGCCCTAGCCTTAAGCTAGGGGAGCCCTAACCTTAGCCTCCGCCTAGTGGTGCCCTAGCCTAATCCTTGGGGTGCCCTAGCCTAAGCCTAGGGGTGCCCTAACCTTAGGCTAGGGGAGCCGTAGCCTTAGCCTAAGCCTAGGGGTGCCCTAGCCTAAGCCTAGGGGTGCCCTAGCCTAAGACTAAGCCTAGGGGTGCCCTAGCCTAAGCCTAGGGGTACCCTAGCCTTAGGCTAGGGGAGCCGTAGCTTTAGCCTAAGCCTAGGGGTGCCCTAGCCTAAGCCTAGGGGTGCCCTAGCCTAAGACTAAGCCTAGGGGTGCCCTAGCCTAAGCCTAGGGGTGCCCTCGCCTGAGCCTGTTCTGTCTGACTTCTACGTTAGGACACATAGACCATCTTAGTAAACCCTTTGATTCTGTTTCCTTCTCCTTCCCATAGACAAAACTGCAGCCAGCACCAGACGTAAACCTGCAGACTAAAGGTTTGTCAAAAGTCTAGAAAGAGCAGTCATACCTTGAAAACCTAGTCTGCAGAAGAGAAGACACAGAATCAAAAGCTACAACTGAAAAAAAAAAAAAAACAAGCTCCAGGTGGGTGTCATTCAGACAACCGATTCCAATGAGTACACTTGAGCTTCTCACAGTGTAAAATTGCTTTTACTTCCATACTATTGTAATTCAAACAGTTTCCCATATCTCACCTCCAAATGTAACTCCAGCAGATTCAAGTATATTAAGGAAGAGGCAATTATTCTGGTGTTTCCCCTGCAACGATTATGGAGCCTCAAAGAGTTTTACTATTCTCAGCTCATGCCTTAGATTTTCAACTATTTGAATGTGAAGGAAATCTTAACATGCCACATTTCATAGGCTGTCTTCAGTGTTGCCTCACCCAGATTTACGTTTTTCATTTCTAGAGTGCCTCAACATGAGTTTTTTTTTGGGGGGGTTGGTTAAGGAGCATTATCATTTTCCATCATCAGTTGTTGATGGGAAATTTTACATCCTGCAGGTTCCCGTATACAATAATTACATTAAACAATGGAGCTTTCTGTATATTCCTGTTTTTCACAACAGGTTATGCTCACTCATATTGTTAGCTTATCACGCCTAATGTCCAAGATGCACAGGTGGTGTTAATTGAAGAGCGGAATGATTCATGCATTGGTCACTTTAGCATTGCAAGTTCATGAGCATCTTGATTTTGAAATTCAGTAAAGGGAGATGATGCCTTAGCCCGTTAAATGCTACTCCTTCCAAACCTCACGTACACTCAGACATATCTGAGCAGAAGCCACATTATCTACGTGAAACAGCTTTGGGTGCTCCCCAGCTATATGCAGATGCCCACCAAATATGAGATTATTTTGCTTTCTCTGACTTGGCTCTTACTAATATTCAGCCTCATTTCATCTTTTTGTAGATGGTTGTGGATTCTGGGGGGCCTATGGCATAATGGTGGGCTTATGAGGTTAAAAAAATCTTGTAGCGAAGTTTTCTTGATGTGCATTTAATATTTATTTACAACTCTCTTTTATACACGTGTGTCTGTGGATTTCAACATTTAAGTGCACAGATTAGCATATTCCCATAGCGGAGTGAACCTCCCTTCCGTCATGTCTATAGGTATTTCTCCTTCCTATGGGCAGCTGGACAGTAATTTATCTGGGGAACGTCTGGTAAACCATGACAATGGTGCTTCCCCAGCTTTCTGGGATGAAGGGCCAGGCCATTGGTTACCTTTATAGAAGTCTCCTGACACTTCCTGGTGATGTCTGTTTCTGGGATCATAGTGGCTTCCTCTTCCTCGGTTGGTCTTGTTGGTAGGTGCTGTCCAGTTGGTCTGCTTCAAAGCAACCTCAATGTACAGGACAAGGAAAGGCTTGCCAGTCCTGGGCCACCCTCATTTCTTTCTGATGTTTGAACCCATCATTGCAGCTCCCTTGGCCATGAATTCTTCAAACGGCCTGGCTCTTTGTCACTGATCCTCCCCTTTAATCTGACCAAAAGTGTTCGTCATCTGGTCCTCTCTCTGACAAGGTTCTGCCTAGTTTTACTAGCCCTCCACTACATGACAGTTTATCAATGATTAGCATAAGGTTTTCAGTGGTGTATTTAGGCATCCTCAGTGTGTCCTTATTGGGGGCTCTTACAACTCTTGTTACAATCCATACACCAATTGTATCTGACATAGTCATACGTATATTGCCATCATTCTTTTCTAGACATTTACTTTCTTTTGAGCCCTTGGGATCAGCTCCCCTTTTTTTCCTCCTCCCCCACTCGTGGTTCCTTGATAGATTATAGATTGTTATTATTTTCATATCTCACATCGACCATTGTGTCTTTTATCCTCAGCTTTCTGTTGCTCCTCTCCCTGCGAGGGGTGTGTGGTTATATGGCATTAATTGCTATCGGTTCCCCTTCCTTCCATCCTCTACCCCCCCTTCCCCCTACCCTTTTGGTATCTCTATTCCCATTCCCGTTCCTGGGTTCCATGTGTTGTGAGTTTCATCTCTTGCTAAAACCTGTGCACTCTAGTCCAGAGTGGGAAGCGACACTGGGGTGATGATAGTGGGGGGTGAGGAGGCCTCAAGGGGTCAGAGGCAGATTGTGTGATTCATTGGTGTGATCCATGTCTCCTCAGGGGGGCCTCCACCCAGTGGGACACAGCATCTGGGATACTTGTGGCTTTCTCCTGAGACAGCATGGTGGCCAAGGGACCGGGCATTGAGGGTGGGACTCGGCCTGGGGTGGCAGCACTTGCAGAAGCCATCCCCTCCCCCAGGCACCCACCTGGATATGGACGAGCACGTGAGACAGTTGGCTGTGAACTTTGATGGTGGCCTCAGCGTCTCAGAGCAGGTGGGATCTGGGCTGAGTCAGCTCCCACAGCTCCAACCTGGAAGCCCTGCCCCAGGCGGGGGTCAGGAGTTATCCCAGCATGCTCTTTCCTCCCCCTCAGCTTCTCTCTGGTCAGCCCTTCAGCTTCCTGGCTGGGTTTAGAACTTGTCCTAAGCTACCTGAAGGCCACCGTCCTGAGATCTTGCTCAGCACTTCAGGCCTTTCTGCAAACTCTCCTCCCAGGAGCCCAGTATTACTAGCAGTTTACCCCTTGCTCTAACGATGCTCCAGGAGGCCTGCTTGGGAAGTGTTGGGCTGTTGCCTGGTTCAGTCCCACTAACTGCTCCTCAGGAGATAGAAGAGGTTCCCTGCTCCTGGAAAGATTTACTGGCTTTCAAACCCTCTGGAGGATCCCCATGAATCAGCAGGTGGGGTCATTCTAAAGCCCGGCACTCCACAGGTAGCCACGTTGTGTGCCACCCAGGCATGCTGTGTGTTTGGAGGAGACTGCACACCCTTCAAAGGTAGAAGCTGCACCCCTCCATGGTTCTTGCATGCCGCAAATGCAGGGCCCCTGAGACTCCGGGCCCGCCTCTGGGCTAGGATCATGGGCAAATCGTTATCTCGCCTAAGCTCCATCTGGGCTGGAAACGCAGTAGCTTCTACTGTGACCTGGGTCAGTCTGGGACTGTGCAGGGCATCCTCAGCCCAGCTCAACTCTTCCCAGAATGCCCCTGCAGGTGCAGGGAGCCCCTGGCTTGGGAAAGTGACCCTGCTAAGTGGGCTTTGTGACCAGGCTCCCTGATCCACCGACCCAGCTTTGCCTCCTCCACAGGCCGCAGACAGCAGGGGCTGCCCTGGGTTCCCTGAACTCGGGCCCTCTCCAGAGACAGTGTGGACAGGAACTGGAGGGTGTGGAAGTGAGTCGTGCCGGGAAAGTGGATGGAGGAACGGAGGGTAGGGTAGATGCTGGGTGGGTTGAGGGGGCAGGAGATGCCCTGCAGAGTTCTAGAACCAGGGCTGAGGGATGTGGGAGCTGTTGGGGCCAGCTGGCCCTTTCGTGAGTTTTAGGAGCTGCCTGAACCCCAGCCACATTGACCCTCTCTTGCCCCACCTTTGGCAGATGCTGGCAGAGAAGTTCAAGGTCTTCCAGGAGAAAGGGCAGAGTGTGGGGCTGCCAGGGTTCAGGCCCTGAGGGAGCTGGCAGGTGCCCTGGAACTCGCCTCCCCAAGCTCCATGGCCCAGAGTCAAGTCCACAGGAGCTGCGTAGAGGCCGCATGGGTGAGGCTGGACAAGGCAATGAAAGCCCGCACAGAGGTGGGTGCCCAGAGGGACAGGCCAGCGACAGCCAAAGGGCTCGGGACACAGGGGCCTACCCCAGATGTGTGTGCGTGTGTGTGCGTGTGTGTGTGCTCATGTGTAGGGGTGGGCATGTGGGTGTGTGCATGCGTACTTCTGTGTGTATTCTAGTGTGCGCATGTGTGTATGAAGGGGCATGGCTGACTCCAGCTCCCAGCATCAATCAGCCTTCCCCGTCCATCCATGCTCCTTCCTGCCCCCAGTTTGGAGTCCTTCAGCGCAGGTCACTCCTTGTGGCAGGAGCACGAAGTGTGCTCTCCCAATGCTCCCTGAGCACGGTCCACAGTTTCGTTTGGGGCACAGGCCCTGCTGGTCTTCTTGCTGACCGCCACTCTTAGAGCTCCCTGCCTCCCCTCTCCACACCCTCCTTTCTCGGGATCTGGTGTCTCAGTGCACTGAGCACCTGACAGGTCCTGCAACCGAAATCCTGGGGCTGGGTGGCTCCGGGGCCAGCCCTCTCCTCACTGACTGTTGGAGTTGCTACAGGCAGACCCCCTGACAGGCAGCCCACTCGCTCCCTGAGCCGCAATCCTCATGTGCTCAGGGCTCCCCATCTTTTTGCCTTCCTCCCAACATGCGTGTCAAGACCCTTTCCTCCCTCGGGCCCTGCCTGTGGGCCCCGGGCCTCATCAGGAACCTGCTGTGATCAGAGGAAACCATCCATCTTCTAACCACCGAAGGGCAAGAAGGCGCGAATGTACAGCGATGATAATAGGTAAAGGTCATGGTAAAGTCATAGAGGACAGGAAAGACAGGGTCGAGAGAATACAATACAGAGTCAGACATGTTTTATTAGGCATGCTCACTTCAGCTCCTCTTGATGGACCACGTGGAACTGGGAGAAGTGGAACCTTTGCTATCTTGGGACGTGTATAGGGAACATGGAGACAAACCTCTTCAGTAGTGACATGGTTCACAAGGTGGGCGGTATCTATCGTAAGGCCCCTGTACTTGAGCTCACCAAGGTGAGGAAAGCTAATACCTGCATTGGGGGAAGCTACAAGGGGGGCTGGGTGTCACGGTGGGAAGAGAGGACAAAAGGACCATATCTGCTTCTACACAGAGATACAATCAGTCATGTGCTCACATTAAGGCAGCCTAGCTGTTAACGGAGAATCCGTGGGAATGATTTTTAAAACAGGATAATGTACTTGGACTTTACCTCTAACTTACCAAAGTAGAGGCTTTCCTACCGTGGAATACCAGCTTTCCAGATTCTCCCTGTTATAAGTTAGGGAATACAGTCTTCGTCCTATTTCCCTCCGTGTTAACGCCCCACAAATCCCCAAGCCACAGTCTTTGCTCAAAAGGAGGTGGCCCTGTTCTCAGGGAGAAAGTTGCTGGCCTTCCTTCCCGCTGTGCCCTCGATTTCCACCAGGCAGCGCTAGAGCTGTGGGGCCACATGCAGAAGGTGGTCCTGGTGGAGGGTGCTGTCCTTGGCCACGACCTGGCGTCTGTGGAGGTCCTGCAGCGCCAGCACCGCCTCCTGCAGGGGAGGGCCCCAGTCCCTCCCCACCGCAAGAACCCCTCTTTGTAGGCAATGGATGGATGAGGAGCCCTCACCCCCAGCTGACCCCAGGCAGGACTGCAGCCTGCCCCTGCCCCCTCTGGGATGGTGGGTGACGGGCCTGGGCTTGACCTAGGCTGGGGTACAGCCAGGATGGCCTGCAGAGTCCTGGGTGGAGGAGCATTCAGCCTGCTCTCTGCCAGTTGCAGAGGGAGTTGGTGGCTGTGGACAAGGTGGTGGTTCAGATGGGGATGGAGTCCATCCAGGTACACCCTGCGGTCCAGGAGAGCCTGGCCGGGCAGCTGGCTGAGGTGCAGGAGGCCTGGGCCACCTGGACATGAAGGCCTGGGAGCAGGGCCAGCAGCTGGAGTGGGTAGCCCATGGCCACGCCTTCCTCAGGCACTGCCAGGAACTGCTGTATGTGCCACCCCACCTGGATGGGGGCTCGCTCTGTTCCATGCGGGTGGGGGCACCCAGCTCTTCCCTGCCTCCTCCCTGTTCTGCCCTCTGGCCCTGATACCTGTTCCCATGCCCTTTCCCCCACCCAGCACTCGGGCTCAAGAGAAGCAGGCGCTAGTCTATATCCTCAGAAAGGCCAGCTGGGGCCAAGGAGACACTGGGGCAGGAGCTCTGCCTGAGAGCCCAGGCAGTGCGGCCGGCGGGGAAGCAGTTGCTGGACACCAGCCACGTCATGGCCCCAGAGATGTGTGCGCTGAGGGCTAGGGCCAGGGTGGTGCGTGGCCAGAGCTCCCTTTCCTGCTTCTCCCTGCTCCATGGTAACCCAGCCCTGCCCCACCCAGGCGACACCCTGAGCCCCTCCCAACAGCCCTCTGCCCCCCAGGTCACAGTGTCTCTGGGAGCTGGACAGGCAGCTACAGGAGCTCTGGACGGCCTGGGCCCTTCACCAGGAGCACTGCCAGGTGAGCCAGGACCAGGAGGAGCTGCGGGGAATGCTGGGTCAGGCCGAGGTCTGGCTGGCCTCCTGAGAGGACCTCCTGCTAGATCCTGACTGTGGGGTGAGCAGGGATCCGCCCCTTAGAGGGCCACATGCCTGGCACCAGAACTTGGAAAGGCAGCTGGCAGCCCAGGAGGAGAAGCTCACTCAGCTCCAAATATAGGTGAGGGTGTGGAGGGCGGGACTGAGGAGGGGTCGAGGGGCCTCCACCTGCGGTGGGGTCTCCAGAGCTTTGATCTGCCCTGAGGGGCACCCATTCGGGGAAACAGCCGCAGGGTCCTGTCCTCCATGGGCAGTCTGGCTCTGTGGAGTCCATCACAGCTTCTTCTGCCCAACTGCTCCCTCCCCTCCTCCTCCTGGTTTCCCCCTCTGAGAGCTGCCCCCAGAGCAAGCCCTGTGGGACACAGAGGGTCACTATGGGTGGAAACCAATCAATAATCTCATGGGTGCAGAGCACACTCTGAGGAACACAGGGGAGGTGACACTAGCTACAGAGAATCTGAGTGGAGCGAGGGTTTGTAATCCTTGTGTAGGCTGGGGGTGGGGCTGATAGCGGGGTGGGGGGGATTGATACCACAGGATCCTGTGGGACTGAAAGTGAGGACCTGAGGGTGGACGGGCAGAGGGAGTGCCCCATCCTCTGAGGTAGGAAGGTGGTCAGCTAGGGTGAGCATGGAGGAAGATGAGCAGGGGCTGCTGCAGTCACGCAAATGTCACGTAAGAATCTCACTTTAGTATAAAATGTTTGTCTCCATTGCAAAGCCACCTCTAGCAACTAGGATCCCCTCTCTCTCCATCTGGAGTTGACGAGTGAAGAAAATCAAAAACTGAAGCAAAGTAGTCCACAGGACTAACGGACCACCAACACCACAGCCCTCCATCCTTGTCCTGGAGACCAGGAGAGTTAGATGGTGCCCAGCCACCGCCTCAAACTGCTCTGGTTGAGCTCAAACTGGCAACTTGTGCACAGCTTGAAAGCCAATGGAAGTTGACTTCATGAAGAGAGGGCATTACAAGTTTGATAGGGACTGCTGGAACCCCGAGACCAGGGCCCTTCAAATCCAAAACAGAGCCCAGCTCCGGGAATCACCCCTGCCCAAGCAACAGTCGAGCTGATAAAGTAAACGCGTGGCACCTGTGAGGCAAGTGCTTCCCAGAGCAAACGGGAGCATTTGCCCTCAAAAATCAGGAGGGAGGGAGGGGTCAGGGAGGTGGCAAGAAGAGTGCTGTGTTATATTATTGTTAAACTGCTCTGCATGTTTCCACTTAAAACAAAAACCCTCTATATTAAAATTCATATATATATGTGCATTATATGTGTATGTATATTAGTCAAACCCAAGGTCAGTAAAAGGCATGCCCCGGGCTGCTGCTCGTGGCAAGGTCAGTGATCTGAAATCCATCAGAAAGACGCGGCTCAGCTGTCTGCTCCCATAGTGACAGCCTCAGAGAGCCGCAGGTGCCGTCGTGTGCTGTCCTACAGGGCCTCGATGATAGAAATCGACTCGATGGCAATGTTTTGAGTGCTTTGAAGGTCAGAAACTGTAGACAGTGATCTATAAACATCCTTCTATCCTGTAAGGTGTCTGTAACACAATCAAAGGAAAACAATCGGTCTGCTCTCCAGATCTTCAATGGGACCATTTCCAGGGAGCCTGGCCACACACTGCCAGGCTGTGCCTTCTCAGATCCGCTGGCACTGCTAGGAAGGTTGTGGGCCCTGCAGGGGTGGGGGACTCTCCAGCCTGCTCCCCAGCTATAGAGGCACTAGGCCAAGACTGGAAGAGCCCCGGCGGGGGGAGAGTGGGGAGGTTGAGGCAGTCACTGTGCCCTGCTTCTGACACTCTTCATGTGGCTGCTATGGTCACCCTTGACCTCAGGGAAGGCCAAGCATCACCAGGGCAGAAAACACTTCCTTTTTATGGTGAGGGCCATATCGGGTCTCAACTCCACTGCTAATTAGCTGTGGTCTCTAGCAAGTAACCCAGCCTCTCGGTGCGTGCACCCAGTTTCCCCAGTGCTATCTGGAGTCCCCAGAAGGGCCAGGTACAGCCAGGCTGCTTGCAGCTGGGCCAGAACCAGCAGCTGCCCTCAACGTGCCCTGAAGCCAGAAGCCCAGAACTCAAAGGCTGAGCTTTGCTGAAGGTCGTCCGACATGGCCTCTCAGCTTAAGTAAGGGGTCCCAAGCTACAGGCTGCACAAGTTGCTCCCTGGAACACGTGGCCCGGGCCCCCAATGTGGGCACACAGAAAGCCAGTTCACCTCTCAGGGGTTTGGCAAAGCCGCAGCACAGCAAGGGTCTCCCTGGAAGCCCCTCCACCCCATGCCCAGCACCTCCCCCAAACTCATCCCTGCTCCAGGCAGCTGGTACTCACTGTAGGTCCTGTCACCACTGCTGGGCCCTGGGGGCAGTGCTGGGCCGCCACGCCAGCAGGCTCTCCGCTAGTGGGGCAGGCTGCCCCCTGGTGGCCACCCATCTTCACTTGGTGCCGAAACATTGCAAACTTGGTTAAGAGGAGCTGAGAAGAGAGGAGAGGGGTCACAGGGGGCCCTGGCTGGTGGGCTGTGAGACACCTCAGTGAGTGACTGGGCAGGGCAGGACTGGACAGCCACAGAACTTGCCCCTCTACGCAGAGAGGGGAATAGGAAGCCACAGGTGTCCTCAGTCCAGACTGATGTTCCCCATCAGCCCATTGTGCATGCAGCACCCCCTCCACCACCCGTCTTCATTCGGCTCCAGGGCACCTTCCTTGCCCCTAGCCCCTTCCTCACTAGGGTGTGCTCATAGTCCTCTCTCCTCTGGCCACCTGCTGCTGGCTGCTCAGCCAGCTCTGCAAGTCCTCAGCTTCCCTCAGGAAGCCCTGCAGTGCCAGCATCCTCTTCAGATCCTGGCCCCTGTGGTGACAGCCTGAGTCCCCCAACAGTTAGTGTGCGTGTGTCCACACTCTGCAGGACAAGGGACCCAATCAAAGGGGCTGCCTGAAGGACAAGGTTCTTCATGGTCATTGCCCAGGCTGCTCCTCTGGATTCAAGAAGCAAACCCAGGCCAGGGGGAGTTGGGGCTGGCGAGGGTGTGGCTGTGGGGAAGGGCAGGTGACTGGAGCCAGGGAGCCGAGCCCCTGCCCTGCAGGCTCTCCTCAAAGGTTTGTGGGAAGAGGAAACAGTGAAGGACTCCTCTATTCCTGACACATGTCTACAGGCCTCTGTCACGGTTCTCTTCAAGGCAGGGGTAGCATCTAGGGGAATAAGCAACCCCAGCCAGGTTTCTGGTACCCACGGATGCAGTGACTCTCACTGTTGGGCTGCCAACTCCCGCAGTGTCTGCAGCTGCTTCCAGAGCCTCCCCTGCATCACACCCAGCTGCTCTGAGACCTCAGTTACAAGGATCTACATATAACTTCCTCCCTGGGGAATAGACAACAGAAAAGTGGGTGAAGGGAGACAAAATATGTAAGATCTGACAAATTATCAAGGGTTCATGAGTGAGGGGGAAACAGGGAGGGCAAAGAGAAAAATGTGGACATGATGCCAGGGCCTTAAGTGGAGAGCAAATGTTTTGAGAATGATGAGGGCAATGAATGTACAGATGTGCTTTACACAACTGATGTATGTATGTATTGTGATAAGAGTTGTATGTGCCCCTAATAAAATGATTTAAAAAAATTAAATCATTTATATTTCTTAGGACAATGCCATTTGTATTTCAAAGCAACATTCACGAAAGCTATTTTTTCACCTTCACTATCTTCTATTTAGTGTTAGATAGTGCAAAAACAATTCTTATGCCTTTTTATGAGATGTAATGAGTGTAGACATAAATTTATGCATAATTAAAAATTTGAATGAACAAAATATTTTGTTAAAGAATTTGAACTTTTGTGAAAATCATAGAAAGCATATAGCATTTTATTGAAGGGTTGGGAATTTTTTCCTCTATTTTATTCTAGTATTTGGTCTGAGGTTCTTACCGCATATTCTGATTGTTGTCATGTAAGAGAATGTACATTCCATATAAGAGAAAACTTTCCTTATAATATTTTCCTATCCATTGCTTCCTGCTGTATCTCTCATTTGTTCTTTTATCATTTTTCCTATAAAAACCCAGGCTGCTTAATTTTATTCTTATTAATCATTTATATAAGTTAGGAAAATATTTATTATATATACATTTTT
This sequence comes from Tenrec ecaudatus, assembly GCF_050624435.1. Taxonomy (NCBI): domain Eukaryota; kingdom Metazoa; phylum Chordata; class Mammalia; order Afrosoricida; family Tenrecidae; genus Tenrec; species Tenrec ecaudatus. Next base: position 275,055 of record NW_027459055.1, on the reverse strand, counting down.
ATTAAAAATCTTTTCTCAGAAACTCTTACAACTTTTGTTGCAATCCATATTGATTGCATCAGGCTTTTTGTACATATGTTGCCTTCATTCATTTATAGACATTTCTTTCCTTTTCTTTTTTAAAATCATTTTATTGGGGCTCATACAACTCATCACAATCCATACATACACCAATTGTGTAAAACACACTTATACATTCGTTGCCTTCATCATTCTCAAAATTTGCTTTCCGCTTGGGTTCCTGGAACCAGCTCATTTCCCCTTTCCCCTCTCCCCCTCTCACCCTGCTCCTCTTCCCTCATGAACCCTTAATAATTTATACATTATTATTTTCTCTTATCTTACACTGCGCGGCATCTCCCTTCACCCAATTTTCTGTTGCCCATCTCCCAGTGGGGAAGTTATATGTAGATCCTTGTGATTGGTTTCCCATTTCTACACCCACTTCCCTCCCAGTATTGCCACTCTCACCGCTAGTCCTGGGGGGTTCATCTGTCCTGGATTCCCTGTGTTTCCAGTTCCCATCTGTACCGCTGTGTATCTTCTGGTCTAATCAGGTTTGCAAGGTAGAATTGGGATCATGAGAGGTGGGGGGAGGAAGCGTTTAATAACTAGAGGAAGGTTGTGAGTTTCATCATTGCTACACTGAACCCTGAGTGACTCATCTCCTTCCCACTACCCCTCCGTAAGGGATGTCCAGTTGTCTACAGGTGGGCATTGGTCCCCCGTCATGCACTCCCCTCATTCACGATGATATAATCCCCCTCCCGCCTTTGTTGCTTGAAAACTGGTCCCCTCAGCCCTTCATGATCACACATGTTGGTGTGATGCTTCCATGTGGGCTTTGTTGCTTCTGGGCCAGCTTTTTTACTTTCAAGCCTCTAAGACCCGGGACGCTATATCGCTTGATAGCCAGCCACCATCAGCCTTCTTCACCACACTTACTTATGCACACATTCATCTTCAGCGTTTATGTGGGGAAGGTGATCACACAATGATGGTTTTTGTTCTTTGGTGTCTGCTACCTGATCCCTTCAACACCTCGTGTTCACTTAGGCTTGTTTGCTTCTTCTCTGTGGGCTTTGTTGCTTCCGAGCTAGATTTCAGCCTGTTTGCCTTCAAGCCTTTAAGACCCCCAGAGTTTCATTATATTGTGCAGAGAGTGGCTATGAGCCAAACTCACTCGACTGCACCCAACAACAATAACAACAGGACTTGTGCTTCTAACAATATGCTGAAGAAGACCTTAAGAGAATCTCCCCTTCGTTTAGAGCAGCAGCTCTCGACCTGTGGGTCGTGTCTATTTAGGGGGTCAAACAGCCCTTTCATGGGGTGGCCTGAATTATAGCAGTAGCAAAATTATAGTTATGATGTAGCAACAAAAATAATTTTATGGTTGGTTGGTCACGACTACATGAGGAACTGTATGAAAGGGTCGTGAGTAAGAATGTTGAAAACCACTGTCCAAGAGGAAGTCTCAATTCTTGATACAGTTGAAGGTCAACAAAATAGACTCAGCCCCAATATAGATGGGATAGCACAGTGGCTGCAACAATAAACACAAGCCAAAGAAACACTGCAAGGATGGCACAAGACGGGACAGTGTTTCATTATATTGACATAGAGTTGCTATGAGTCAAAACCCACAAGAAAAAAAAAACAGGACTTGTTTTTCTAACACTGTACCTAAGAAGACCTTAAGAGAATCTCCTATTAGTTTAGCGCAGCGGGCCTCAAACTGAGGTTCGTGACCCCTTTTGGGGGATGAATGACCCTTTCACGGCAGTGGACCGTTCATTAAAGTGGAAAAATTAGAGTTATGATGTAGCAATGAAAATAATTTCATGATTTGGCAGTCACCACTACATGAGGAATGGTATGAAAGAGTCGTGGCATTAGGAAGGTTGAGAACCACTTCCCTAGAGGAAGACAGAATTCTTGGTAGAGTAGAAGGGCAGCAAAGGAGAGGCAGCCCCTACAAGATTGATTAGCCCAGTGGCTGCAACAATGAGCACAGGCAAATGAACAACTCTGAGCATGGCATTGGACTGGGCAGCATTTCATTATATTGTGCATAGAGTTGCTGTGACCAGAAACCCAATCGACAGCACTCAACAAAAATAACTACAGGACTTGTGCTTCTAAAATATGGTGAAGTAGGACTTCAGAGAAAGTCCTTTAACTTTAGAACAGCAGTTCTCAACCTGTGGGTCGCGCCCCTTGGGAGGGTAGAATGACCCTTTCACGGGGGTGGTCGGATTCATAGCGGTAGTTCAATTAGGGTGACAAAGTACCAATGAAAATAATTTTATGGTTGCTGGTCCCCACTAAATGAGAATCGATATGAAAGGGTAGTGGCATTAGGAAGGTTAAGAACCACTTCTCTAGGGAAAGACACAAATTTGGTACAGAAGGGAAGGAAGAGAGCGGCAGTCTCCAACAAGTTGGATTAGCACAGTGGCTGCAACACTGAGGCCAAGCACACAAGCACGGTGAGGGTGGCACAGGGCAGGGCAGCGTTTCATTATATTGTGCATAGAGTTGCTAAGAGTCAAAACCCACTCGACGGAACTTAACGACAATAACTACAGGACGTGTATTTCTAACAATTTGCTGAACTAGATCTTAAGAGAAACTCCTCTAAATTTAGAGCAGTGGTTCTTAACTTGTGGGTCATGACCCCTATGGGGTCTCAGACGAGCCTCTCACAGGTGTTGCCCAATTCATAACAGTAGTGAAATCACAGTAATGGAGTAACAATGAAAAAAAATTACTGTTGGAGGATCACCACAACATTAAGAATTGTATAAAGGAGCCATGCCATTAAGAAGGTTCAGAAACACTGCCTGAGAGGAATACACAAAACGTGGTACTGCAGAAGGGCAGCAAGTGAGAGGCAGACCCTACAAGATGGAATAGCTCAGTGGCTGCAACAATGAGTGCCATCAACGAACCACTGTGAGGACGGCACAGGACGGGGCAGCATTTCATTATATTGTGCGTAGAGTTGCTGAGAGTCAAAACCCACTAACAGCAACACAAAAAGAACTTGAGCTTCTAACAATATGCTGACGCAGATCTTAAGAGAAACGCCTCTTAGTTTAGTGCAGGCTTCTCAGCCTATGAATCACGAACCCTTTTGGGGAGTGAGTGGGTTGAATGACCCTTTCACAAGGGTTGCCTGATTCATAAGATTAGCAAAATTACAGTTATGAAATATCAGCGAAAATTTTTTATGACAGGGGGTCCACCACTATTTTGGGAACTGCATGAAAGGGTCGTGGATTTAGGAAGATTGAGAACCACTGTCCGAGAGGAAGACACAAATGTTGGTAGAGTAGAAGGGCAGCAAAGGAGAGGCAGCCCCTCCAAGTTGGAATAGCTCAGTGGCTGCAACAACCAGCGCAAGCAAAGAACCACTGTGAGGAATGCACAGGATGGGGGAGCGTTTCGTTATATTTTGCATGGAGTTGCTATGAGTCAAAACCCACTTGAAGGCACCTAAATACAATAACAACAGGACTTTTGCTTCTAACAATGTGCTGAAATATATCTTAAGAGACATTCTTCATAGTTTGGAGCAGAGATTCTAAACCTGTGGGTCATGACTCCATTAGGGTGATGAACTACCCTTGCACCGGGGTGGCCCAATTCATAGCAGTAGCTACATTACAGTTATGAAGTAGCAATGACGATAAATTTATGACTGGGATTGTACCCACTACATGAGGAGTGGTATAAAAGGCCTGTGGCATTAGAGGAAGGTTGAGAGCCACTGTCTTCGAGCAAGACAGAAATCTTGGCAGAGCAGAAAGGCAGCAAATGAGAGGCAGACCCCCAGATGATAGATTAGCACAGTGGCTGCAACAATGAGTGCAGACAAGAAACCACTGTGAGGATGGCACAGGACAGGGCAGCGTTTCATTATCTTGTGTGTGGAGTTGCTGAGAATCGAAACCCACAGGACAACACCTAACAACAATCACTGTAGGACTCATGCTTTTCACAATACGGTGCTGTAGATCCTAAGAGAAAATCCTCTTAGTTTAGAGCAGTGGTTCTCAACCTGTGGGTCGCGAGCCCTTTGGGAGGGTCAAATGACCCTTTCACAGTGGAGGCCTGATTCATGACTGTAGCAAAATTAAAGTTACGAAGTAGCAATGAAAATAATTTTATGATTGGGGGTTCATCACTACATGAGGAAATGAATGAAAGGGCAGTAGAGGGGCAGCAAAAGAGAGGCAGCCCCCCAAAAGTTGGATTAGCCCATGGTTGCAACAATGACAACAAGCAAAATAACCACTGTGAGGGTGGCACGAGATGGGGTCACGTTTCATTATATTGTGTATAGAGTTGCTATGAGCCAGCACACACTCAAAGGCACCAAACAATAACAACAGGACTGTGCGTCTATGAATATGCTGAAGTAAACCTTAAGAGAAACTCCACTTAGTTTAGACCAGTGGTTCTCAAACTGTGTCACAGTGCCTTTAGAAGACTAATGAACCTTTCACATGGGTGGCCCGATCCATAACAGAAGCGGAATAACAGTTATGATGTAGCAATGAAAATATTTTATGGTTGGGGAGTCACCACTACATGAGGACTGGTATGAAATAGTAGTGGCATTCAGAAAGTTGAGAACCACTATTCTTGAGGAAGACACAAATCTTGGTACGGAAGGGCAGGAAAAGAGAGGTAGTCCCTAACAAGATGGATTACCACAGTGGCCGCAACAATGAGCGCAAACAGAAGAACCACCGTGAGGATGCACAGGGCAGGACAACATTTCATTACATTGTGCATAGGGTTGGTATGAGCCAAAACCCACTCGAAGGCAGCCAAAAACAAGAACAGGATTTGTGCTTCTAACAATATGCTGAAACATCCCTTAAAAAGAAACTCCTCTTAGTGTAGAATAGCAGTTCTCAAACAGTGGGTCGTGATGCCTTTTGGGGGTTGGGGTGGAGAAGGACTATATCACATGGTGGCCTGATTCATAACAGTAGCATAAGTTTAGTTATAAAGTAACAAGGAAAGTAATTTTATGATTGGGGGGGGGAAGGTCACCAATACATGAGGAATGTTGTGAAAGAGTCGTGCATTAGGAAGTTTGAGAACCACTGCCCTAGAGGAAGACACAAATCTGGGTTCAGTAGAGTGTCAGCAAATGAGAGTCAGTCCCCCAAAAGATGGATTAGCACAGAGACTGCAACAATGAGTGAAAACAAAAGTGTGAGGGTGTTAGAGGATGGAACAGTGTTTCATGATACTGTGCATAGAGTTGTTATGAGCCAACTTTGAGCCAAACCCACTCGACAGCCTCTAACAACAATAAGAACAGGACTCGTGCGTGTAATAATATACTGAGCTATACCACAGGAGAAACTCCTCTTAATTTAGAACAGCGGTTCTCAACCTGTGATTTGTGACCACTTTGGTTGGTTGAACAACCCTTTCACAGGGTGACTAGATTCATAAGACTTGCAAAATTACAGTTATGGAATAACAGTAGAAAAAAACCTTTATTCTTTGGGGACCACCACTACACATTGGGAAGTGTATGGAAAGGTCGTAGAAATAGGAAGGGTGAGAAACACTGTCCTAGAGGAAGACACAAGTACAGTAGAAGGGCAGCAGAAGAGAGGAAGTCCCTACAAGACAGATTTGCACGGTGGCTGCAACAATGAGCGCAAGCAAAGAACCACCGTGAGGATGATGCAAGACTGGGCAGGCCTTTATTATATTGTGCACAGGGTTGCTATGAGCCCAAACCCTCTCCACGTCCCGGACAACAATAACAGGAGATATCATACATCTAAGAGTATGCTCAACTAAACCTTGAGAGAAACTGCTCTTAGTTTAGAGCAGCCGTTCTCAACTTGTGAGTGGTAAATCCTTTGGGGATGTTCGAATGACCCTCCCATAGGCGTGGCCAGATACGTAACAGTAGCAAAATTACAGTTATGAAGTAGCAACAGTATAATTTTTTGGTTGGGGGGTCATTACTGGACGAGGCACTGTATGAAAGGGTCGTGGCATTAGGATTGCTGAAAACCACAGTCCTACAGGAAGACACAAATCTTGATACAGTTGAAGGGCCGCAATATAGAGTCAGCCCCCAAAAAGATGGAATAGCATAGTGGCTGCAGCAATGAACTCAAGCTAAGGGAACAATGTGAGGATGGCACAAGATGGGACAGCGTTACATTATATGGAGCATAGAGTTGCTATGAGTCAAAACCCACTCGACTGCACCTGACAACAAAACAACAGGACTTGTGTTTCTTATAATGTGCTGAAGTAGACCTTAAGAGAAACTCCTATTAGTTTAGTGCAGCGGTTCTCAACTTTTGGATCACGAGCCCTGTTGGGGGATGGATGAACTTTTCAGAGTGGTCGCCCAGTCATAACAGTAGAAAAATTAGAGTTACAAAGTTGCAATGAAAATAATTTTATGATTTGGCAGTCAGCACTATATGAGGAATGGTATGAAAATGTTGTGGCATTAGGAAGGTTGAGAACCACTGCCCTAAAGGAAGACACAAATCTTGGTAGAGTAGAAGGGCAACAAAAAATAGCCAGCCCCCCCAAATATGGCTCCAACAATGAGCACTAGCAAACAACCACTGGCAGGATGGCACAGGTCTAGGAAGCATTTCATGATATTGTGCATAGAGATGCGATGAGCCAAAACCCCCTCGGCGGAACTTAACAACAATAACAACAGGGCTTGTGTGTTTAACAATATGCTGAAGTAAATCTTAAGAGCAACTCTTCTTAGTTTACAGCAGGGTTCTCAACATTGGGTCGTGAACACTTTCAGGTGGGGGGTGTTTCGAATCACCCCTTCACAGTGATGGCCTGATTCATAACAGTAGCAAAAGTACAGTTATGAAATATCAATGAATATAATTTTATGATCCATAACAGAGGCAAAATTACAATTATGATGTAGCAATGCAAATATTTTATGGTTGGATGTCACCACTACACGAGGAATGGTGTGAAGTGCTTGTGGCATTTGGAAAGTTGAGAACCACTGCTCTAGAGGAAGACACATATCTTGGTACAGAAGGGCAGGAAACGAGAGGCAGTTCCCAACAAGATGGATTAGCACAGTGGCTGCAAAAATGAGTGTGAGCAAAAGAACCACTGTATGGAAGGCACAGGACGGGAAAGCATTTCATTACAGGGTGCATAGAGTTGGTATGAGCCTAAACCCATTTGAAGGCACCAAACAACAGGATTTGTGCCTCTAACAATATGCTGAAGAAGACTTTAAAAGAAACTCTTAGTGTAGAGTAACAGTTCTCTAACTGTGGGTCACGACGTCTTAGGAGGGAACAATGAGCATTTCACATGGGTGACCTGATTCATAACAATAGCAAATTTATAGTTATGGAGTAACAAGGAAAATAATTTTATGACTGGGGGGGGTCACTAGTACATGAGGAATGGTGTGAAAGAGTCATGACATTAGGAAGGTTGAGAACCACTGCCCTAGAGGGAGACATAGATCTGGGTACAGTAGAAGGGCAGCAAAAAGAGGCAGCCCACAGCACGATGGAATACAACAGTGACAGCAACAATCCGCGCAAGCAAAAGAACCACTGGGAGGATGGCGCAGGACAGGACACCTTTCCATCATATTGTGCTTAGAGTTGCTAGGCGTCCAAAGCTTCACAACAGAATCTAACAATAACTATAGGATTTGTGCTTCTGACAATAGGATGAAGTAGATATTAAGAGAAACTCCTCTTACTTTAGACCAGCGGTTTTTAACCTGTGGTTCGAGACCACTTTTGGCGATCGAATGACCCTTTCACAGGTGTGAAATGATTCATAACTGTAGGAAAATTACAGTTACGAAGTAACAATAATGTTATGATGGGGGTCACCACTACATGAGGAACTGTATGAAAGGGTCATGGCATTAGGAAATTTGACAACCACTGCCCTAGAGGAAGACACAAGTCTTGGTACAGTAGAAAGGCCACAAAAAAGAGGCAGCTACCCAAAAGTTGGATTAGCACAGTGGCTGCAACAATGCGCACAAGCAAAAGAACCACTGTGAGGATGGCATAGGATGGGAAAGCGTTTCATTATATTGTACATAGAGTTACTATGAGCCAAAACCCACTCGATGGTACCTAACACCAATAACAACAGAACTTGTGCATCTACCAGTATGCTGAATTCTATCTTAAGAGAATCTCCTCTTAGTTTAGAGCAGGGGATCTTCACCTGTGTGTCGCAACCCCTTTGTGGATATGGAATGAAAATTTCACAGGGGTGTCGTGACTCATAACAGTAACAAAATTACAGTTATGAAGCTGCAATGAAATCATTTTATGGTTGGGGGGGGTCACCACTAAATGAGAATCGGTATGAAAATATCATGGCATTAGGAAAGTTGAGAACCACTGCTCTAGAGGAAGTCCCAAATCTTGGTATGAAAGGACAGGAAAAGAGAGGCAGTCCCCAACAAGATGCATTAGCACAGTGGCTGCAACAATGAGCGCAAGCAGAGAACCACTGTGAGGATGTCACAGGACAGGGCGGCGTTTCATTATATTTTGCGTAGAGTTGCTATGAGACATACCCACTCGACGGCACCTAACAACAACAACCAATGGACTTGAGCTTCTAACAGTATGGTGAAATAGACCTGAAGAGAAACTCCTCTAAATTTAGAGCAGCGGTTCTCACCATGTGTGTCGTGACCCCTTTGGGGCTTAGACAAACCCTTTACAGGGTTGCACTATTCATAACTTGTAACAAAACGAGAGTTACGAAGTAGCAAATAATATAATTTTATGATTGGGGGTCTACCACTACAAAGGAAACTGTATGAAAGTGCCGTGGATTTAGGAAGGTTGAGAAGCACTGTCCTAGAGGAAGACACAGATATTGGTAGAGTAGAAGGGCAGCAAAGGAGAGGCAGCCCCTACAATTTGGAATAGCTCAGTGGCTGCAACAATGAGCGCAAGCAAAGAACCACTGTGAGGAATGCACAGGACGGGGCAGTGTTTCAGTACATTGTACATAGAGTTGCTGTGAGCCAAAATCCACTCGACGGCACCTAACAACAACAACAGGACTTGGACATCTAACAATATACTGAACTACATCTTAAAGAAACACCTCTTAGTTTAGAGCAGCGGTTCTCAACCTGTGGATCGGGCCCTCTTTGGGGGTTGAGATACCCATTCACAGGGGTCGGTCTCTTCTTCATAGCAGCAAAATTACAGTTATGAAGTAGCAACGAAAATATTTTTACGAATGGATGTTCACCACAACATTAGGAACTTCATTATAGTGCTAAAGCATTAGGAAGGTTGAGAACCACTGGTTTAGAGCATAGGAAATCTGATGCAATACTGCATATTTTAACACACATGAAGTTGGAAAATAAAGGAAATTGGGAGAGGACAGTAGTATCAAATTCCTATGAGTCAGAATTGCTCTATATCCTAGAGCAGCTAAGACAATGAGAAGAAATGACAAAGTCAAAGAGCTGAAGAGAAAATTCCATAGGACACGTGGCAACAGCTTTATGCTCTTGTTAGACCCTCGAGGCTTCCTTATCTTTTGTTGGCTTTCTTAAGCCCATCCCCACCACTGTGAATAGTCTTCATTAAACTCTCTTTAATTAAACCTTTTGCATGGTTTGTTTTCTGCTGGAACCCTCAGAGATATCATTTAATTTTCTGGATTGCAATTCATCTCTAGCATACAGAAATCTTTCAAGAGTTTGTTTTATGTTTTGTTTTCATCCACAATAGCATTTCCTTCCAGATTTGTTTGTCCTTGAAACATGATCAATAGTTCTTTCCTCTCCAATGAAACCCAAGTGATACGCTGCCTGACTGCCTATGAAGTTCATGTGTAGCCTACATGGTGATCCCAACCATTCCCTAGACAAGTGTTTCTCAAACTTCCGAATGCCATGATTCTTTCATACAGTTCCTCAGGTTGTGTTTACCCCGATCATAAAAATTATTTCATTGCTCATTCATCACTGTAATTTTGCTACTGCGATGAGCCAGGCAACCCCTGTGAAAGTGTCATTGGACCCCCAAAGGTGTTGTGACCCACTGGTTGAGATCCACTACCTTAGACCAACGTATGGCCCGAGGGCTGTATAGGACCCCCCAAATAATCAATTGCTGCCAGCATCACACACCTCACCAATGAGAAGCATTTGTAGCCATCACCTTAGGGGTGAGTTAATTAAATATTTGACCTCTATGGCCCCATGAATGATGTTATAAATCACCACATGGTCCTTGGCAGAAAAACAGGTTTCCAGCTCCTGCTCCAGACCAAAGGTTCCCAAACGTATTCTGCCTACTGCCCTCTTTTCAGAAAAAGAAATTACTCAGGACCCCCCAGCAATGAAAGAATTTTGTACTATAGCCCACCATCCAGGATAAAATGTAGATACCTGCTTTGTAGATCTCTGGATTTTTCTGTGCCCAGTAGGTGGGTGGTGTTGCCCACTTTGGGAAACGAGACTCTAGGAAAATCAGGTGTGTTTTCACTCTCTCTGCAAGAATTTCAGTTGAGGAGCAAGATCTGTCTTGAAAGAAGTGTATCCAGTTTGCTACTTAGAGGCAAGGATGGCTAGACTTCATCTCACATCCTTGGGCATCAGGAGCTATGAGGAGCAACATCATGGAAAAGGGCATCATGCTTGGTAAAGGGGCGCCCAAAAGGGGAGGACCCTCACCAAGATGGATGGACACAGTTTCTACAACAACACACTAAAACATAACAATTGTGAGGCTTGCACAGGAGCAGGCAGTGTTTCTTTCGGTTGTATGTAGAGTCGCCACGAGTTGAAACCAACTTGACAGCATCCAACAAAACCAGATGTGGAGAAAGCAAGGCCTGGTCTGTGTACAGTGGCCCCACCGAGGTTCCTCATCAGTTGTGTTTGAATGGGCCAGGTGCTCTCACAAACCTCCTCTTCAATAGACAACTTAGAATGTTTGCTTTGTGCCCAGGAACCATCCTGAAATTTAAAATGACCATTTGACACTGAGTTGATTGCGATTCATGATGAGTCATAGGACTTTCAATGGGCATAACCTTTCAGAAACAGATGGCCAGGCTTTTCTTCCAAGGTATTTCTGGGTGCGCTTGAACCTCCTCAGTTTCTGTTAATGGCCAAGTGTTTTAACCATTTGTACTCTCCAGGGATGACTCATAGCTCTATATATCCTTAAAACTGACATCTCTCCTCTCTTTGGAAAGCCATGGCAATTGTTCTCTTTCAGTAGGTTTACCTTCTTTAAATATAGGAATGACATATACTTCTACCACCTCACAGAAAATGTCAGAAACTCGTAGCTCTCATTTAATAATGGCGTGGGTGATTACATATTGGGCTGCTAAACCCAAAGCCAACAGTTCAAAACCACCAGCCACTCTCAGGTAAAAACATGAAACTTTCCAATCCTATAAAGTTACAATCTCAAATACCCACAGGAGCAGTTGGACCCTGTCCTACAGGGTAGAACTCAGGTCATGGGGAGTCAGAGTGGATTCGATGGCAGTGAGTTTGGTTTGGTTTGTGGACTCCCCTCCTACCACAATAGCTCACAATTACTAAGTGCATGTTATGTACTAGTGTTCTAAGCATTGCATGTACATTCACTCATTTCATCCCACGGGTGGTGGTGTGGGTGAAGCATTAGAACTGCTAACCAGAAGGTCGGTGGTTCAAACCCACCAGCTGTTCTTCGGAATCAAGATGGGGCTGTCTGAGCTCATAAAGATTTTCAGGGTCGGACGTCTGCAGAGACAGTTATTACTTTAACCTGCTGAGTTGCTATGAGTATGAATGAACTCTAGAGAAGTGGGGTTTTGGTGACTTTGGCAACCCCTTTAAGAGGAGCGCTGGCGGGGCAATAGAGAAGCCCTTGACTATTTACCACTAGCTCAGCGAAACCCTCAGCAGCTTCCCATGAGAATGATGCGTCAATTTGCTCCAGTATCAGTCACAGCCTATGGGAACGCCTATAGAATGGTTCCACTCTGTCCTCCAGGCTCACTATGAGTTGGAATCGACTGACCCATTGGTAGTGCATCAGCTTCTGTCTATAGGTGAGAACACGAATGCACAGAGAGGTGAAGCCATCTGGCCCAGGGGTAACCAGGTTATCCAAGGGAGAACTGGAATTTAAATCCCAGCAGACCAGCCTCAGAGACTACAGGCTTAGCTCTACCGTCTGCTGATATCTGGACTAAGAGTGGTTGGATTTTGCCTCCTTTTCCCTACACATCATCTCCACTGTCCTCTATCAAGCAAAATTAGCTTGAGTATTGAACAGGCACCCTCCAGCCCTCCCCGATTGCACACGCGCAGGGGAGAAAAGGATGGGGAGATCACTGGGCTGTTTTAGCTGCCACCTCTACTCGCACTGCGCCAACACACCCACAACGAAGTCAGAGAAAGAATTCTTGGCCTTGTAACCACTCCTCAGCCCTGACACCTTGCAGAGAGACAAAGCCACTCTCTTGGACACCCACTCGACTGCTACCTGGGAACTTCCCATGGAGCACTTGGGGACAAAGGAGAGGGAGCACGCCTGCAATGTAATTAACATTATGACAACTTGTTCCCCCCTTGGAGAATGACACCATTAGCTGCTTCAATTGTGCATGAAATGTAAATTACACTATTCAGGGGTATCATGTCTGAGCAGCCATGATGCTAAGTGACAAGGCTCTCCATCGAGCAGCCCCTCCCCAAGCAGGAGGAACTAAGAAACCCAAGCCCCGCGGCCGACAGCTGAGACCGAGGTCCTGTGGTCTTTGAGTGTGCCTGCTTCACAGAGCCCACAAGGGAGGATCTTTCCGGGTGGCCCTGGATTCCAGGCTGGGATGTTCCAGCCACCTGCTGTCATCACCCTGGCCCTCCCATTTTCTTTAAAGGGAGTCGAACGCTGGACAGCACTCTTTCCTCTCTATCTCTCAGAAAATTAGGAAAAAGGGGTGGTGGCTCTGGTTGTGGTAATACCCTTCTTGCTAAGGAGTTTTGGTGATGCTGTGGGTTAAGCATCCTGCTAGCCATTCTGTCTCCCATTCATTACTCTGTCTGGCTCAAATTACTTCGTGTTCACTCCCTGGCCAGGCCCCCACAGTTCCCTACCCCCTTTCACCACGAACTCTCTGGACACTACTCGAAATCAGCTTGAGACACTGGATCAGCCACACTTCTTTGTGGCCCATGAAAGAACTTTCCAAAACCTCATGTCACAAGCAGGTCCACTTGCTTTTAGAGAAGAGGCATAGGCGAAATTGTATGTTTCCACCTTGAGAGGGGCAAGCACCACCATGTACAATTAGTAGGTGACCACCAGTGTGTCACTTTTGTGGTCACCACACATCTCCTTTGGGGACCCATTTGCCCCTCTCCTAGCACCCTGATCCCTGGTGCCATGGCTAGACTGGGATGGGAAATCCATGTGCTCAACCAGGAACTTCCACGTGGAATCAGAGCCACTGTCCCCTCTGCAGAGCCTCTGTGAGGACAGGGAGTTTGGAAACACAGCCTAAAGGTGCAGTAGGATAAATTTAAGAAATGATCACGCATTTACCCTAATGTCAACTGTACAAATCCCACAACCACCCTTCAAATGCCCTGCCACTGAGCAGAGCCAAAAGCAGGAAGAGCCAAAACCTACATATGGGTACAGGAAGACCTCTGGAAGGTGTCCCTGTAGGGTGCCGGGGAAGGGGGAGAGTAGAGTTGAGGAGGCTCAGGGGCTCAGGCTCAGGCTGGGAAAGAGCCAGACTTCCTAGTTCGACTTTCTCTTTGCCTCTCTGCCTAACCACCCACCTCCCACCCAGTCCAGGAGATTCTTTTAACAGGGCCCACAGGGTCAGAGGTGAGAGCTGTCAGCTCCTGTTACTACCCTGACTTGGGAAACCTCTCTCACTCTGGAAATTCATATATTTTCTTGGGCTTTGATCAAGATCCAGGTCAAGCTTCCCCTCCCCCTTTTCTCACAGAGGCACTTGGTCAGAATGGCAAATAGCCCTCAACTGTGCCATGCACTCCGCCTCTTCATTCCCTGTTCCCTTCGATCCATCTGCTGCAAAAAAAAAAATCACAAAACAGCCCAATGGAGGGCAGGTCAGTGCTTCTTTTTCAGACTTCCCTCTCATTCTTTCTCTGGTCGCATCATCATTCCAGGTACAGCAAACCCATTACTGTCCAGTCAATTCCAACTCATGGAGACCCTATGTAAGTTTTCCAACGTTGTCCAACATTACTGGAACAGACAGCCTCATCGTTTTCCTTGAAGTAGCTGGTGGTTTGAACAGTCAACCTTTGAGCTAGCAGTTCAACATTTACATGACATCCCTTCAGAGTGGTGAGTCATAGTCTGCAGACACCGTGGGCGAGAATCATTGTTCTGGCTTATTTTCATAAGGTGGGATTCTAGGTAGGCAGGTGTGACGCAAGTGTAACTGGAAGTCGACTTGATGGCAACAAACAACAACCCTGATGTCATTGTTTTGGGACTTGGGAACTGAGACCTCTGAGGCATGGAGCTAAGTAACAGCTACTTCAGGTTTGTTAGGTACTTCATTGCTGAGCTCTGCTCTAGATACTGGGAATAAAGCTAGAAGGAAGGTGGCATCTCTGTTCTTGGGGTTGAGAGTTGAGAGGGGTTGGGAAACTTCCTGTCCTGTTAGTAGTGGGTGTGGACATAGTTTTTGCTGTTAGATGCCATTGAGTCAGTTCCAACCCCTAGCCACCCTATGGATAATAGAATGAAACACAACCCAGTCCTGCCCCATCCTCTCAATTGTTGTTATGTTTGAGCCCCTTGTTGCAGCCACTGTGTCAATCCATTGGCCGAAGTTCTTCCTCATTTTCACTGCCTCTCTGCTTCACCTAGCAGGACGTCCTTCCTCCTCCAGGTACTGGTCTCTCCCTAACAGTATGTCCAAAGTACATGAGGGGAAGCCTCACCATCCTGGCTTCTAAGGAGTATTCTGGCTGTACTTCTAACCCACATTTGTTTGTTCTTTGGCAGTTCATAGTACTTTAAATATTCTTCACCAGCCTCCCAATTCAAATGTATTGATTCTTCTCTGATCTTCCTTTTCAATGTCCAACTTTCACGTGCATAGAAGGCCATCGAAAATATGACTAAGATGGCTTTAGTCAGGTGCACCTTAATGTAACATTCTTGCTCTTAAACACTTTGAAGAACACTTTTTAAAGAGGTCTCTGGCGGCAGCACGCGGCCCGTTTAAGGGTGAGGAGGAGGGGCGCACAGGTGGAAGCCCATGGCCCCTTTAAGGCTTGGCCTACTTGGCAGCAGCTGGCGCCTATTGAAACATGACAGGAGGCCAGCCAGCACTTCCTATAGAGGTCAAGGGCTCAGTCTGAAGGCTGTGAGCCAGCCTCCGAGCCGCACTGCCTCCATGGGCCATAATGACCTAATGCGCAAGGCCTAGGACTTCAAAGACCAGGTGTGGCCTGTGCAGCCTTCCCGCCCCTTCCCAGATTCCTGCCCACCAGGGAGGGCCTTGCCACCATGACCCCTGATGTGGGTCTGCAGCCCACCTGGCACCTGGCCAGCCACCAGGATCCTCGCCCTGCCCAGCTGACCCACCCAGGACCACACTCCAGACCCCCTGCCCCCACCCTGGGGCTGCTCACCACCAAGACTCTGCCCTGGGCCCGCTGCCCACCCAGGAACCTGCATAAGGGCCCTTGCCAACCCTGGGTCCAGTCCAGGCCGGGCACACACCTGGGATCCCTGTTCCAGGTCCCTGCCCACCTGGGTCTGGGCCTGCCACAAAGACCCTGCCCGAGGCCATCTGCCTACCCAGGAAACACCCCCTGCCCAGCTAGCCCCTGGCTCATCTGGGCACTGCCCCAGGCCCCCTGCCTGCCCAAGATCTTGTGTTAGTCTGACTGACCATGGAGGATGGAGAGGAAGAGGGACCCTGCCAAGGCCCCTGCACCCCATCCCACTTGGGATGCCCTGGGTTGGTCCAGCCCCAAATGCGGCTCCCCTCCCCCAGGCCCACATACCCAGAACTCCATTGGGCCCACTGCTTACCTGAGGCCTCCCCATCAAGGGCTTGGGATATGTAACCCCAGCCTGGGATGGGGCTCCTAGCTTGCTAGAGCCCCATGACACTCTCCTTAAGCCCCAACTACTTAAGATCCCTAAAAGTGCCTGTGGGGGCCCTTGTTGAGTATCACTCTGGCTGTAAGGGGCTAGGCTGTAGCTCTTGAAACTTGTCTTCTCCATTCTGAACCTTTAGGACATTGGTCCTTCCACAGGGCAGTTCTACAGAAGTGGCAGGGAACTCTATTCCCGAGTGGAGTTGGCCAGGTTTGAGTGGGGGGTGCCCTGGCAGGGACCCCAACTTGGGAGAACAGCCCATCTCCCCTTTCTCTTTCCCAGCTGCAAAAAAAGAAAAAAAAAGAAAGAGATCTCAAACAGCAGATTTACCCAATACAATACATCCCTTGAGTTCTTGACCGGGGCTCGCATGGTCATTTATTGTGGACTCCAGAAAGAAGATAGCCCTGATCACTTCAGCCTTTTCTCCATTTATCATGATCATGTTGTAGATGACAGGGTCATAATTACATATAAATATGTCCCTGGGACCCAGCTCCTGGGGAGTCCCAAACAACTTGATGTAAAGAAAATAAGAGAGAGAAAACAAGCACTCTGAGCTCTTGGTTGGAAGGACAGTCCTTTGTGAATAGAGGGCTGCAAGGATATTGGAGTTCCTGAAGGGGGGCAAACAGTTCCACACACAACTATTTAACAAATCATTTGCCATTGGAACCCACCCAGGGACACCATGGAGGAAAGGCCTGGCAACCTGTTAAAGCCTATAGTCTTGAATGTCCTATGCAATGCACACATGGGGGCACCATGAATCAGCATCAACTCTCTCATGCCTGTTTTGGTTTGGGGCGAGGAGCTATTAGAAGCAGTGGGGTATAATGTTGAATCCCAAAAAAGGAAGGATTTGGTCACCATTAAAGTGACTTCTGACCAAATTACTAACAATCATAGGGACTTTTGTGGGAGAAAGATGAGGAGTGCTACTGCTGTAAATATTTCGTGTCAAAAACCCACAGACAGTTCTACCCTGTCCTATACAGTCGCTGACTTGCTGTCAACTGGATGGCACTAAGATAGCACCTATCTGCTGAAAGGTTGCCATGCGGCAGGACTTGTGCCAAGTCCACTATGGTTATGCCTATGATCTTTGTGGGAGACAAAGCCCTGCTTATGTTTAATGTCTCTGTTGTCAGATCGTTCCATTGTCCAGTCCTGGCTCTATGTCCTTCTAGCTCCATGACCTGGGACAAATCATTGAACCCCCTTTGCGCTGCTGTGTGTAGAAGGGAAGTGAAAAATAGTGCTTAGGTTGTGTGTTCAAGGTTGAGTTTGAATGCATCAATAGATAGAAAGACCTTGTTGTTGTTGTTAGTCTCTAGTAAGTCAAATTTGACTCCTTTTGACCAAAGGTGTGATAGGACAAATCACTGCCCAATCCTATGCCATCTTCCTGCCCATCGGCAGGTTTGAGGTCATTGTTGCGATTATGGTGCCAGTCCGTGTCATGAAGAGTTTCCCCAGATCCACATGATGTCCTCTTCTCGCAACTGGTCTTTCCTAACGACATGACAACATTTTGCCATTCTCTCTTCTAAGAACATTCTGTGAAGAGTGTCCTGGCTCAATTTCCTCCAGGACTGATTTGCTCGTTCTCCTGGCCATACACAGTATACTCCACACACGGTCTTTGCCATCACTGCCATTCAAATGCCTCAATCCTTCTGAGAATCCTGGTCCTCACTGTTGTCCCCATGAGAAACTCCATTTCTCGCAGCTTGCTTCAGATCTGCTGAAGTGGAATCTGAGTTTCTGTTAGGCCCCAAGGGCATTGTATTTGTGTTCCTGCTAGAAGCACGGCTGGGGAACAATGTCTGGCCCATAGTAAGTGCTGTATAGTTATTGGTTGTGATCAGTGTCATTATTTATTACTCCATCTAATCTTTCCAGCACACTCACAGGTTAGGAAACCAAGATTCTGAGCCTGCCAGTGCCTTTGCTGAGGTTACCCCTCAGGAGAGGGCAGGGGCTCCATGCAAATCGAATATAGGATCAGGCCAACATTTGGATCACTCTGAATGGAGACACAGTCAATGCTCATTAACCAGTCACTCCCCATTGCTTTCGTCACCCAATCCTTATCAACCGTGACTCTGCTTGGTGTCTATGGATTTCCCTATGGATTCTGCATATTTTATATCAATCTCATTATGGTCTGACTTGTTTCACTCAGCAGAAGGTGTTCAAGGTCCCTGCATGGTGTAGCATGTTCCAAAACATCATTCCTTTTTAAAGGCTGAATAATATTCCATTGTATGACTTAGATATTGTTTGGTTTATCCATTCTTCGGGCCCCGGGCACTTTGGTAATAGTCACCTTTCAGCTATTGTGGGTAGTGCTGCAGTGAAATTGTATACCACATCTCTTTGAGTCTCTGTTTGTTATTCTTTGAGGTATATGCTTAGATGTAGAATTGTGAGGTGGTCATGGATTTCCTCTTCCTTGGATCCATGATCAACGCTCATGCAAGCAGCAGTCAACAGCTTAAAAAATGCATTGCATTGTATTGGCTAAATATTCGCAAGACCTCTTTAGAGTATTGAAAAGCAGGGATGTTATTTTGAGAACTAAGGTGCATCTGACACAAGCCATAGTATGTTCAACACTTCCTATGCATGTAAAATTTGGAGATTAAATAAGGCAGGCCAAAGAAGAATCGATGCATTTGAATTATGGTGCTAGGAAAAAAGAACCATAGAAAGTACTATGGACTACCAGAAGCACCAATAAACTTGTCTTGGAAGAAGCACAGGCCAAATGCTCCTTAGAAGTAAGGATGGCCAGATTTTGTCACCCTTTGGACATGTATTTTCAACATGTTGTCAGGAGAGACCAGGCCCAGGAATAGGACATCATGCTTGGTAAAGTGGAAGGGCAATGGAAAAGAGGAAGGCTCTCATGGGATGGATGGACATGGGGGCTGCAGTAATGGGCTCAAATATAAGAACAATTGTGATGATGGTACTGGGTGGCGTTGTGTTCTGTTTGACATAGGGTTGTTATGAGTGGGAACCAACAGGACCGACCCTAACAACAATAGTAAATCTCTGACTTGTTAAGAAGAAACAAGCATTTTTCTTTTCCTCTATGAGCCAGGCACTGAGAAGACCCTGAAGGTCCAGATAGAAACAGCACTTGACCCCTACCCATGATGGGTTCCCAGTCTAGGGGTGAGGCAGCAGATCTCCACTTTTGGATGAGACCTATGCAGCCCTCTTGGGGTTCTAGTGTGTGCTGGAGAGACTCCAGTTAACTTTGCCTTTCTCTATACCCGCCTTTAGGGAAGAGGAAGAACTTTGGAATAAAGCATCCCCCGAGATTTCTGTTGCACAATTAGACAAAAGGAAACCAATGGTGGCTAAAGAGAGCGAACAGAGAATCCGGAGCTGTGTCCGGGTCCTTGGCCATGCAGCTATCAATCAGCAAAGTTGAGTTCAGGAATCAGGAAGCGAAGATCCTCAATATCTGGATCCAGTAGGTATAGAAGGCGTAGCTTCAAAGATAAAGAAGGATAAACCCTCTTTCGCTTTCAGGGGGAACTCACCCAGGGAGAACTCATTCAGGTGGGACTGCACTAAAGCCTTAGAACTGGGAGGGTCCATAGGAGCGTGTTTACTGCCAGAAAGGTGGCTTCCCATTCAAGAGCTTCTATCATATTCCAGCTCATGAATGGTCCTTCGAGTGCCTTGGTTCTTTTGCTGTGACTTTTGTGGCATCACTTGAACTCTCCATCCCCTCCAGCCAGGAGCAGTGGCAGGAAAAATCTATTAGGGAGAAGTGAGAGAGTGAGCTAGGAGATATTCCGTACACAGATTGCAGTCTCCTTCAGCAAAGGCCCTGTGGGGTGGGGACTTAACTTTTCTGATTCTCTCCTGTTAGAAGTCAACACGGAGCTAAAGAAGCATGAATGGAAGAAAGCAGGATGATGAGCTGACAGCTTTTCCATAAGTAAATAATAGCCAGAAGGGCTCCAAGTTGGGATGAGGGGATGGTGGGGAGGGGAACACACGTGCTGCTACCAAGAGGAGAGTGAGGAGCAAGAGACCAGTAGAGGCTAGTCTCAAAGCCATCTCCAATAACATTTCCCCAACAGGCTGTTTTCCTCTCTCCACTCTAAACACGTCAGCCTTCACGTCCACCAAGCACCGAAACCCCAATGCAGCCTTTATCTGCCCATTCCTCCCACCAATTGGTCCAGGTTACTATGGGAACTATGGGAGTAGTAACGGGTTCCCTCTATTACTACCTACCTCCCTGATTTCAGCACAGATCAATCAACCCGTCCCCGCAGCCCCATATCTAAGGGGAATGTCCTAGGGGAGAGTAAGGAAAAGATAGATTCAACACAGGACTAGAACAATAGTGAAAAACTTACAAAGAGAGCGAGTGATGTAATTCCAGAGTATTAGTCAATTCCTTTTGTCCTTCCAGCTACCATCCTCTCGCCCAGCTTAACTCCCTGAAGGAGGAAGGATCTCTCAGTGGGTGTCTGCAAAGGTGAGGTTACAGGCCACTTGGGGGCTTCTGAGGGTTCCCTTCCAAATTTGCCTTCCCTCCCTTCAAAAGAAAGTCACTGGAACTCACCAGCCAGAGTTGGCAAGGCTACCACTGAGTTGCCCAGTTAAGGTTTATGTCCTGGGGAAGACTGTAGCTCACAAAATGCCTTCAAGGGAATGTTTCTTCCCTACAAGCTCTTCCAGAATCTTGTCATTCTACATCCCAAGTTGGAGTCTATGTTTCCTCCTTTGAACCCACGCCAGCCTTATGGCTCTCCAGGAGTCAAGTTTGGCAGGTGAGGTGCGGTGTGACTTCTGAGGTAATACAGCTCCCATCTGGCTCTTTCTCTGTACAAGACCCTCGGAGTCCAGTCCACTTGCTGTGAGGAAGTGTGATGAAGAAGCCACATGCAGATGCTGACACTAGTCCCTCTTAAAGTCCCAGCAAACACCAGTGGCCATTGTCAGGTACACCAGTGGGGAAGCTGTGTGAGATGTCTCCATCATGAGCCACTGCCAGACGGCAAGCGCACAGAAGAATCTGCTATCTTAGTACTGCCAATCCCCAGAAACATAGGAAATGATGACTGATGAGGAAGATAATAATTGACTCCAATTTTGTTTCAAACTGGAAGAAATGTGCTGCACAGCACCAGAGTTGTAGCTCTGGAGCCACAGTCCCGATGCAAATGTATTAAATAATTTATTATCTAGTGATTGTTCCTGGTCCTCACCCTTCCCAGCTTCCCTGTGCCCACCCAGTCCAAGCAGCTGCTTCATCACTTATTCTGTAAAAGTATGTGAGGGTAAGTCAGAAAGCATTGCTCTAAAACCACAGACACTTTATTAAACAAAAATATCAAAATGTGAAGTGACTGTTTCTAAACATAGCCGCCATCTTGATCTACATCGGGGAGGCAAACTTTTGAGATAGAAGAGCCTACTTTTTCTCTCACAAAAATTGAAACATTCTTTGAGATAAAAAAAATATATTTTTGCAACTTCAATCACCATTATCTGAATAATCACTGTCCTTGAAAAGGTTTCCATTTTACTTCAGAGCCACATGCATGGACCGAGAGACCCGCAGTGTATCCCTGACCCCTGCTCTATAGACTTCAGTAATTGTTCTCTGAGGGATTCTCTGCTCATATACACTTCTAGTCACACGACATACCATGACCAACAGGGTCGTTCAAACCCTCTCCAGAGATTCTTCAAGGGTGTGAGTGTGTGTGTGTGTGTAAAAAGAACACAAAGTCAGAAGACATCCAGAGATTGTGGAAGGGTGTGAGTGTGAATGTGTGTGTGTGTGTGTGTCTGTAAAATGGACACGAAGTCAGAAGCCCTCTACAGATTCTGCAAGGGTGTGTGTGTTTGTATGTAAAAAGGACATGACTTTAGAAACCCTCCAGAGATTCATCAAGGGTGTGCGTGTGTGTGTGTGTGTGTGTGTGTATAAAGGACAAGATGTCAAAAGCCCTCTAGAGATTCTTCAAGGGTATGAGTGTGAGTGGGTGTGTAAAAAGAACACGAAGTCAGAAGCCCTCTGAAGATTCTGCATGTATGTGTGTGTTTGGAAAAAGGACATGAAGTCCGAAGCCCTAAGGAGATTCTGGAAGGGTATGATTGTGAGTGTGTGTGTGTGTGTGTGTGTGTGTGTGTGTGTAAAAAAACACGAATTCAGAAGCCCTCTATAGATTCTGCAAGGGTATGTGTGTGTCTGTGTGGGTGTGTGCGTGTAAAAAGGACAGGAAATCAGAATCCCTCCAGATATTCTGCAAGGGTGCGTGCATGTGTGTATATGTGTGTGTGTGAGTGTGTAAAAAGGACACGAAGTCAGAAGCCCTCCAGAGGTTCTGCAAGTGTGTGTGTGTGTGTATGTGTAAATGACAGTAAATCAGAAGCCTTCTAGAGATTCTGCAACGGTGTGTATGTGTGTTTGTGTGTAAAAGGGACATGATGTCAGAAGCCCTCTAGTGATTCTGCCTGGGTATGAGTGTTAGTGTGAGTGTGTGTGTGTGTGTGTGTGTGTGTGTGTGTGTGTGTAAAAGGAAACAAAATCAGAAGCCCTCTAGTGATCCTGCAAGGGGTGTGTGTGTGTGTGTGTGTGTGTGTGTTTGTAAAAAGGACATGAAGTCAGATGCCTTCCAGAGATTCTGCAAGGGTATGGGTATGCATTTGGCTGTGTGTGTGAGTGTGAGTGTGTGTGTGTGTGTGTGTGTGTGTGTGTGTGTGTAAAAAGGATCTGAAATCAGAAGCCCTGTTTGTGAACCCTGGCTCTATTCCTTAGTGTTCCTTATCTCTCAATTTTGGATGCCCAGATACCTGAGGGTGTCATGGTTCTGTGTTGGGGTTCTAACGGCAAGGACAGAAGTTAGGCCACACCAGGCACTCCAAAGGAGAAAGATGACACTTTGTGGTCCCCTAGATAGTTCGTATCAGAAACCCACAGGGGCAGTTTTGCTGTGTTCTATAGGGTCACTGTGAGTCAGAATCGACTCAGCGACAGTGAATGTGGTTGAGTGTTTGAGCACAGTTCCTTTCATCCTCTGTGCAGGCATCTCTGTTTTAAAGGAGTTAGGTCAGTCCCATGTATTAGACTCTCCTTCAGAGCAACTGGGCAGGTGTGTGTCTGCGTGTTTCTAACGTCATCTTGTTTTTCTCATTCAAGGGATGTGGAGAGCAGGGTTCTTCAAATCGGTTTAAAGAGAGAAAGGAGATTAAAAAGAGAACAAAGAAAAGGAGGGTGAAAAAGGATTGGAGCGGGGGTCTGAGGAGAAGAGGGCGTTGCTCAGGCTTCTAAGGCTGTCAATCAGCCTGGTAGCCAGCTGTGAGCTTACCTGGTGCACCTCCAAGATCCCAGAATCCCTAGTTGACAGTGGAATTTGCATAGCGAACTGGCTCATTGAGCCGAGCCGGAGGCCTCTGTCTGCAGAAGAGACCAAGCCCTGTGCTGCAGCTCCTGCTCCCATCTGCAAGCAGTGGGGTTCAGATGCGGGTCCTGTGTCTGCTTCCTGTTGTAAAAGGCAGTGTTGGGACAAGTAGCCTTCTACTGAGTCTCTCCTCCGTCTACGCAGTCGACCCCCTTACCTGGGGGAGCAGGCTCCAGGCTTGCTGTGGCCAGCTAATAGCAAGTAATTGGCATAGCGCTAATGAAGAGAGGAGACAGCTGGGCAGAGGGCCTAAACCTGCTGAGCGCCATGGCCCCTGAGACACTGGCGAGCTGTTGGCTCCCAGCTCCCTGTCCCTGACTCTTACCTGCCTCCCTCTCTCGAGTTCACTCTTGAATTTCAGTCTCCATGCAATCTCACCCAGCCTTGCTGCCTGACTGGAGAGGGAGCCTAGAGGCTGTTAGAATGGCGCT
The DNA here is from genome assembly GCF_050624435.1 of Tenrec ecaudatus. NCBI lineage: Eukaryota > Metazoa > Chordata > Mammalia > Afrosoricida > Tenrecidae > Tenrec > Tenrec ecaudatus. Next base: position 251,010 of record NW_027459055.1, on the reverse strand, counting down.
GCTCAGGCTCTTTGGGCTAAAGAGTCTGACATGGGCCAGCAGCTCCATGAAGTTCCCTCCCTCAGGCAGTTTTCTGCCTCTCCATCCCCCTTAGTCTCCCTGCAGGCCTGGCCCTGGGCCCTGACCTTCCACTTGCTTCCTCATCCAACATGTGGAGGGCTGGCTCTTGCCAAGTACACACATGGGTGCAGACATGAGAGATCCCACTCTCTCCTGGAAACCAGGAGGTCTATAAACAAGGGCACAGCTGAGGCCTGTTCTTACCCAAATCATGTGCATCCTTCTCTCTGCCCTCTGCGCCGGGGTAGAGACAAGGGCTCTGGGAAGACCGGCCACCCCATCACTATGGGGCATGGCCCGATGGTGCTGGTGCACAGAGCACTGGGCAGGCAGGGCTCCCTACAGGCCCTTGCACCGTGTGGGGCTACAGAAGGGGAGAAAGGCAGAAGAGTGCTGCCAGGAGCCAGCTGCACTGTGGCAACGTGGGGTCCTCTGGCCACTGAGGTGGGGTGCTAAGGCTGTGCTCCCCTCTCCCTCTCCCCAGGTGTGTGGTTGTGCTCTTCAATCCCCGGAAACACAAGCAGCACCACATCCTCAACAGTTCCAGGTAAATGGGCTCTGGGGCTTTGGGGAGTGCCACCTTTCCCCAGGGATGGCCAGAGGGGTGCCACCTGCTTCTCTGTGGCATTGGGCCCTGTTGGGCCCTAGGCCTGCAAGGGAAGCAGCACAGGGAGGGCGGGTTTGCTGCCCTTGTTTTGAGAGGGGACTGTGAGAGGCCAGGCCTGGGACAGGCTGCCAGTGCCCCTCTTGAGCCTGGCCCCATTCCTTTCAGGAAAACCATCACTGCCTTTGCCTTCTCTCCTGATGGCAAGTACCTGGTCACCGGCGAGGTGAGTGAGGAAGGAAGCTCAGGCACTGCAGAGGGGGTAGCCTGGCCTTAGCAGAGAGTGACAGCCTGCGGCCCGCATAGGACTGGTGCCAAGTTTGACTTTCTGTACTGGTGTCCACTTTGGGTGTTTGGTCTGCCCTAGAGCAGTGTTCTTAGGCTGTAGCCTGCGTCAGAAGTGCTATGGTGGCCCCGTAGTACAGACTGCTGGCTCTCGGGCTCAGCAGGTCTGGGTTGGCTCTCTTCAGTTTGCAATGCTAACAAGTAGTTCCCGATGAGGCTGAAGCTGCCAATTTGGGAACCACATTTTGGAAAACACCTCCTTAAAACATTCCTTATCCCTGCTGGTCACAGTGTGGAACAGGGCTGCCCTCCCATAGACTTGCCCTGTGAGGCTGTGGGAGCAAACCGCAGGAGTGGTGGTTCTTGCCCATGCAAATCACGCCAGGAACCCATCCCTGAGAGTCCCTGTTCCCCAACACTGATCACATTCCCTCCGGGGGTGTCCTTGATTCATGTGCAGGCACATTAGGTTAGGTGTCCTTCATTTATGTGCAGGCTCTTGTCCAGTGGCTGGGAAGGCCAGGCCTCCGTGGATGGGGAGGGAGCTGGTTGCCTCTGGCTTTTACTTCGGGGTCTTCGTCCCCGCAGAGTGGACACATGCCTGCTGTGTGGGTATGGGACATGTCGGAGCGCAGCCAGGTGGTGGAGCTTCAGGAGCATAAGTATGGCGTGGCGTGTGTGGCCTTCTCACCCAGCGCCAAGTACATTGTCTCAGTGGGCTACCAGCATGACATGATCTTCAATGTCTGGGCCTGGAAGGTGAGTGGGCTGCTGGCCTCAGGACAGGCAGGGCCGGGAGGGGAGCCAAGAAACTGCTGGCAGGTGGCCTTCACTTCCGCCTGCTGGCCTCAGTCCCTTTCTAGAGAACTCTGAGCAGAAAGGAGCAACTGGGTATCTAGGATGCTGAAGAAGGGGCAGAAGGAGAGGTCAAGTTCACAGCTTGTCTAACCTCCTTCAGTGTGTAAGTTTCTTTTCCCTCAGCTCCTAGAAGCAGAGCCTTGATTTCCCTTGACTTTCTCTCCAGAAAAACATTGTAGTGGCTTCCAACAAGGTGTCCAGTCGGGTGACAGCAGTATATTTCTCTGAGGACTGCAGCTACTTTGTCATTGCAGGCAACCGGCACATCAAATTCTGGTACCTTGATGACAGCAAGACCTCAAAGGTGAGGCAGCAAGTAGCCACCAGGGTGGGGTCTGCCCAGATCTGTTCCACCTGCGCCCACTTCTGCATGCTCAAAAGCCCCTTGGAAGTCTCAGCTGGGCCAGGTGCTATGTCAATCTGCAAGGGAAGCCTTTTCCCTCTCTCCCCAGGGCCTGCTTTTCAGGGGGTAGCCTGCAGGGTGGGTGGGTGGGTGGCACCTGTGGTGTGCCTCCACAGGTGAATGCCACTGTGCCCCTGCTGGGCCGCTCCGGGCTGCTGGGGGACCTGTGGAACAACCTGTTCACTGATGTAGCCTGTAGCCGCAGGAAGAAGGCTGACAGCACCTTCTGTATCACATCCTCGGGGCAGCTGTGTGAGTTCAGTGACCAGAGACTGTTGGACAAGGGGGTGGAGCTGAGGGTAAGTGAATGCTTTGTCGGCGCCCTCCCGTCTGTCACCTCCAGGCTCCGGGGGTCCTGGGGCTAGCAGCAGGGTCTGCATGCACGCTGGGGGAGGCCCCAGGCGGAGGAAGCTGTTTGGGGACCTCTCTGCTCGCTCGCGCTCTCTGTCTCTGCCTCTTCCTCTGCTTTCCTCTTCTGCTCAGCACAAAGACAACATCACAGTAAGTGTGCTGGCCCTGTCCGCTGCCTCTGCTGCCTTTCTCTTGGCCGGCCTTTTCTGGGTGTGTCTTTGCCTAAACCTCAGGTGCCTTATAAGGCTTGCTGACTCCTTCCCCGTAATTGCACGGGGCTGTGAGCCCTCTGGCCAGCTGCCGTTAGAGGGAGGGGCATTGAGGGGCTCTGGCCAGGGCAGCTGGCCTGCCTTGCACTTGTCCTTACCTCTTGGCTCATGGCTGTTGAGGTGTCGGGTGAAGGAGTGGGCAGACGCCCTTGCTGACTGGGGTTTCTGTGCTCACAGACCACAGTGGCCCACTGCATTCTCGGTGAGCCAGGACTACATCTTCTGTGGCTGTGCTGACAGCACCATGCGCCTTTTCAACCCCTCCAACCTGCACTTCCTCAGCACGCTGCCCCGGCCCCATGCTCTGGGGACAGACATTGCCAGCATCACAGAGGCCAGGTGAGCGGTGTGGGTGGGCCCCTGAGTCCTGTCAGAGCCCCACTCTGTGCCAGGCCATCCTTGGCATGTTGCAAGGAGAGGAGGGCACACATAGACCTCTGGGAAGACCCTTGCAGTCAAGCACAGGTGGTTCTTTCAGCATTTCTTGCTCACTGTGGGCATCCATGGTAATCTGAGTCTGCCGTGTGGTAATGCATTGTCCTGTAAAGACCACTGCTAGGACATACAGGCAGTTCCTTAGGGTTTCTGAGAGAGACTGGAAACCTGATGGAGCAGGCCTTTCTCCCTCAGAGTGGTCCTGGGTTGCAGCTGCGGTAGGAGGGGCTTATTGTAGCCTCGGGCCTTGGGTTAGGTGTTTGCAGGAAGTGATGTTTTGCTCTGGTTTCAGTGCTGTCAGGAAGCGGGGCAGTTCTGCAGTTGGGTAGATTAATTTCTCTTTCAGGGCAGGAGGGGACTAAATCTGCAATTGCTAGGAAATGAGATATGACCATAGTTGTGGCTTGCACAGTGTCCTTCCTTGTCCTCTGACGTGAGTCTAGAAGGGCCTGACATCTGCTTGGCTGCATCACGGCCACACACTGTCCACGCCTGACGTTGGGGGCTATGAAATAGCTTGTGTTCTTTTGGAGAGCCCCATGGCAAGGAATGCCTGGCCAGCTGCTGCGTTCTTTCTCCAGTGACTGCTGGCCAACCTGCTGCTCCTCCCTTGAGTGCCCCATTTCATTAGCGCTCACTCACCAGTTTGCCCTGTCTGCCCTGGACACCCTGCCCCCCTCTTTCCTCAGTCGCCTTTTCTCTGGAGTGGCCAATGCGAAGTATCCAGACACCATCGCCTTGACTTTTGATCCTGCAAACCAGTGGCTGTCTTGTGTGTACAATGACCATAGTATTTATGTCTGGGATGTGAAGGACCCCAAGAAAGTGGGCAAGGTGTATTCAGCTCTGTATCATTCCTCCTGCTTCTGGAGTGTAGAGCTACGTGGGCCAGGTCTGCTGAGACTGACCGTGTTTCCTGGGCTACCATTAGGAGCTGGAGTTCCTCAAGTGTGGAATTTGTTTCCTCCAGCACCCTTGCTCCCCCAGCAGTGCCCCTGGGTCCCTTCGTATCTGTTAATTGGCTCTGAGGATGGGAGGGGATTTTAGTGCTGACTCATCTCAGACGTTTTTCAGTATGCCCCTGTGCAGTCTGAGCTTTGCCTCTTTGGACATGTTCCTGAACTTGACCAGACCTTAGTTTCTGCAATTGTGAAATGACATACCTGATGCATTTGATTTTTACGAAAAGGAGACAATGTAAGTGGGAGATTTAGAATGCCTAGTACTTACTAGGTGCTTGGTTAATGTATATTCCTTTACTTGTTAAAGACAAGAGCTAATCATTATGACTTGCTTGCTCTGGGATAAGCCTGGGGCTAAGTCTTGACCAACCTTTTCTCTACTCTCATCCCGTCCCATCTCTGTGGGCAGCCAAGGTCTGACCCAGGTCCCTCTGGTCCTTGTGCTCCTCCAGGTCTACCCTGAGGTGAAGGACAGTCAACAGGCCTGCCTGCCCCCGAACTCCTTTATCACCTGCTCTTCTGACAGCACCATCCACCTGTGGAATACAGAGAGCTCAGGGTGCATGGCTCCACCCTGCACCGAAACATCCTCAGCCACGTGAGCCTGGTGCCCCCATACCACAGTCTCAGGATCTGAGTCTCCAGACCAGACTGTCCCAGATGTTTCTGCAAGTGTATGAGTGTGAGTGTGTGTGTGTTTGTGTGTGTGTGTGTGTAAAAAGGACCCGAAGTCAGAAACCCTTTACAGTTTCTGCAAGAGTGTGTGTGTGTTTGTGTTTGTAAAAAGGACATTAAGTCAGACACCCTCCAGAGATTCAGAAAGTGTTTGTGTGTGTGTGTGTGTGTGTGTGTGTGTGTGTGTAAAAAGGGCACAAAGTCAGAAGCCCTCTAGAGATTCTGCCATGGTGTGTGTGTGTTTGTGTAAAAAGAACAAGAAGTCAGAAGCCCTCTAGAGGTTCTGCAAGGGTCTGAGTGTGAGTGTGTGTGTGTGTTTGTAAAAAGACACGAAGTCAGAAGCCTTCGAGCGATTCTGCAAGAATGTTTGTGTGTTTGTGTAAAAAGGAAACCAATTCAGAAGCCTTCTAGAATTTCAGCAACGGTGTGTATGTGTGTGTGCCTGTAAAAAGGAGAAGAAGTCAGAAGCTCTCCTAAAATGCTGCAAGGGTATGAGTGTGAGTATATGTGTGTGTGTTTAAAAAGGACATGATACCAGGCGCCCTCTAGAGATTCTTGAAGATTTTGTGTGGGTGTGAGTGTAAAGGACACAAAGTCAGAAGCCCTCCAGATATTAGGAAAGGGTGTGAGTGTTTGTGTGTGTGTGACTAATTAAGACACGAATTCAGAAGCCCTCTAGAGATTCTGCAAGGGTATAAGTGTGAGTATATGTGTGTGTATAAAAATGACACGATGTCAGAAGCCCTCTAGAGATTCTGCAAGGTTGTGTGTGGGTGTGTGTGTAAAGGACACGAAGTCAGAAGCACTCAAGAGATTCTGCATATGTGTGAGTGTGTGTGTGTAAAAAGGACACGAAGTCAGAAGCCCTCTAGAGGTTCTGCAAGGGTCTGAGTGTGAGTGTGTGTGTGTTTGTAAAAAGACACGAAGTCAGAAGCCCTCCAGCGATTCTGCATTCTGCATCATTGCATATAACTGCGTAAGTTGGAAAGGAACTTATGGGCTAGTGTTGGACTTATGGACTTGAGTTGGACTGGCCTGGGATATTTCCTTGAAATAGAAATACTATAATGACTTCTTGATAGAAAACTATTTATTGCACATATATGAGTGGCACTTGATTTGTGTCTCTAGTCAGTCTGGCTTACATCCAGTTCACTGCCATCAAGTTGATTCCAACCCTTAGCAACTCTATAGGACAGGGGAGAGATATCCCTGTGGGTTTCCAATACTGGAACTTTGTATGGGAGCAGAACTGCTGATCTTGTGTTGAGCAACCCAACTGGGCTGGTTCTGACGCATTATGTTTGTAACCACTATACCACTAGGGCTCAGCTGTGCCTTATTCCTCAAAGTGACATCTTTTAACACTGGAAATTGGTCTTCAGCAAGATCTACCAGTGTACTCGGTCATATGACTTATTTTCTTTTTACACTGTTTTGATTGTGATGTGAGGAAAAATCTAAAGAGTAAATTGATTTTCCTTACAATTCATGCAATGTTTTATGATATTGATTGCAATACCTACAACCCAATACTACTTTTCCTATTCCCTCACTTTGTTTGCCGTTTCCATTGGTCTTTCGTTCCCATTCCTTCCTGCCTTCTGAGTAACTCCCTGACAAATGCTGGGCTCTGAATTGTACATCGTTGACAGTATAGGTCTCCTATTTGGGGGCTGAAAGTTGAGCCATGGAGGTGAGGTCAGGTGTCAAATGGGAATTCCACTAGTGCCTATCATATCCTAAGGTTAGTCTTCTTATTTTGAGTTCTACATTTTCCCCAGTTGATCCAGGGCCTACTACTGTGAGCACTTTCAGAGCAATCTGCAGTGAGAACCCTATGCTATCTTGGTCTTCTGGACTCAGCGCTGTGGAGCCTGGGCTTCATGTGGTCAGTGAATCCCTTTCATCTTCTTTTGATGCTATCTGTGTAATTCTGTATTTTGAATTTCTCTTCAATTTTTTCAGCTAGTGAAATGCACATGCTTTTCATTTTTGCTGTCCTCATTCCAGGTCTTTGCAACTTTTAATATAATTCTTTATTCCATATTTTTGAATTCCCCTTTGAAATTTTGTGTTCAGCTTCTTTATTCAGCGTCTTTACTTCATCAATTATTTCTATATTTTTCTCTCTTTTTCGTACTTCATCATTTCTTTCATTGGCTTCAGCTACTCCACATTCAAGGTGACATCCATTTTGTCTTTTCTTTAGTTTCTATCTTTTTAATTATCTTTGAATTTCTTTATTTATGATGTTCTTGATATTATTGCAGAACTCGTATCATCTCAGGTGATTTGTGTTCAATGTGTCAACTTTCTTCTTGAAGTATCCTCTAATTTAGATGAGATATACTCAAATTCATACCTTGACTCTTGGGGACTTGTTTTAATTTTATTTGAATTCAAGTTCAATTTGCCATTGATGGCTTGTTCCACAGTTGGTCTCCAGTGTCTTGACTGATGATATTGAACTTCTTTATACCGTAAATACTTGAGTATAAGCCGAGTTTTTTTTCAGCACATTTTTTATGCTGAAAAAGCACCCCAGTTTTGGGGGGTAAAATTAGTTGCCTTGGGTTATACTCGAGTATATATAGTAGTTTATTTCAACAGATGTTGTTGATTTAATTCCTGTGTATTTCTATCCAATATACATGATCCATGTCTATGGTTACTGTTTACATCACTGAAAAATAAATGTTCAATCAATAAGCCATCCTTATTGGAAAATTCTATCATGAGATCTCCCATGTGGCTTCCATCCCCATGGCCATATTTTCTAACTAGTGATCCTCCTCCTTAGTTTCCAGTTTTTGCATTCAAGTCATCAGTAATCTTGATTGCATGTTTCATCAATTTCAGACTGAAAAGGTTGTTAAAAATCCTCAATGGCTTTATTGTTAGCATTAGTGGTTGGTGTGTAAATTTGAATAATAACCTTATTAATTATTCATCCTTGTAGGTATAATATATCCTACACCTAACAATGGTGAACATTGGAATCGATGTTGAAACATTCTCTTTTTTAACATGAAAGTCATCCATTCCTTTCAAATTTGTTACTCTGGTATGTAAACCATATTATTATGACATTCAAAATGGCCACTACCAGTCTATTTCAGTTCAATAACACCTAGAGTGTTTGATCTTTATGTGTTCCATTTTTTCATGGCTTCCAATTTTTCTAGATCCATATTTCATGCATCCCATCTTCTTGTTAGTGGTTATTGCAGTACTGCTGTTTCTTCTCATTTTGAGTCATTGCCACATCAACAAATATAGGTCCTGAAAACTTTATATCACTAAGGTCAACTCTACTTTGAGGAGACAGCTCTTCCCCAATTATATTTTGAGTGTCTTCCAACTTGAGGGGTTCATCATCCTGCACTATATGAAAAAATATTCCACTGCTATCAATGTGCTCCACAAACACCACTATTTTTTTCAGATGTAGATTGGCAGGTTATTCTTTCTAGTCTAATTAGCTTGTAAGCTTTTCTGAAAAATTTCCACCACGGGTAACTATGCTTGTGTTTGAAATACCAGTGGTATATCTCACAGGATCATGGTGACTTTCAAGTTATGATAGTGCAAGAACCTGACATGTCTGACAACTTGGCATGCTAGCCTAATTCCGAATGGCCAGCACATCTCTCTTCTTGCTTTCTCTAGTTTCTGTAGACCACTGTACCTGAGCATGCATGGCTTAGGAGGTTGTGGAGTTAATTCTTGCTTCCTGGAGTAACCCTTATCCAATGACCCATAGGAGTTGTTGGACAAATAGCTACACTCCCTCACATTCTGGGCAGAATAACTCGTGGATTTTCTACAGTGTCTCCAGTAAGATTAACCTCCAGTTGCCCACAATTTTAAATTGTTTGATAATGTATTTTTCATTGGCTGCCTTCTTTCCCTTTTCTATTTCCCATTTCCTTATTGATATCTCCCCCCAAAATGACTTGATTAAAACCTTTGTCTCAGGATCTAATCCTATGGGGAACCCAAACTCAATCACACAAGACATTTGTCAGATCATGGACTTAGTGGTTATATCTATTATATGTGTAGGTCATGGAAGAGGACAATTCATACCATCACTTTGAATAGTCATTCAGAGTGCCAACTGGGTCCCCAGTATAGATCCTGGACATCAAAACTCACTGTTTCCTGTATCATAACACTTCCTTTTAGACTTCTGTCATTCAAAAAACTCAACAAATAGCTTGCTGTCTAACTTCAAATTTTCTAGTGGGCAAATATGCCTATGTTTTCATTGTGTGTTTAGCACTGGACAAATCAGCTTTGACCAGGAAGGTGAAGTCATGTGGGAAAAAAAAAACCAAAAACACTAGCAGCTGTGTGTTGTGGAAGAAAACCCTGTGGATGAAGTGCAATTTTAGGGAACAGAGACCAGCAAGATAAACCAATAAATGTCCACTGTTCTGATGTTAAGGAGAACCCTGGTGAGGCAGTAATTAAGCACTTAAGGGCTAATCAATCAGCAGTTCAAACCCACCATCTTCCCCAAGGAAGAGTTACGATGTGGCAGTCTGACCCCCTTAAGATGATTTACATTTGTTACCACTACCAACTGATCTGAGAGGGATAGCATTAGGGAATCCTGGATAGCATTCTTAACGAGCTCTAATGGCAGAATGGACTCCTCATTGAGCTCCTAACCACAAAGTAAGTGGTTCTAACCTATCAGTTGGTCCATGTGAGAAATATGAGTTTGTCTGCTCTGGTAAAGATTTAAGCCTTGGAAAATGAAAGGGTGAAGTTCTATTCTATCTTGTAGGGTCTCTATGAGTCAGCTTCAACACAATGATAATGAGTTTGCTTTGGAATTTTGGGATAGAATAGGAGAAATATGTGCAACAAAGATTAAACTTATTTTAAAAGTTCAGGGGTATTGCTCAGAGAGAGATTCTTGGAACCCACAAGACTGTTGTCCTTAGGCACCTTCAGATCTGGAACTGAACTCACTCCCTTGGCTCAATCTTCAGCCAAACAATAGGTAGATCTATAAGGTAAAAAGTAACACTAATCAACTATTTGAATCAAAAGGATATAATTTATTCAAAGATAAAGTTCAGAAGGGTCAGGAAAGAAGGGGGAATGGAAACAGGAAATACAAGGAGGAAGTGCGATAAGTGATATTACGTTGAGCAGACTGCAGTCAATATAATGAAGCAAAATATGTGTGAACTGTCAAATGGAAAACGGATGTATTCTGTAAACCTTCACCCAACTCACAATAAAGAGATTTTTTTTCAGCCTTGGAAACCTATGAGGCAATACTATTCTGACCTATAGGGTACCCATGAGTTGAAATCAACTCAGTGGCAATGGGATATTGATGCTGATGCTTTCTGCCGATTCTAAAAAATAGGGTTATTAGCAATTATTGTGGAAATAGCATGAATGAGACTATATAAATGGGGTTGGTTACAGATAAATTCTTTTAAATGTTAAAGGATAAGTGATTCAGGATGGATTACCCAAAAAGAGAAAATTATTGCAAGATTTTGTTCCAGGGATAAAATAAAAATAGGCTTGCTGTGGGTAAGACTTAAGCCTATAGATATGGAATTTAAGGAACTGGTATTCCATGATGGTCACCTTCCAGACACAATCACTCAAGACAAAAAGTGGGTGTATAAACAAATGAGGTGAAGAAAGCTTATGGAGCCTAGCTATCAAAAGATAAAGAGTCTAGGGTTTTAAAGACTAGAAGGTTCACAAGTGGCCATCTAACTCAGAAGCAATAAAGCGCACATGAAAGAAGCACACCAGCCTGTGTTATCACAAGATGTAGAAGGGATCAGGTATCAGGCATCAAAGAAAAAAAAAATCATATCATTGTGAATGAGGGCGGGTACAGTTAGGAGATCCAAGATCTATCTGTAGGCAACTGGACAACCCCTTACAGAAGGGTCGCTGGGAGGAGATGAGCCAGTCAGGATGCAGTGTAGCAACGATGAAACATATAACTTTCCTCTCGTTCCTAAATGCTACCACGCCCACTATCATGATCCCAATTCTACCTTACAAACCTGCCTAGACCAGAGAATATACACAGGTCCATATAGGAACTGGAAACACAGGGAAACCAGGACAGATGACCCCTTCAGGACCAGTGCTGAGAGTAGCAATAACAGGAGGGTGGAGGAAAGGTGGGGTAGAAAAAGGGATCTGATTACAAGGATCTACATATAACCTCCTCCATGAGGGAGGGACAACAAAAAAGTGGGTGAAGGTAGATGTCGGACAGTGTAAGATAGGACAGAATAATAATTTATAAATTATCAAGGGTCCATGAGGGAGGGGGAGGGGGTAGGAGGGGAAATGAGGAGCTAATACCAAGGGCTCAAGTAGAAAGCAAATGTTTTGAGAATGATGATGGCAACAAATGTACACAGTGGATTTATGTATAGATTGTGATAAGAGTTGTAGGAGCCCCCAATAAAATGATTCTTTTTAAAAACCTCAAAGAGCAAAACACACTATGGTTTATTGTACATCAATGATACTTAAATAAAATTACATAAAAGAGCAGAAAAAGAAATGGAATTTAAGGTAAAGAAAGTGTTCCCTTTGAAGACCATATTGCAAATATATATTTAGGCAGGCAATTAGATAAAGTCATTTTAAATCTGGGCTTCTATACCTGCCATCTGTCTGTTATGAAAAGTATAATTAGCAACTAGAATCTCTCATACAAAATCAACTCAATATGGTCTTTCTGGTCTGACCTCCGTGATGTTCTACTCTGCTTTGATGGAGTTCATCATATCATGACTGTATAACAAGATTGAGGAGTTATTTGCATCCTTATGTGGAAGGTAAATCTGTTTGGCCATTCTGTTAGACTAGTTCATTTTCTTTCCTACCATCCCATCTGCCATTTTAATTCAAAACAAGGAGAAAGCATGTATGTGCCTTTTGAGGAAGGAGAAGATTTTGGTGTGGAAGAAATTCTCTTCTAGACTGCAAGGTAAGTATTTACCCCCTCTAGCCCTGTTGGAGGAGGAGAAAAGGAAGAGAGACAGGCAAAGAGAACAACCTAGTTAGCTTCATGCCTCCTTACTTTACCTGGGGATTGAGGGGAATATCAGTGACTATGGACCTGTTGTGCTCCCCATTTGGAAGCATGAAGAATAGAGGCTGCCAGGCAGAGTAGCCCTATGGGAAGTCACTGAAGACAAACATATAGAGAGTGCCATCAAGTCTACTGTGATCCATGGAGACCTTATATGAAATGGAATGGAGTGCTGTCTGATCTTGCACCATTGTCACACATTCCTGAATGTTGAAGTCCATTGTTGCAGCGATTAGGTCAATCTGCCTCAGCAAGGATCTTCCCTGTCCCTCTATTTCATCAAATATGATGTCTTCCTCTAGGAATTGTCCACTGATACTGTGTCCAAAACACATTAGTCAGTCAGTGTTCTCTTGTGATCCATAAGGTTTTCTTTCAGTAATTTTTGGAAGTGGACTGGCAGGCCCCTCTTCCTTGTCTGTCTTAGTCTAGAAGCTTCACTGAAACCTGTCCACCATGGGCAATCCTGCTGGTAGTTGAAATTCTTGGAACAGAGCTTCCAGCATCATAACACTACACAAACCATTATAGTACAACCAACTGACAGATGAGTGGAGGATATCTATCTATCTATCTATCTATCTATCTATCTATCTATCTATCTATCTATCTATCTATCCATCTATCTATCTATCTACCTATCTACCTATCTACCTATCTACACACACACATATATATATATATATATAGAGAGAGTAAAACTGGCAATGCAGTCTGATTAGGCAGTATTCTGATGATCTGCTGCTAACAGAAAGTATCCCCACAAATAACATCTTAAAGTAATGATAATATCAATTTTGCTCACAAAAATGCAATCTGGGAAGAGCTCAGTGAGGACACTAGTTTTGGCTTCATCAAGCATTAGCTGGGGTAGCTCAAAGGACAGAGGCTGCAGCTCTCTTAAGACTCACTCCCTCACACGACTGATACTTCTTTTGGTTGGAGCTCAAGAAGAACCCTATATGTGACATTTTCATTTGGCTTGGTCTTCCTTGCAATATCCTGACAGGGTCCCAATGGTGAACAACCCAATACGACCAGGTGGAAGTCACAGAGCAACACTTCTGCCATAGTCAAAGGCCTGCCAAGATGCAAGGAAGGGGGAAAGCAGGCCCTGTTTCTGGAAAAATGAACACAAACTCATCTTGTAACAAGAGAATGTGCGATGTGCAACATTAGGACAGTCATCTTTGAAGGACACAACCTGCCACGAGCCAAGATACAGAGACAGATTTCTACGAAAGCGAAAGGGCAGGACTTAGACTTAAAGATAAAGCCACAGACTTCATAGGACAAGAGCAATAGGGAGACAAGCAAAGGAAAGCTCTAGGACACAAGCCTAACATGGCTAAACATAGGGACAATGTCAGGACTGAACTGGAAGCAAGCAGACACCTGTGCAAGGCAGAACCCGTGAAGTTGTGAGTGCCTTCAAGGCTAAGTCAAAGTACCTTGGGGCGTGAGAAGGGAAGGAGCAGGAGAAGGAATTAATGGGTAGGTTTATGGAATTTGTAAGTCTGGGGCCAGAGCATCAGGAATAGCTGGGTTCTGGCACTCAGTTGATACCATCAGAGTTTGAACCTTTTCCTTTCAGTGCTGTTTCCTTTTGAGTTTCACGCAGGCTTCCTGATGACAGCTGTAGTTTTATCTAGAAGCTCAGGAATTCTATTAGAGAGAGGCTCTTTTCCTTTCTAATCATTGGTGGTACTATCAGGTAAGCATTGGATTGCTAACTGCAAGGTTGGCAGTGCTACCCTACCAGCTACCTCATAGGGAAAAAGATGGAACTTTCTGCTCACATAAATATTTACAGTCTGAGAAACCCCATAGGGGCCTTCTATGATTCAAAATGGACTCATTGGCAATGGGGTAATTGTTTCTGGGGCATTTTTTAGGGTTAGATATCATTAACCTAGCATGAGTCACATACTGAGTCTGACCCAGTCCCTTTGGACAGAGGAAAGTCATGCCCTGACTAGCCAGGCCTGGAGCTGGCAGATTGGGTCAATGCCAGCAGAAGCATGGAGATGGAGCATGGTGGAAGAGTGATCCCAAAGATACAAGCCATGTGCTGTGAGTGGAAGAAGGGCAAATGAATGCTGCATTAATTAACCAGTCATTGACAAAATGAGGTTGCATAACAAATGGCTCCAAAACCCAGCAGTTCAACAAACAGCCCAACCCCTTCCCTCCCACACAAACAGTTCTTAAAATTCAGGATCAGGGAGATTAACTGGAACTTTGAACTTGGCACTTCAGGGCTTGGAAGAGGTGACAGTGCATGTAAAGGCCTTGGGGCAGGAGAGATCTTGGTGTGACTGAAAGCCCAGAAGAAGACTAATTTGGGGGAGGTGAGATCATAGGAATGGAGGTTTCAGTGAGCATTTCCTTGAGAGCCTTCAAGCAAAAGCGATTTTTCTATATTCATGTTTTAGAAGTAGATCTCCACCCATTGGGTAAACTTTGGGTATTGGATTGGTGTCGGTATGCAGGGAAAAAATAAATGGGCTTGTTATGGATTAGGAGCCTGTGGTAGTCACCTAATCTTGTGTCAAGTTAAGGATTAGGAGTGTAGGCGTGGAGTCTAGGCTGCCAATCTGGAGTTAGTCAGTGAGATTTTTATGTGGGCATAGCCTTCTCCTGAGAACTCTGAGAAATCTGGTACTTCCTCCTTGGAGGTGGAAGACACCTCTCTCTCTCTCTCTCTCTCTCTCTCTCTCTCTCTCTCTCTCTCTCTCTCTCTGCTACTCCTTGGGAGACATTGCAGAAGGCAAGCCAAATGGATGCGACCAGACCTCTGAAGCCAAAGAAGCCTCAGAGAGATCGCTGCCAGCACTGAGATGCTTACAATGCCACTGGATCCACAAGACTTTCCACCCATTGGCCTGTGATTATCCTGCATTCAGCATCACTGCACATGTTTTATGGGTCTGAAAGGAATTTATAGATTGTTATCAGACATATGGGCTAATATCAGACTTATGGATTTGATCTGCATTGGGCTGGGATGTTTGCTTACTGTACAATTAATGTTTGATATAAAACTGTCTCTCTGGATTTATAAGGTAGAATTAGACCAGAACATGTACTCTGGTACAGACAGGAGCTGGAAACACAGGGAATCCACGACAGATGATCCCTTCAGGACCAGTGGTGAGAGTGGCAATACCAGGAGGGTGGAGGGAAGGTGGGGTCGAAAGAGTGAACCGATTACAAGGATCTACATAAAACCTCTGCCCTGGGGGATGGACAACAGAAAAGTGGTGGAAGTGAGATGTTTGACGTGTAAGATATGACAAAATAATTGATATATTATCAAGGATTTATGAGGGAGGGGGAGGAGGATGGAAGTGGGGAAATGAGGAGCTGATACCAAGGGATCAAGTAGAAAGCAAATGTTTTGAGAAGGATGAGGGCAACACATGTACAAATGTACTTGACATACAATGGGTGGATGGATGGTTGGATGGATGGATGGATGGATGGATGGATGGATGGATGGATGGATGGATGGATGGAATGACTGTGATAAGAGTTGTATGAGCCCCCAATAAAATTATCAAGGGTTCATAAGGAGTGGGGAGTGGGGAGGGAGGAGAAAAATGAGGAGCAGGTGCCAGTGGCTTATGTGGAGAGCAAATGTTTTGACAATGATGAGGGCAATGAATGTATAAATGTGCTTTATAATGGATGGATGGATGGATTGTGATAAGAGTTGTATGAATCCCTAATATAATGATTAAATAATAGGGAAATGATTTTTAAAAACCACCAACTCTCTCTCATACACATGAGTCTCCCTCAATTTTCCTCTAGCATACCCAGACTAATACACAGTTCGCCCCTGTCCTATAGGGCCGCTATGAGTTGGCATGGACTTGAGGGCAGTGGGTTTGTTAGGGCTTTGGAGTTCAGCAGGCCTTTGTTGGTGTGTTTGAGTCTATTTTTGTAGCTGTTGTGTGCAGGTCAGTGGCTCATCTTCCAGCACTCTATAGGACCATATTTTGTTGTGACCCATAAGGCTTTCATTTGTTAATATTTGGAAGTAGATCACCAGGTCTTTCTTCCTAGCCTGCCTTAGGCTACAGCAGTGGTTCTCAATCTGTGGGTTGTGACCCCTTTTGGGGTCCAGCGACCTTTTAACACGAGTCACCCGATTCATGGCAGTAGCAAAATTACAGTTATGAAGTAGCAAGGAAAATGATTTTATGGTTGGGGGTCACCACAACATGAGGAATTGTATTAAAGGAAGGTTGAGCACCACAGGGCTTGAGGTTCCAATGAAGCCTGACCATCATTGCTGACCCTTCTGGGGTTTGTCCTATCGGTGGCACGGCTTTCAATTTCACAGCAACACTCTAGCTACCACTGCACCATGAACTGATAGACAGGTGGTAGACTGTTCTTAAAAGCCACCTGATTTATGATGCTTTGTTTTGACAGCCCTGGAAAATGGATACAGAATCTAGTTTCATAGTCAATGCAAGACACACCTTGGGGCAGTAGGGATGGCATGAAGTGAACAGATTCAAAGTATATTTTAGGGAGAGGAAGGATGACAGTTAATGGCTGGGGGGGTGTGCAAGAAGGAAGGAAGCAGAGACACCATTGATATTAAGTGCCTGAGTTAAGACAGGAATGTCAAGGGAAGCTGGTGGGTCATGATGGGAGAATTTCACACTCCCCGGGGACAGGGGGAGCATTGATTAGTTCATATGTCTGCGCATCTTCTCAGACAATAGAGGCTTTGTCGTCCTCAAATGAAGCATGCAGTTGGAGCTCAGAGAGGGCATGCAGTGGGTTGGTTGAGATGGGTGGACCAGGGCCACTAGTCAATTCTGAGGAGCTTCAGCAAACCTGCCCAGTGTCTCTTGGAGAGTAGGCATGTCTCATTGCCACAGAGGTCCTTTTAATGTTTCACCTCCCACTGCAGCAGCGAGGGGCTCTATCAGCTCATCCTGGAAAGGAAACATACTACCTGCCATCAGGTTCATTTCTTCAAAAAGGATGGAAGAATACAAATGAAAGACTACAGTTTGAAGGAGTCTTAGGCAGACTACCAGGCTCATTAAAGCTTCATTTATTAAAACTTCATTATTCAGAGACATTCTCCCAGTAGGATGTATGCTTGGGTGGGGGTGGGCATGAGGAGGAAGGCTTGGAGCAGGGTAGAGGAACAACCCCACACCCCCCAAAAATACCTTCCCACGAAGCAATTCCAGTGGGCACAGGTTAGATAGAAGTTTCATCCTCTGGTCACTTGATGTTTGTCCCTCTCTTTTATCTGAATGCTCTTTCCACATTGCTCAGATGAAGCATCAAATTTATATTAAAATGCAAGTTAGGAAGCATCATCCCCAACAAACCCTGTTCATCAAAATGGTAGTGCTCTCTCCGGGTACCCTGAGTTCAGTTTGTCAACAAGCTGAAGCAGTTGAGCTGGGGCTCTGTGAGGCCCAGGAGCATGAGTTCATTAATATCCGACCCATAATGCCTTGCTGGGTTTATGCCAACAAAGCCCTGTCACTCCTTACCTTAGGATTTACTCACTCCTTGAAACAGGCATTTATTTACACACAGTTTGACCTCATGATGGAGTTCAGCAGATGTGGATCTTACTTATTTGCATTGTTCTGCGACAGTTGCAAAATTTGTTAGTGGCTCAGGAATCAATCCTCTGTGGACTACCCCGAAGCTAGATGAAGCAAGCGGGTTCTCGCTGATTCATCCTCCCTCCTTAGCAATGCTTGCTAGTCAGGATAACATAGTGCCCATTAAAGAAACCGCCTGTATCAGTTTAAATTTGTGACCTGGGCAGGAGGGAGGGTCATGATCACAAGTGACAGAAACTGACGCTTGACTAACTTAGGGAAAAAGGCCTAATGGTGGATAAATTGTGGGAATACAAGAAAATGTGGCAAATGCCTGGGCAATCTCAGGGCTGTGAAGCAGGTACTGGCGAAACACTCCTCCTGAGGCCAAAGCGTGTTCTCTGTAGTACATTAAATCACATTCACACACACCCATTCATGTTCACATGGAACCTGAGGCTATGGCCTTACTTGGAGAGGAGGTCTTGGCAGATGTGCTTAGTTAAGGATTTCAAGAGCTCCATCTTTCTGGGTTTAGATTTCAGATGGATGCTACATGCACTGATTGGTGTGTTCTTATAAGAAGAGGAGTGGGCACACAGAAACCCTGTGTGAAGACACTGGCAGAGATTGGATCAGTGCATCTATAAGCCAAGAAATATCAAGGATTAGCAGCAGTGACCAGAAGCAGAGAGAGGCTACTTTGATTCTCCTTCAGAGCTCTCAGAAGGAATGAATCTTGCCCACACCTTAATTTTAACCCTTTGCCCTTCAGAAAAGTGAGAGAACAAATGCCTGCTGTTTAAGTCACTCGATTGGTAGCCATTTGTTACAGCTACCCAAAAGAACCATAAGGATTGATCTGTAGCCCCCTCAAAATATGTGAGAAATTTGAACCTTGGTGGACATGATCCTGTTTGAAAAGAAGGGAGTTCTTTTGTAATATAAATGAGGCCGTATGGCCACTGGAGATCCCCTCATTGAGGGGTTTAGAAGAGGAGATGGGTCAGTCAGGGTGCGAGGTAGTACCGATGAAGAACACAGCTTTCCCCCAGATCCTGGATGCTTCCTCCCCCCAACTACCATGATCCAAATTCTATCTTGCAGGGCTGGATAGGGCAGAGGTTGTACACTGGTGCA
Organism: Tenrec ecaudatus; assembly: GCF_050624435.1. Lineage (NCBI taxonomy): Eukaryota > Metazoa > Chordata > Mammalia > Afrosoricida > Tenrecidae > Tenrec > Tenrec ecaudatus. The sequence continues at coordinate 232,275 of NW_027459055.1, read as the reverse complement.
TATGGGGGCTGGAGGCACAGGGAATCCAGGGTGAATGATACCTTCAGGACCAAAGGTGTGAGGGGCGATGCTGGGAGAGAGGAGGGTGAGTGGGTTGGAAAGGGGGAACTGATTACGAGGATCCACATGTGACCTCCTCCCTGGGAGATGGACAGCAGAGAAGGGGGGGAAGGGAGACTCGGGATAGGGCAAGATATGACAAAATAACAATGTAGAAATTACCAAGGGTACATGAGGGAGGGGGTAGCGGGGAGAGAGAACAAAAAAAAGAGGACCTGATGCAAAGGGCTTAAGTGGAGAGCAAATGCTTTGAGAATGATTGGGGCAGGGAATGTGCGGATGTGCTTTATACAATTGATGTATGTATATGTATGGATTGTGATAAGAGTTGTATGAGTCCCTAATAAAATGTTTAAAAAATGAGGCCATATGAGAATAGGCTTGTGCCTAAACCTAAACACTTCTGAGTTAAAGGCCAGGATAGACCCAGTAACACACAGTATGGGAGAAAGATAGCGAGGAATGCCAAGGAACTTTCTGGTATCCACAAAGAAGGACCCTGACCTAGAGTCGCACCCCAAATTTGAACCTGTAAGCTCCAAAGCAGGGGGAAAGTGTTTTAAGGCTACTGACTTGTTGGATAATTTTTGGTTAAGGAGATTAAGACAAGAACTTAAGACATCCTCCAATCCTTCCTCTGGCTTCGTTCCATTTTTCTCACATTCAAGAGTCCTCCCAGAGGATTCAGTTAGGTTGTTGTTGTTGTTGTTGTTGTTGTTGTTGTTGTTGTTCAGTGTCATAGGGAGGGTTTGGATTCATTGTGACCATACATACAGCATAATCATACACTGCCCAGTCCTGTACCATTCTCAAAGTTGTTCTTAAGTTTGATCCCATTGTTGCAGCCACTGTGTCAATCCCACTTGTTGAGGGCCTTCCTCTTTTTCAGTGCCCCTCTACTTTCCAGAACACGATGTCCTGCTCCAGGGACTGATCTCTCTGGACAACATGTCAAAGTTAAGGCGAACTCTCATCATCCTTGCTCTGAGGAACATTCTGGCTGTACTTCATCCAAGTTAGATGGGTTTGTTCTTTTGGCAGTCCATGGTACATTCATTACTCTTTTACATCACTACTAATCAAATATATCTATTCTTCTTTGGTCTTCCTTATTCAGTGTTCAACTTTCACATGAATATGAGACAGTTGAAAATACCATGGCCTGGGTCAACCCGCCCCAGTCCTCAAAGTAATCTCTTGCTTTTCAACACTTTAAAGAGGTCTCGTGTAGCAGATTTGACTAGTGAAATGTGTCATTTGTTCTCTTCTCTGCTGCTTCCATGAGAATTGATTGTGGATTCAAGCAAGACAAAATCCTTGACAATTTCGATCTTTCCTCCATTTATCATGATGTTATCAATAGGTCCAGTTGTGAGGGTCTGGGCTTTCTTTACATTGAGTTGTAATCCAAACTGAAGGCTTTAATCCTTCATCTTCATCAGCAAGTGAATCAAGTCCTTCTCATTTTCAGCAAAATTGTGTCATCTGTATAATGCAGGTTGTTAATAAGCCTTCCTCCAACCTGATGCTCCATCAGGCACTGCCCCTTAATGAGTTTAGGTCATGAAGGATAGTCCTCCATAGGCACATTGATTATTACACTACCCCCCTCACATAATAAATTCAGAGAGAGAAAATTTCCCCAAAGCAATGGAAAGCTTACTAGAGAAGTGGAGGGTGCTCAAAGCCAAAGGTCACACAAACTGGAAATCAATACTAGTTTTCAATACCGGCAGTTATCTAATAGTTCACTGCACTATCTAAGGAAAGGTAAGGAGAACTGGGGCAATTCCATTAAAAAAAGACAATGCAGGGTATATAAGTCCATCGTTCCTCTGGAGAAGAAAAACACATAGTTGGGTTGTAGAGCTTTGTTTGCTAATCAACCGAATGTAGTTGTAAGGCAGGGGTGTGTGTGTGCGCGTGTGTGTGCATGTGTGTGTGTGTGTGTGTGTGTGTGCGTGTGTGTGTTGAAGGGAAGGGCTTGCCTTTCTATTTCATAGCCAGGAGAAAGATGAGCCTCTTCCCATATCTTTTGCTCTGTGGCAAGTTACTGATCTACAAGGAACTTTTATTTGACAAGGACATTGCCGAGAAAATAACGGGAAGCTTGTGTTCATATCTGCTGAGAGGTGGAGTCCAAGAGATGGGCTTTATGACAGACACCCTGATCGTGCAACCAAACTATGAAATGGCCTCATACATTCAACACACATTTGCTGCACCTCCCCAGTGTGCTGCCCAGATATTACCAGGCAGAGTGTTTTATGGGCAGCATTTTAGAGTTAGGCAGGCAGAGGGAGTATCTTTGTGGGTGTTGCCTTTACCAGTCCTTGGATTGTTCTGGGACAGGCATGTCTTTTTCCTCTAAAGTAACTGATCGCGTGTAAAGAAGGAGTCTCCTCAGTAAGACGGGTTAAACCAAACCCAACCTATGACAATCATCTCAATTGGAACACATAGCGACCCTATACAAATACCCGTAGGGTTTCCAAGTGTAACTCTTTTTGGGGGTCAACTACCATAGCCTTCTCTTGCAGAACCACTACAGAGTTGACCGTTGTGTTAGCAGCTGAATGCTTAATCACTGTGCCCATTTTGTTTGCTGAGCTGCCCTCAAAACACTGAACAGGTTTTCTGGGTACCAAGTATGTCCACTTCTATATCTGGCATAGGGTGTTTTAGCCAAGTTGATAGGAGGTGCAAATCAGTTACTAGGGGTTTGGCAGAGTCAGTATGGAAACTGGGAGGGTGTGTGAAATTTGAACCAGAGTAGAACAATTCCAAGACACTTCCTAGGGATTCCTGGCATAAAATATGCAAATGATAGTCAAGATATATAACTGTGTCTCTGTTCTTGGTTCTGTCAGTTCCTGGTGTGGCCACAAAGGAGAAACCTCGTCTCCTGCTATTTTGAGCATCTAGTGTGAATGACAGGAGATAAGTCACATGCTAATGAACCCTGGTGGTGTAGTAGTTAAGCACCATGGTGCCCGGCTATCAAAGGATATAGCATCTGGCGTCTTAAAGACTGGAAGATAAACAGGGGGCCATCTAGCTAAGAAACAACAAAGCCCACATGGAAAAAGCACACCAGCCTACCCCGACATGATCGCTGAAGACAAAGCGGGTGCATAAGCACATGCGAGCATGTTTTCTTGATGTGCACTCACCCTTTACATGCAACTCTCTTATACATACGTGTTTCTGTGGATTTGTTTCTCGAATGCACCCAGACTAACATAAGCAGCGTGGAACGCATTGAAGAAGCCTAGACAAGGGCAGGGCAGGATATTCGGAGGGATTGGATTCAGAATTAGAGAGGAAGGAGCCCTGGTGGCAAAACGGGCTGCTAGCTCCCTGTCCCAAGGGGGACAATGAGACTGCTGGCTCCCATGAAGATTTACAGTCTTGAAAACTCCATATAGGGTCACTGTGGTTGGAATCCACTGGACGGCAGTGACCTTTTGGGATTGAAGGTGGAAGCCACCAATGACTTCCTGCCATTGAGCCAAGGAGCCTCCGGAGAGTGTGTGAACTTCTGGAATGCAGTGAACAACCTCTGCACATCTGCTTTTCGTGCTGCCCAAGTCATGCCCTTGGCCTTTGCTTAAACATATTCATCCAGAAGTGAACCATCACAGCTGCTCCCTTGGGAAGCTGGGGGCTGAGCTCTCTGGTTCCACTCTGTCAGCATTTCTGGTCCGGGTACCTCCCCTCTGCCGGCACAGGCAATGTGCATTTGGAAGCAGTGCTCCCTGGGTAGTGGGTGTGATTTGCCTCCTCTGGCCTAACATGATGAATGCTGAGAGGGGGTGGATACTAGGGGGTTAAACTCCCTGAACTTTACCTAGCCAGGGGGAAAACTTATTATTTAAAGTAAGTTTTAGACAGAATCTTTAGAAAGATAAATTGTTAACTTTATGTACACAATTACTCCCCAACACATAGGCTCAACCTCATAGGCTGTGGATGACCTTGAGCAGGTACTCAGTCACAATGGGCTTCTATCAGGATTGAGAGTTCAGCTCTCTCAACTCTCCAACTGGTTATTAGCACCATAGTCTCGTTTCTATTTATGTATTTACTTTGTTTTGAGGGGGAAAAGACTCCCAATCCAACTATATTTTATTAGGAACACCTTTGCTAAGTTTTACACAAGAAAAAGGCACAAACTGCTGTTCTGGATGAAGGAGAGTATCCGCATGAGGCCACAATGGTGTCAGAAGGACCCACAGCCACAGTGACTTAAATAAAATGACACCCATTCTGTCCTGCTGACTCTGACTCATAGTGACCTTTACAGGAAGCAATAACCTCATCTTTCTCCTGTGGAATGACTAGTGGCTTTGAACCAGCGACCTTGCTCTTAATAGTCCAACACTATCCAGCATTACCAGCTGGGCTCCTGAAAACTTAAATAAGACATAGAAAACAAACAACTTTGTCACAAAATTGTGACTGAAGACAGATCAATTCATGGAGTTTCAGGAGGGCCTGTGAGAGCATGAGCGGGACCTTCATTGGGATGTGCACACTACCGTATATCGTTGAGTCTGGCCCGGGGAGTGGACGCAAGCACACTGCCTGAGGGACAAGCTTTCCACTGCCAGTCAGCAGTAGGAAAGAACTCAATGGCGGCTGAATCTGTGGCCCCTCAAAATGGATGTAGGGTCTCCACATAGACTCTCACTGTGAGCCACAGCCTATTGCTCAAAATTTAAGCTCAAATACGACTTAAACGCCAAACATTCTGTTTCCTTAAAATAGGGTACTGCCAGGATCAGCTAGAAGTCTGCATGACCTATCAGATCTCAACGCCGATCTCAAATCACTTCACATGATCCATTCTACCAGTCATGTCAAGGACAACTAGAGGTCTGCATGAGCGAGCCCAAATCGCCTCCTCACTTACCCATTCCAGAGGCTGTGCCTGTATAACCTATCGACTAACACATTCCCATATGCCGTGGTTATGAAACCAACCATCATGATGGAATAAGGACCAATCACGATGCAAGGGTCAGGGTCAATGAGAAAGCAAAATAGGGGCTGAGGGGAGCCAAGAGGGGTCGCTTCACTCAATCCCTAAACCTGATCTAATGTCACTAGACTGGGGTCTTCCTCACATCTCAAGGGCACCCGATTCATGATTGAAGTGAGTTGTGCTTATTCAACCTTTGTTCTGCTTGCTGTCCTGCTGTGCTGCATCCTCTTCTTGCTTTTTTTGTGCATGGCTCCCTCTGTTGTGGTGACAAATGGCTTGAGAGGGATTTGACATAGGGAGAAAGCCCACCCACATCAACTGTCACCAGAAGCAGACACTAAGTCCATTTCTCTCACCTCACAGAACTATGCACACCAGACACTGGTAGGGTTGCCTGGGAGGGGAACCCTTAGTGCAGTGGTTCTCAACCTGTGGATTGCGACCCCTTTGGGAGTCATATGACCCTTTCACAGGGCTCACCGAATTCATAACTGTAGCAAAATTACAGTGATGAAGTAGCAAGAAAATCATTTAATGGTTGGGGGAGGGGGGCATCACCACAACAAGAGGACCTGTATTAGGAAGGTTGAGAACCACTGCCCGATTGTGTTTAGGACTTTGCTTCCCTCAAGGTCATCAGACATTCATGAAGGCAGAGCCACTGCAGGAAGCCCTTCTGGGAAATGCCCTGAAGACAGTTCTCAACCAACTCCACCCTCACCCTCCGAGATCCTAATCATAGGACGCATGGAAATGCTCCCTGCCACTTCGAAGACTGTAAGTCCATGGGAGCAGAAAGCCTCCTCTTTCTCCCTTGGAGTGGTGGCTGGTGAGTTCAAATTGCTCACTTTCTGGCTAACATAACCCACAGACCAGCTCCCCCTGAGCTCAGTTTGGTTTGCCGCACAGCACATATTGTTTGGAACCTTCTGAAATAGCTATGCACATGTGCAGGTGGGGGGATTTCGCACAAGATGCAGTTTTCCACCCTCTCTTGGAAAAAATAATTTTTGCAAAAGGCTCGTATTCTCTTCTGCATCTGAGTAGCAGCTACTCTCATGAAGTCATAGCACATACATTCATGCTACAGTCCTCCCAACTCCCTAATGTCTTACGCCGAGTCTGCTCCATGCTTTTCTGTGTCCTACATGGCAGCTGTAGGCACCCAAGGCATGGGCTCTGCAGCCTGGGTCCAAATCTCTCCTTCCCACTTCCTCACTGTGTGGTCCTAGGCTCATGACTTTATCATCCTGTGCCACTGTTTTTTCATCTGTAAAATGAGGCCAGAATAGAGTCCACACATAGGCTTGTTAAGTGGAATAATTGAATTATTATACACAAAAAGCTTAGAACGGTGCTTGGCATCCTGCAAATAATATTAGGTGGTTTAGCATAGGGACTGGGTCATCCATTACATATGCTCAGGTTCAAACTTCCGGCCAGGAAGGGGTGGTACACCTAGGTGGGCATTACACCTGGATTGGCCCATCTGGGCCAGGTGAATTCAGTCCAGCCATTGGGGTTGACCATGACCGTCAACCATGCCTCCCCATGAAGGAATTGAAAAGGCAGGATCTTGACCGCTCCGATGTCTCCCTTCACCTACTTTTCTGTTGTCCGTCCCCCAGGGAGGAGGTCACATGTAGATACTTGTAATCAGTACCCTCTTTCCAATCCACCCTCCCAAAACCCTCTCAGTATCACCACTCACAAATTATCAAGGTTTCTTGAGGGATGGGGGAGCGGGGAGGGAGGGGAAAATGAGGACTTGATGCCAGGGGCTTAAGTGGAGAGCAAATGTTTTGAGAATAATGAGGGCAATGAATGTACAAATGTGCTTTACACAATTGATGTATATATGGATTGTGATAAGAGTTGTATGAGCCCCTAATAAAACGATTTTTTTTAAAAAGAAAAAAGGCAGGATCCCGGAGCCCACTGAGTGACTTTCTCTCCAGCAGCTTCTAGGTAGGCTGTGCCCCGTTAGGGGCCCTGAGGTGCCTGTGTAAACCTGAAACTTCTTCTCTCAAAAAACTCACTTGGATCACAATCCAGGCTTCGAAGTGAATTCTTTCTCACGCGAAGCCAAGGCCTGAGGTATATCTCTCCCAGGAGAGATCTAACAATAGTATCTCTTATTATAGCATTAGGAGCCCAGGTGGTGTAGTGGACTGTGCATTAAGCTGCTAATCGCAAGGTCGGGGGTTTTAACTGACTAGCCCGTCCGTGGGAGAAATATGAGGTTGTCTATTTCTGTAAGGTAGTGGTTCTCAACCTTCATAATGCCCCCACCCTTTAATACAGTTCATGTGTGGTCACCTGCAACCATAAAATTATTTTCATTGCTACTTCATAGCTGTAATTTTGCTATTGTTATGAATTGGTTGACCCCTGTGAAAGGGTTATTTGATCCCCAGAGGGGTCGCGACCCACAGGTTGAGAACTGCTACTGTAAGGATTTAAAGTCTCAGAACCCCAAAGGGGCAGTTCTTTGTCCTATTGGGCTGGTATGAGTGGGAGTCAATAAAATGGTAGTTAGGTTTTTTTCTGCATCAGTATCAGATTCTGGTGGCAATCTCAGTCATCCTGCATTGTGGTCTGGTTTGAACTCTGGTAGATCTGTGGGAAATGACTGCCCTGGTTTGAGGTGAGGGCCACGGTGCTTCAGTGGTAGATCTCTCATCGTCTTTCACCGGGAAAACCCGGGTTCGATTTGCAGCCAATGTGCCCCAGACTGTCAGTGAAGGTTTGTGTGTTGCTATGACACTGAGCAGGCTTCAGTGATGTTTCCAGACTGAAATAGAATAAGGACGAAAGACCTGATCATCTCCATCCACACATTGACCTAAGGCCCGCCACGGTTGGCTTCCCCTCCCAGCCCTGGTGATAGCACAGACTGGCATAGTTTGCTCTGCTTCCCATGAGGTGCCCATGAGAGGCTGACTCGACAACCACGGTCAAGATCAACAGCTTGAACTCCTTTCTGGGTCTACAGAAACAAGAACAACCTTCTGAAATGAGTTTGCATTGATATTTGGGACTGGGAGAATGCCTTTGTGACAAGGATTGTGCTCTGGATCCCAAAGGCGACTTTTAAACACAGCCACATAGCAACTCCGGATATTGCCATAGTAGAAGCCAGGTTTAAAAAAAAAAAAAAAAGCTCTACTGACTTGCTCAAAGGAGGCCAGAGGTGGATGGGGGTGGGGTGGGAGACTCCTCTAAAAATGAACAAATTTGTTTCCTTACATATTTGTCATGTCTTTTGGTCCTGAAATAAAGGGGGGGGGAAGCAGACGAGAGGAGGAAACGGCGACTGACAGTCATCTTGTTGGTATTCCCACAGCATCCCCTCCTTAGGCACTTGCTGCCATCTCATCCAACTCCAATCAGTATATTTTCACCCAGCAATGATGCAGAAATGTCTGTGTACTCCAGTTTTATTGTAGTCGGGCAGCGTTAACGGGTTTGACTTTCAACTCAGCATGGCAGGACGTCTAGAAGCAATTATAACCAGCACCTGCTCTGTCTGTGCGGTGGGCAGGCAGTGATGGATTCCCAGCTTCCGGAACACTAGTGCCCCTCCCAGCTCAGGATAATGACGGTGACACACGGCCTCCTTGTTGTCTGGGGGAGCTCTAGGAGCTCTCCTCTGAAACCTCATATTATTGGCATTTCTTTGAGTGAACACATCAAATTAGTGACTGTAAAGGAAGGCGTAGGAGATGATTATTGGTGACAAGACAAGCCTCAACCACCTCCAGAGAGCATGTCTCCTAAGTGCAAAGTATGGAGAGGGAGGAAACAATTGACCACAAATGGAATAGGCTCTGAGTCTCGCCACGCAATGTATGTGTGTGGTCACTGAGGCGCCAACATTATGGCTGGAGGACGGATATGGTTTGTGCAGCCGTGATTGCCATCCAGAACGTGCCGTGCTATTGTGAAAAATGATTTTTTATTCTGAGAAAATCTCTGCTTCCACTTGCTTTAATGCTTCGCCAGAGAGCCGGGGACTCTGGGAGGGGTGGGGACGCACAGGGCTGGGCTGACCTCAGGAACTCTTGTGTAAAGGGCTTTTTCTCACTTGGAAGCAGGCTGGGTTCACAGCTGTTCTTTCTGGTAAAGCTTGTTTCTGAACCTTGCCACGTCTGAGTCCGAAGAGGGAAATGAAGGTGACAAATGCTGTGAGGAGCCCTGGGCACATCTTGGCTATGGTCCTGCTTAAGTCTGTTTCATTTGAATCCCAGTTTTACCTTTCCTCCTTTCTGGGTTCCGAAGCATCAGATGGGTGTCAAACGCTTCCACGGACAACTAAAGCTGAACAAGGTGGAGGCAGATGAAGAGCAACGGGAGGTTGGTGTTTGGGAGACTGAATACTTGGGCTTCCTAAGCCAGTCCAGCTGGTGGTTAGAGCCCTGTTTCAGATTCCACTGAAATCTCCTAGCGTCCAAGGACCAAGTGGCTCCTAAGTCCAGAATTTCTGTTACATGTCTTACCAAGGAGAAGCTGGGCCAAAATGCATTGAAGAATAAAGCAGGAGCTTGGCTTGTGAATCCACTCTCTGATTCTGAAATTTCCAAGGCTCCGTGCACAGACATTTCAACACTGAAAGCACAGCAGGGAAAATCAACGACTTGGGCTTCCTCCTTGCCCCTCTTTTAGGACTTTTATGGTTTTCCAAGGCGCCTCCCAGAGCCGAGTGTTGTATAGGTCATGTTTAAAAATGTCGTAGTTCTGAGGGAATTGCTGTTCTGCTTTCTTTTGCAAGGAGACCCGGTTTCTTGTCTTGTGGCCAAACACAGAGCACAGATATCTGTGGCCCCCCTCCCTTTCCCCTGACCTTTGCTCTCTTCTCTGGATACCCTACTGACCTGTTCTCCCTTACAAGATCTGAACTGCTCACACACTTCGTTAAATTCTCATCCTAGCGAGAAGCATCTGAGCATCTTATTAGAGCCTGTATGAGTTCTGTTCTGGATGCCTATTTGTGTAACTTCAGGTCTCTGGCATGGAAACGTCCCATGCTCACAGACCCACACAGGTAATATAAACTCCAACAGTAGTTTAAGGTTTAAGGTGGTCACAGGGAACACTGGGGCCCGTGTCTCCTGGTGAACCACACAGGCTGTCTAAAGGGGCTAGTTCCATCTCAATGTAGCCATGCAGGAATGTAGACCGGTTAGGTAGCAAGACAAGGGGTTGTTCCTCTCCATGCTTAGGGGGCCCCCTACGGGAGGTTGGAAGCCAATGCGGGCTAAGCCCAAGCCAGGAGAGCTTAATTGACGCCTCCCAGCTGAAAGCCCTTAAAAGGCTGGAATCTGGAGACCACCGCCCCTTCCCTTCAGCTGCTTCTCTGCCTTCCACTCGCAGGGCTGGGTGTGCAGTGTCATGAGGGTGCCCGTGTTCAGTTTATTGTAATGCCGGAACCTTCTTCTCTCATGTATATAAACCCACTCGGATTACCAACCAGGCTTTGGTGTGAATTTCTTTCCAGTGTGTAGCCAAGGACTGAGACATTTCCCACCCGAGAAACCTAACAGACCCAGACTTACAATAAACCCATATTTTTATTTATAAGGCAAGAAGTGACCAGGTCTAGACAATAATGAGGAAGAGGGCCCTGGGTTTGAGAAAGATTCTGAAGTAGAATCCATAACCCTTAGAAATGTATTGGCCTTAGGGGAGGGGCAAAGAGGGCTGGATTGAGAAAGTCTCTGGCATCCAGTTCTGACTTGACTTCTGGATCCTGAATCCTTCAGGGCCATGACCTTGCCCTCCAGCCAGACCTTCCAATAGCCATCTTCTCAGAGCCTTGTTAAGTTCTCATAATACATTACACCTGCCATCCTGTGAGCAGCTACCAAACCCAGGCACTTTTTTTCAAAGACAAGCTCGCTCTCTCTACCCCTAAGAGCAGGTAGTTTGGGGATGATGCATATGAGATACCACAGAAGACAAATCTGTTATCTTCCATGGTGCACAAAACATGCTGTCACAACCAGGACTCATGACAATCCCTCAGTTTCCTAAATTGCTTCACTGCTACTTTTTAATTAAGCCTCATTAGATTGTCATATATTGATAAGAGGGATGACCCTGAACTAGATGAATAAATTAAAGCTATCCTCATCCTGTGCTTTTATATGAATGTGTTAATTATTTTTGTCATTAGGGAGAATAATGGAGGGATGGAGCAATACCAAACGGAGTTTGACAAAATGTTGGTGTTTGCTGCAGCAAATGTGGTGCGTGTCAGATACAATCTGTCACCCAGTGAGTCTGCAATTAACACCAAGGGACAAAGGTAGGATTCCCTGTAATAAATAACCTTCCTCCCAGATGCTAATGGGGACCCAGCAGGACCCACTGTTGTGTTGTCGCAGTTGTACACGGGCCCTTAGAGGAGACAGAGCTGGTGTTGGAAACGAGTCTTGTTTGCCCCCAGTTGACTCGCATATTTGTTTTTTAAATGGCATAATCACTAACATTTAAACACGGGGTGATGTCACGTAACAATCTGCAGCTTCTGAGAAATGGAGAGGCCCCACTTTGCTGGTTGACAGTGCAGAGGGATTGGGGGAGCAGTCAGATATGGTGATCAGAGTTTGGAATCCTTGCTTTCCAAGTACGTGTGTCAAGGTGTTCAAGGGTTCAGAAATTTAGGAGGGAAGTTCCAGAAGACAAGTTTGTGTGGTCGATAATAAACCAATATAGGGGTTGAGATTTCAATCTGTTGGCTATTTATTTTGTGCTTGGTAGCCAACCAGCCCAGAATTCCTGACCTCGCCGACCTTGTGAAACAAGGACCATTCCAGAATGACATAGAAGCAAGCACGGAAGCGAGGGCATCCATTACCCTGAATGCGTAGGGGTCAGGAACTAAGTGCTTTCTGTAGAACAGCTCCAGAAGGCAGACCTTTGGCTGGAAAACCTGTTAGGGAGCTAGCATAGGGATTGGCAGGCCTATTACACATGCTCAGAGGTCCGAGCTACCGGCTCATGAAGCAGTGGCTCACTGCATGCTCAGAAGTTCAGGTTTCCAGCCAGGAGGGGGAGCTACGCCTGGGTGGGCGCTGTACCTGCATTGGCTCACCTAGGCCAGGTGAATTCAATTCAACAATTCAGCCAATGGGGTTGACCTACGTCATCGACCACGCCTCCCTAACCACTCATAAAACTCACGGGGATCCCAAACCAGGCCTCGGCGTGAGCTGTTTCTCGGGTGGAGCCAACGACCGAGGCACACCTGTCCCCGGAGAGGTCGAACAGAAGCGGTGCTGTGTGATTCAGAGCTATGAGGTAAGCCGGCCCCAGGAGTGGGCCCTCCCATGTTGGTCTCACGGATTTGGGGCCCCTCTGGGCTCCTTTTACCTCACCACCCTCGGGAGAATTGTTGGGTTGAATTCACGGTGTCCGTCTTTGCGCCGTTTCTTGCTGGTGTCCGTCTTTGCGCCGTTTCTTGCTGGTGTCCGTCTTTGCGCCGTTTCTTGCTGGTGTGCGGGACCTGACGTGCCTGCTTTCCCGGGAACTTGCCTGCCTTCCCGGGCTGCATTTGTGAGCGGGCTGGGACGATGCTGCCTGGAGGCTGGGAGGATTTTGACTCCCAAAGCCTTCTCGAGGCTCAGTGTATAAGGTTTATTTGGACGCGAAAACAGAATCAAAGATGCAATTAACGAAGTTTTAGAAGCAGGCTTTATTGAGAAGCTTGCGGGCGGGTTCAGCAACTCAGGGTATTGAGCTATTGAAGCTGCGCAGGGGAAAAAATCCTGGCAGCGTTTTTATGCCCACTGCTGGCAGGCACATCTGGGGAGGATCAAAGCTGGGGAGGATCTGCGCACACAGGTGCTTCAGAAGGGAGGTTGTTAATCTTACCTATATGTCAGGGACGCGTGGAGTGACCATATCTTCAGAAAACATTCTGGCTTTGGGACGAGCTGTTTCCAGGAATTTGGGGTTGAGCAGGGGAGGGGAGGTCGGTTAGGGGTCAACCTTGAGAGCTAAGATGGAGGTGCAGGACTCAAAATGGAGTCTGTTGTGCCAAGACCGGACATTTTAGACTGTGCCCTATAGGGAAAAGGGACGAGGTTAGTCCGTTTCTGTAACTGCTACCTGTGGGTAGTGGGTAAAGAGCAAGGGGAGGGGCTTTTCCAGGCAGAGTACTGAGAGTTGCGGCCTAGCACAGGGTGGAGAGGTGGGTATTGCTGGTGAACTGCTATACGGGTAATTTCGCGGAGTCGACTTTGCCGGAGCTGGATGAGACAAGGAGCAATTAAGAGCAAAATTATAACTAAAATTATGGGTCCTAGTATGGGGCCTAGGAAGGAGTACAGAGAAGAGTTCCACCAGGAGGAAGAGCCATCTGTTCTGAATCTGTTGTTTTGCAGCTCACGGTTTAGCTTGTTGAGGGTCTGGACTCTAGTTTCCACAATCCCCAGTTTATTGATATAATAACAGCCTTCCTCCTGGAGGAAGAGGCAGGTTCCTCCTTTTTCAGCCGTGATGAGGTGTAAAGCGCGGTGGTTCTCCAAGGCAACTTGGGCAACAGAGGTTATTTGTCTTTGCAGGGAGGCTAGAGACTTGGCAGAGGCATCGACTGCCAGCTGGAAGCATGCGGTTAACTTGTCTGCTGTGATGATAGTGTCCAAGGGCTCCGCCGCTGAGTCCTACTGCAATTGCTGCTGAGGCGAAGGAGATTCTCACTGCTATTGGGAGAAAAACTGCTCTTTTAGTTTGACGACTGTATACTTGGATGTATTTGTCCTGGAACTCAGCCGGAGTGTATATAGTGAGCTTCGGAACCAGAGTGACGGGTAGAGGTAGAACTGATGTTTATATGCTTAGTGAGTGTATGGTTGCACCAAAAGAAAATTTTTTCTGGCCCTGTTAGTGGTTTGGAGGGGATTTGGGTGACATTACATGTCTGTGTCGATGGATTAGAGTAGCAAAAGGGCACTTGAGTGTTTTCCGGTTGGATGTACAGAGGGACGTTGGGGATGGTTATGGCTTTTGTGGTCTTTACGTTGGATGAAAATGACAGGGCAGGACCTGGTACTGCTACCAGAGGAGTGCGTTCTAGGGCCACACACATGAAGCAGGTGGAGGGGTTGCCTAGTCCAGCAAAGTGGCGATGCCAGTCCCTGCTGTAGCAGGGTGAGCCAGGAGAAGGGAGACTCAGAAGGTTTAGAAATTTAGTGAGTTGAAGGTCTTGGATCTGAATATTACGGTGGATGGTGGATTGGACCTGGAGTAGCAACCTCCATACATACAGTTTGGCGTCCAGAAATTTCTCTCGGCGAGTGGTGCACTAGGCTCCTGGAACCGGAGATGTCCACCGGCTATCCCAGGGGTCTGGGATTGTGAGAGTGTATTTAGATTGATGGTAGTAGAATCATCCCTGGGGACGAAGGGAAAGGTAATGTATCTGGCAGGAAGACCAAGGACACCCTACATTTTTCTGTGTTCACTTTTTTGCACATTGGGTAGTTGCCTTCTGGTCATACAGGAAGCGTTTTAAAATCAGTGAAATTTAAGTATATGGGTGCTCTGCCCCCTGTGGGTGGGCAGTTAGCGGTGGCCAGCAAATAATCATAACACTTAGTGCAGGCGTAATTGGTATAGTTTTCAGTCATGTAAAATCGCCAGGCAAAAGGGGAAATTATACTACGTTTAGCTGGCTGGCTTGGTGAGGTGAGTGAGGCAGAGAGACATAGGACCAGTAGACTGAGCAGACCACTGGGAGCCATGGTCAGAGTTTACTGCCATCTGGACTCGGGACAAATGTACCCAGGAATCTAGTCTAAGAACCTTGATTGCTGAGGGAGTGGTAAGGGACAGTGTAAAGGCCTTTCCACCGGGGTGCTAAGGGTTTGGGTGCAAGGGATTTAATTAACGCAGCATCTCCAGGATGCACTGGTTTTTGGTGATCAGCAGAGTTCGGAGAGGGTTCAGGGATGGCAGAGTTGGCGTGTTGTCTAAGAAGGTTGCGGAGCAAGCACAAGTATGGAAGGTACAAAGCTAGCAGAGGGCAATCGGTTGCAGGAAGAGGCGAGAAAAGGAAAGGTTGTCTGTAGAGTATTTTGAAAGGACTGAGGCCGGATGGCTCCTGAGGGGCTGCGCCAAGGCGAGTATAAGAGCAAAGGGTAATGGTTGAGGCCAAGAAAGTTGCAGTTCTAGGGAGAGTTTGGTGAGCTGTTGTTTTATGAGAGCGTTAGCTCGTTCAACCTTACCAGAAGACTGGGTGTGGTAGGCTGCGTGGAGTTCCCAGCAGATGCCCAGTGAGGCGCTAACTGCCTGCTGCACCTTAGATATGAAGTCTGGACCGTTGTCCGACTGAATTGAAGCAGGCTGGCCAAAACGAGGAATAATGTCTTGAAGAAGGTGAGTGGCGACTATGCTTGCCCTCTCAGAGGAGGTGGGAAAGGCTTTGATCCATCCTGAAAATGTGTTAACCATAGTGAGGAGGTATTTAAACCGCTTATGCTTTGGCATGTGGGTAACGTTTATCTGCCAGTCCTGTCCCGGTAGGTGCCCTTACATCTGGTGGAGCTGTTTACTAGGGTGTTGAGCTTTCTGGCTATTGGAGAGGGCACCGATGTTGCATTTTGCATGTACTGTGTTGATACTACTCCATAGTCCAGTGGGGTGAAATATGGGGATAGAAACGTGTAGAGAGCTTTTGGCCCGATGTGTGGAGAATTGTGAATATTGGTGATGATTGTTTCCTCTTGTAACTTTGGGAGAATGAGTAAGTTCTGTTTGTGCACCCACCATTTTTGTTGAGGAAGAGAGCAATACTGGGTGTTTTCCTGATCAGTGTAAGTTGGAGGTAAAAAGCATACTGAGCTAGGAGCGGGAAAGTTGTTGGGCTAAGTCAGTAACAGGAGCTGCAGAGTGGGAGGGGGGCCTGTCTATTCCCATAACCGAGACCAGGGAAGGGGAAGTAGGGCCTGAGTGAGAGGGCGAAATGGAGAAGGTAGTCCGCTACCTGGAGCACAACCCTGGGCTCGGCGAAGGTTACCGGAGTCGAGGAGCCAGGGCCTCTTCAGTCCATGAACCCCAGCAGCTCCATACCTTGCAGCTATGTGTATGGAGTTTCCAGGATCTCGGCACCTCGGCTTTGCAGAGTCGGTGGCAGAGCCAGGGTCAGGCAGTTCGACTTCCAGTGGCCTGGCTCTTTGCACTGCAGGCAGGGCTTGGTAGGAGGCTTGGGATTGGGGCAAACCTTTGCCCAGTGGCCGACCCGGCCACATTTGAAGCAGGCTCCTGGCGGTAGGTGCCGGCTCCCCTGGGGAGCGTGGCGATGGACGGGATTGCCTGCCAGTCTTAGGGCTGCTACCAGGGCTTGGGAATGGAGGCTAACCATCTGTTGGACCCTCACCTGGCAAGTGGCCTCAGCCGACTCCTCCCAAGCGTTGAAAACTTTAAATGCCATTTTTACCAGATCCTGTATAGGGGTTTCAGGGCCCTCCTCAGCCTTCTTTAGCTTTTTTTCTGCAGTCAGGGGCTGACTGGAAGGTGAAGTGAGAGGCCAAAATAGAGGCCCCACTTTTTAGACCCTGGGTCTAAACGAGTGTACTTTGTGAGTGCCTCCTGGAGGTGGTTAAGAAAAAGAGCAGTAACTTCTCTCAGTTTGTCATAGTTGACAACCTTGTTGGAGACTGTTTCCTGACCCCTAATGAGGTACCTGAGCATGAGGTTTCTATAAGGAAGATCAGACGCCCGGCCGGGTTGGTAACTCCAACTGGGGTCCTCTACTGGGATGGCATGCGCCCCCAAAGGGACATTTGGGTCGATAGCGTGGTTTTTGTCTGTGTACGTTCCTCGGCAGTAAGGATAGAAGCAAGGATCACTTGGATGTCATGCCAGGTTAAATCATACGTTTGGGAAATGTAGGTAAATTCTTTAATAAACTTAGAGGGGTCTGCTGAGAAAGAGCCCAGGCGGGTCTCTATCTGCGACAGGTCCTTTAAGGAAAAAGGGACGTGGACTTGAACGACTCCCTATACACCTGCAACCTCTCTTAATGGACAAAGCGCAGCTGGAGGGTTGTGGGAGCGGGTATGAGAGGCAAGCGGTGAGGACAGGAGAGAGCAATGGGGTGGCGCAACGGGTGGGGGAGACTGATAGGGCAGCGCAAGAGGCGCGCTGAGGAGCTTGGCTGGCTCTTCTGGGGTTTGAATGGCAGGTTCTTTCTGCTGAGGAGATAGAGCTAACTGTATTTGGCGGGCGGAACAATGGCTACAGAGGTCGGGGCGGGAACGCAAGTCCCAAAAAGCCTGCACATAGGGGACTTCAGAAACCTTACCAGTCCTCATGCAGAAATTGTCCAGGTCCTGTAGAACGTTGAAATCAAAAATGCCCGTCGGAAGCCAATGTGCATGGTTGTTAAGCTGGGACTGGGGCCAGGCAACTTGGGAGAGAAAAACAAGTCTTTTCTTTCACAAGGTCTGAGTGAGAGGGAGAGACTCATCAGGGCAGCCATAGACTGGTTTTGAACGTAGGCAAGCGCCGCGCCTAAAGGTCCTGGAGATTTGGGGAAGATGGGTGGCTCTTAGGGGACCACAAAAGAAGGGGGGAGCCACACACCTATCCCGGGTTTTTGGCACCAAAATACAAGGTCTATTTGGATGTGAAAACAGAATGAAAGACCCAATTAACGAAGTTTTAGAAGCAGGCTTTATTGAGAAGCTTGCGGGCGGGTTCAGCAACTCAGGATATTGAGCTATTGAAGCTGCGCCGGGGGAAAAAATCCTGGCGGCGTTTTTATGCCCACTGTTGGCAGGCACAGCTGGGGAGGATCATAGCTGGGGAGGATCTGCACACACAGGTGCTTCAGAAGGGAGAAGGTCGTTAATCTTATCTATATGTCAAGGAAGGATGGAGTGACCATATCTTCAGAAAACATTCTGGCTTTGGGACGAGCTGTTTCCAGGAATTTGGGGTTGAGCAGGGGAGGGGAGGTCGGTTAGGGGTCAGCCTTGAGAGCTAAGATGGAGGTGCAGGACTCAAAATGGAGTCTGTTGTGCCAAGACTGGGACACAGTGTTGTGCTGCGGCTCCGGCAAGCAGCAGGCCTGGGGGCGCCTGCATCCACCCTGTTGGTTTGGGCAGGACTCTGGCTGGGTGGCCGGCTCCAGGCTGGCTTTGGGCTAGGCCGCAACCTGCGGCCTCCATTTTCCCAGCCACGTGACTCCACTCTCAGGCAGAATGGCGCCACCTGTGTCTGTTGTAGCTACACTCCATTCCCAGACAGCAAACCGCCCCGACTGCCGGAAAGTTCTGCAGAATAAGTTTCATTTCCTGCACAGGGACCATCAGCTCTCTTGAGGGGAGACTGAGCAGCCCCCCAGTCTAATTTTCCAAAGGTTTTTATACTTTTGCAATGTGCAGGTGTGCAAGCAGGCAGAGCTCAGAAGCGGGGTATTGTGGTTAGCCATTCTTAGTTGAACCAAAACTGCTCTGGTCATTCTCGCAAGCCTTCTGAACATCCATTTCCTTCTGTACGTTCCCTTGGGCTACGTCTGCACAGCCTAACTCCTCAGTATCAGCGAGTTCATTGGCAGTTCATAGCTAGTTTATTTACCGTTCATAATGGCTTCCGTCAGCTCAAAATGACTTCTCTTGTCAAGGCTATTTAAGCTTTGCCCAGAGCTGCTACATTCCCTCCTGTTCTTAGCCAAGTTCAAATCATTGAATCTGTGGTAGCCAGCCCAGTGTAAGGTGGGCTCAGCACTAAGAGTTTTGTGGCTTGTACTTTGTGTGTAAGGAATGCCACTAGCTTATTGGTTATTACTGGGCCAAATGTGAGGCTTAGCAGGAGGAGGATTAGGGGCCGGCTAGGGCCGTTCATAGGGTAGTTAGCCAGGCTGACCAATTAAGTAGCTTTTCAAACCAATTGGTTCCTCCATTTCTTTTCTTGACTCTTTGTTCTAATCTTTTCCTAACCAGGGCTCATCTATCTTTATTGATTCCCGAATGCTTTGCATAGAATTAGTTTCCCCCAATGCTGTGCACAGCATTCCTTGTTTCCAAAAGAGCAAGTCAAGCCCTCGGCGGTTTTGCAACACAACTGCTACGAGGGAGTCTAGGGATCTTTCTAAATGGGAGACAGATTTTTTTTAATCCCTGTAGATCTAAAGCAATTTGCTGACTAAGTCTGATAGTTTAAGTTTCCTTGTATTAAAGCAACTGACCCGGCTGCAGCTAATCCCATAATCCCAAGCCCTGTTACCAGTGGGACCAATACTGGGGCTCTTTTAACTCATCCGGAAATTCCAAAGTTATCCCTACACCTCCTTCACCAGAACACAGGTACACTTGAGGACTAACATGCACTAGCACACAAATACCCGGGTCCGCTACTAATACTGGGGAAAAGAGACAGGGTGTTCGTCCTGTGGAACAAGTAAAGCAAGTACTCATTGGAGCAGATAACAAATTAGGATCAACATTTGGTTCAATGGGAACAGCTTGAAGGCAAAAATCTTGATATCTTGATATATTAAAGGGATAATTAGATGAATAAAAACACAGTCCTTGCCCTTGCAAATCTTTTAAAGTGAGCTTAGACTTGAGTCCATACTAACATCACCTATAGACTGCTGCTTCGTGTAATCCTTTTTACTAACATTTCTAATTGGATTACACTCTGTACCAATAGTGCTATTTGTACCTGTGCCTACATAGTAAGGGGAAGCAGGGTTCAGAAAAAGCCAACAATCAGCTGTGAGGTGAGGATTTGAGTTTATACATTGGAACACAGCATCCCGAGAATCAAACACAGAACCTTGAGGTGGCTCCTGAATGAGAAGGGCCCTGTGAGTTGGGCTGGCAGTGAACGGGAAAGTTACTGGAGAGTCTGGAGGGTGCGGCAAAGGAATCTTAATGACACCCAGCTGTGGCTCTTCAGGATTTATCCCGAGGTTTGGGCCTTTGTACGGATGGCAGGTTGCCATATTTTACTTTGCTGGATAGAAAAGGTTGTCCCGGGATCTCTATCATTTACATAATGTTGAATTCCCCATGTTTTCCCAGTGAACCCAATAACGCTTGAATCCAATTCTTATTGGGTTACATTTGGAAACCATACACGTGGTGGGATCAAACCCTTCCGACTTGAGTCTCATTCTTGTAAAAATAATAGGGTCGACTTTTACAAGTTTCCACCCTGAAAATGATAGTTTCACAACCCCAAGCTGCACAATGGTAATGTCCCTCCCCTTGGCATTTAGGGAGTCCATGAGCCGGGCATATATAGAAATGGTTTGTTTGGAGCCTTCTTTCTATAGAGGGTATTCCGCACCCATAGGACGGTATTCCAGTATAGGTCCTATTGTGCCCTTTACCTTTAAAGGATCCAGATTGCCAATTCTTTCCTAGCAAATCAAACAAATCAAAATGAAAACAGGGGGTCATACCCAGTATAAGAGGTTACATATTCACTGCTGGAGGTTAGAATAGCAGGCCACAGATGTGTTTGTGCTTGGGGGAAACAGTGGGTGCTGTCAGCAATACTCGGAGAAAAACAATTAAGTTCTGTAAAGCCTTAATTTTGAGGGATTTTCCGTCTTTCTGGGTGTCCATCTTTTCAGGATATGCTCAGGGAGGGCTTTTTTTTAAACTTATGACTGATGAATCCACGGCCCCCTCCCCACTATTTTAACAGCAGTTGGTGTTGGAAGTATCACCTGGTATGGGCCAGTCCACCTAGGTTCTAAGGTGTCAGGTTGGTGCTTCTTTACCCATGTCCAGTTTCCTGGTTGCACGTTGTTGGCTGCCTGTTCCCTTTCCCTTGGTTAGGCCCAAAATGAAGGTGTCAGAGCAGATGATTTGTCTCTCACCTGTTGCACAGCCTGCAGGCACTCGATGAGGGAACGATTAGTGACTTCCATTATTTCTACTTCCTTCAATCTTGGGAGGATTTGGGGAAGGTCTGCCAAACATAAATTCAAATGGGGACATGCTTTTCACATAGGGATTGCATCGGACTTGAAGTAGGGCAAAAGGTAAAGTAAGGATCAACCCAGTTCTCACCAGGTCCTAGATGCAACTTAACGAACAATTCCTTTAGGGTTCTGTTTATTTTTTCTACTTGCCCTGAACTTTGGGGCCTTTAAGCCCAGTAGAGCTTCCAGTTAATATTTAAAAGCATTGCTAAGACTTTAGTAATTTGAGCAATAAATGTTGGGCCATTGTTGGACCCCAAGGTGGTGGGAAGGCCAAATCTAGGGACAATGTTAGTTACTAATAATTTACACACAGTGGCAGCAGTTTCCTTCTTTGTTGGGAAGGCTTCCACCCATCCAGAATAGGCGTCTACGAACACCAGCAAATATCGGTAGCCATACTTTCTAAGTTTGATATCCATAAAGTCTACCTCCCAGAATTCTCCAGGACTACTACCTCGAGCTCATGGTTGGGGTTGCTCCTTTTCTTTCTGGGGTTGTTTACCCGCGAACAGTGCAATCAACGGTGGGTGACATCTGCCACCCAGTGTCCAAGCCTGGGTATGTAAAAGTGCCTGAGAAGCAACTGAGACAGTTTAGAGAGGATCCCAAATGCATACCTTCCTGTAGTCCTTGAATCAGATCTCTCCCAGAGCTTCTGACATGAATCTTCTTCCATCAGGATGGAGCAGCCACCCTGGATGCTCCCAGTCTTTTTGGCAGGCCAGCTCTTGGCTTATCTTTAGATCATTTTCTGAGTATGTAGGTTGTGGCTGTAACACTGGGGATGGCATGGTCATAGCCACTACCTTGGGGATTTGTTGTATAGTCCTGGCATTCGAGATCCACCGGTCCGGGGGACTGGTTAGGAGTGGTTCAACCATAGGTCCCCCTACCACAGCAATATCCTGTCCCAGTGTAAGCTTCCTAGCTTCTATGACTAGGATGGCCGTGGCAGCCTCAGCTCGCATGCAGCTCGGCCATCCTGCAGCTACAGAGTCCAGTTTCTTTGAAAGATAGGCCACAGGTCTCTTCCATGGCCGCAAGTTCTCAGTTAGCACTTCTTTTGCTGTGCCTTTGGCCTCACATAGACAATTGGAAGGGCTTTACTATGTCTAGTAGGGCAAGAGAGGTTGCCCATATGAGCGACTTTTTAAAGGATTCAAACGCTTGTTGTTCTACTTCAGTCCATTTAAGTTCTTTTTCCTTTCCCCAGTACTTGCATATAGGGGTTTCGTTATTTTTGCAAATCCCAAATTCCACAATGGACAGTACCCCACAGCTCCTAGAAACTCTTGCACCTGCCTCTTAGTCTCAGGGACTGGGATTTTGGGGATCGCCTCAGTGCGGCTGGGGGACAAGGTCCGTTTTCCCTCCTCCAGTTGGTAGCTTAGGTATACAGCTTTATGGACACACAGTTGAGCCTTTCTTGCAGATACCCTGTACCCCAATGGGCCAAGGACTATTATCAGGTCCTTGGTAGCCCGTTGGCATTCCTCCAGGGTTTCGGAGGCCAGGAGGAGGTCATCTGCATACTGGAGCAAGGTGGTTTGGGGGTGTTCCTCCTTGTGTTCCTGTAAGTCTTCACTGGGTTGATGTGCAGGGGACACGGGTATGGAGAAGAAAGCATCCTTTAAGTCCAAAACAGTATAACAAATTCAGTTTGACAGGATAGTACTCAGGAGGGTCTCGGGGTTTGGTACGTGGGGTGGCCAGTTTCTATCCTCTCATTTACCTCTCTGAGATCCTGCACCGGTTGGCCGGTTGGAAGTCCTCAGTTCCCGGCTTCTGCATGGGCAGCAGGGGAGTATTCCATGTGGACTTGCAGAGGACCAAAATGCCTGTCCTCTTTAGTCTGCAAATGGGAACAGAAATACCCACCTTTGCTATCCAGGGAGTAGGGTTAGCTTGACACACCAGTGTAGCTGAGCTCAGAAGTTGTACGACCCCAGGCACCTGAAGTTCAGAAAGGTCTGGCAGGTTGTTCTCTGCCCAAACAAAAGGAATATCTTTTAGCGATTTATCAAGAAGTTCCTTTGAGGAGGTCTCTTCTGCTTGGAGCGGTGAGCAAAACTTTTGGCTTTTCAAGTTCAAGGGTTAAGGTGGTTGTAGCAGATGAGAAAGTAATTATGGCTGCCATTTTTCATAATAAGTCACGATCAATTAGGGGAAAGGGGCATTGAGGCATTACCAGGAAGGAGCGTGTAACTGTCTCTTGTGCTAAATCTGTTATTCTGGCCGTTGTCCATGGGTGTGCTTGGGTCTGCCCTGGGGCCCCTGTAATTAAAGCCTTTCCTTTTGACAAGGCACCTGTAGTCTTTTCTGAAACCAAGAAGGTGACCCCTTTGTCCACCTAGAAATTTACTGGCTGGCTCCCTTCATGGAGAGTGAGCATGGGCTCTTTGGGGTCAAGTGAAACAGAGCCTGGACACCTTTATTCAGCTTCAAGCATTATTGTCTGTAGCTTTGATTTTTCTAGGCGAGGACTAGGCCCGTTCTCTCTACTGGTGGCTCGTCCACCTCTCCTGGAGTTTTCAAGGCACTGATTTTTCCAATGTCACTGTTTTGTATAGTAGGTACATGGATACTTCCTCAGGACTAGGCGAGTGAGAAGCGGGGTATTAGGGTTAGCCATTCTTAGTTGAACCAAAACTGCTCTGGTCGTTCTCGCAAGCCTTCTGAACATCCATTTACTTCGTGACATTCCCTTGGGCGACGTCTGCACAGCCTACCTCCCCAATATCAGCTAGTTGATTTACACTTCCTAGCTACTTTATTTTCTTTTCATGGTGGCTTCTGTCAGCCCCAAATGGCTTCACTCTTGTCAAAGCTGTTTCAGCTTTTCCCAGAGATCCTACACAGTCGCCATTGTAGCCGAGAGGTAACAGGGGCTGTGACCATGGCCAAGATGGCACCCACCAGTCCAAACATGTGGAAGGGCGCTGCCTAGGGAGCTGGGTGAAGAGGCCTGGGAGTTAGCCCTGCCTGGTCCCGGGAGCCAAAAGTTTCCCTTTTCCCCTCCATTCCCTTTGCCTTTCTCCTGGTTTTTCAAACAAGCTGCTCTAGCCCTATAACGCCAAGCACAAAATTGTCATAATTCTTAATGAAAACGTATCTGGTACCCAAATTATAAATGTGACAATTTGGTCACATTTCAAAAACACTGAAAATTTTATGCTTTTAAAATATATTTTGAATGCCATATATATTGATAACTATGAAAGTAAAGAATAAAACCCAAAAAAAATATTTCCTAAATTTAAAACTTGAGGCGTTATAGGGCTAGTGTTCTTCCAGATTTGGTTTGTTCCTTGTTACAGGCTGGTTTTCCGTGGCCCACGCTTAGGCCAATGGCGTTCGGAAGCCTAGCGGAGTCACTGTTACCTTTAGGCTTTCAGCGATGCTGCTTCAGGCACTTTGGGGGACAGCTCTTACTTAATACACAGCTCCTCTGCCATGATTTTCCAGCCAGAAATTCCAATTTCCCTTAAGGTTCCCTGAGCTGCCACGTGTCCCTTCCCTTCAGAGATTTGAGCGTCAGCCCCGCCAGCAGGCGTCTTGGAGGGCCTTGGGGCCATCCCAAGCATTGGTCCTCCTAGCCTGTTGTCCAGAAAAATGGTTGGACCTAAAGGTCGCCCTCGGCGACTGGTCCTTGACCCCTTCCCTCGGGCTGAGGCATGAGATTCAGGGCAACCCAGGGGTGTGCTCTCAAGTGGGGGTTATTGACCTGGAGGCAGCAAGCTGTCAATCGCCTCCTTGTTTTGTGCTCTCTAGATGGGACTTAGCAGCTTGATGCTCAGGAATTGCCCCCGTGCATGAATCCTGTCCAATTGGGATAGAGTTGATACAGAGAGGCTGAGCAAACAAAAGCTGATAGATTCACTTTGCAACTCTATTTGGCCACAGTATCGTTTTGAGAAAGGAGAATGGTGGGCAGAGAATGGTACGCTTTCCCTTCCAAACGTGATTCGCTGGGAACAGTTCGGTAGAGTGCCAGGAAAGTGGGCGGAGATGCCAGAACTTAGAGCATTTCTCCTCTCAGGAGCAGTAGGAGACCTTCATCCCCAGTGCACCCAGGAACCCCTAAGGCAGGCGTCCTCAAACTGTGGTCCATGGGGCACATGTGGCGTGATGCCATTTATCCCACCCTCGGGGTGTTTTTGCTGCCACTGCCTGTCCTGCTTAGCAGCCGACTCGCAGTGTGCATAGGAATTTGTTCATAGGTTTTTTGAAAACCATAGGCTGGCCCTCCAACGGTCGGAGAGACAATGAACTGGCCCCCTGTGTAAACAATTTGAGGACCCCTGCCCTAAGGGATCCTGGACTTCAGGTCACTATTCTCCCAGCCCTGAACCCTCCCTGAACATTCTACCCCTAGTAGAGGCACCAGGGGCATTTGGTCCCCGAGTAACTTACAAGCCTTTTACTCAAATGGAACCTGAGAAAATTAAAAATGACACAGGCAGTTACTCTACTTTTGATCCCTGTTGACTCCGCCTGTAGCATCCCAATATTACAATTTAACCCTATAACGCCGACCATGACCTTTCCCTAACATTTAATGAAATGAATATAAATGTATATATATTGATAACTATGAAAGTAATGAATCAGAACGTAATTTTTTTGTGCCCAAAAATTTAAAAGTGAGGCGTTGTAGGGTTAAAAAGAAGGATGGTTCTTATCAGAGGGGCCAATGCCTTAGGATCATAAGTGAAGCGGTGATCCCACTGCACCCAGTAGTGCCCAAACCCTGGACCCCCCTAGGGGAAATTGTGAATGCTTTTACCCCCGTGCCGGTACTTAGAATGAATAAACACACACGCCTGATAATCCTAAGATTTTTACTTACTTCCTGTGATACTCACCTACTTTCAAGGGCACTCCCACCTCACAATCCTAGCCTTGTCTCAGTTAAACTGTTCACCCTTTTGTGCGTTTGTTGGTTTTTCCAGACATTCTCAAGTTACCAAAGCCCCTAATCCAAGTGTGCCAGCTCCAGGACCACCATCTCCTGGACCACTTCAACCTTATCCATCCTAGCGCTGAATGGACAACCCCTCCCAGCAGAGCAGGAAGGGTGTGGACCCAAAGCCCCAATTCGCCCCTTTTGCCAGCAGGAAGTAGCTAGAGATGTCGTCGCCCAGTACCCCAAAGATTTGGGTCCATATCTCTTCAGGGTGTAAATGTTAGGTAGCTAGCATAGGGACTGGGGTGTCCATTACACATGCTCAGAGGGCCCAGTTAGCGGCCCAGGAAGGAGTGGCACACTGTGCGTGCTCAGAGGTCCAGGTTTCCGGCCAGGAAGGGCAGGTCCACTGGGTGGGCTCTGCACCTGCATCGACCCACCTAGGCCAAGTATATTCAATTCAGCCACTAGGATCGACCAGGGTTGCCCACCACACCTCCCTAACTCTCCTAAACCTCACTTGGATCACAAACCAGGCTTTGGCGTGAATCCTTTCTCACGCAGAACCAAGGACCGAGGGATATCTGTCCCCAGAGAGATCTGACCAACCCAGAAAAGCTCTTTGGAGGCAGCAGGAGTGGACGTGAGTGGCTGGTGGATACTGTTCAGATGCATGGCTTTCTGCTTGGAAGGGTTTTTAGTCTCAGCTGACAGGATCGGAGGAGGTAGTATGTCTGGATCACATAGTATCCATGTCCACAAATGAGCTGCCCATTCCAAAGTCCTGACAGTGCCTTTGGAAAACACTGTGCTTTGGAATGTCACTCCTTGCAGAGGGCAGTGGGAGGGGCTGGGACCCAGGTATGCGGCCCCTTACTCCCAGTTGCCGGTTTCAGAATCCTGATAATAACTCTCACAGGATCAGTTAGTGGGCTTGTTGTCTGCCTCAGTCTTTGTTCACCGAGGTCCTCCAGCTAGGTGGTGGTGTGTGTGCATGAGCAGAGGCTTCCTGCCAATCCCCCATGAGTTGAAGAGCTCCCTGGTGTGGGCTCCGTGAAAGAGGTGCCCCAGACAGCAGGACTACCCAGGAGGGTGGGCCCTGCAGGAACCGGAGGGCCATTCCCCCTGTGGAATGACCTCAGAGCCCCGCCTCTCTCACTGTCCAGCTGCCGGGGCTGTGGACCCTAAGCTTCATGCCTCACACAGGAATAGACACAGGGTGAGGCGACTGCAGCACCTGCTTTTGCTGGTCTAATCCAGCCTGAGATCATCCTAGCATCAGCCCTCTGCCAGGGTCTTTTTTTCCTCTCCTTTTATAGGGGCTCATACAACAATAACCACAGTACATGCAAACATCACCGATATAAGGCACATTTGTACATTCACTGCCCTCATTATTCTCAAAATATCTTCTCTCCACCCAAGCCCCTGGTCTCAGCTCCTCATTCCCCCTGCCCCCATTCTCACTACCCCTCCTCATAAATCCTTCATCATTTACTAATTATTATTTTGTCATATCTTGCACTGTCTGATGTCCCCCTTCACCCCCTTTTCTTTTGAGGTTTTATGTAGATCCTTGTCATCGGTTCCCTGGTGCCAGCCTACCCTCCCTGCACCCTCCCAGCATCCCCATTCATAACACTGGTCCTAAAGGGCTCATCCACCTTGAATTACCTGTGTTTCTTGTTCCTATCTGTCCCAGTGTACATTCTCTGGTCTAGTCAGATTTGTAAGTTATAATTGGGATCTTGATAGTGAGGGGAGAGGAAGCATTGAGGAGCTAGAGGAAAGTTGTGTTTCACCGTTGCTGTCTAGTACCCTGTGTAGGCTTGTCTCTTCCCCAAGACCTTACTTAAGGGAATGTCCAGTGTACTGCAAATGGGCTTTGGCTCTCTACCCAGCATTCCCTGCTCATTAGCAATGAGATTTTTTTGTGCTGATGATGCCTGATCCCTTTGATACCTCGTGATCGCACAGGCTGGTATGCTTATTCCATGTGGGCTCTGTTGTTTCTGAGCTACATGGCCGCTTGCTTACCCTTCAGGCCTTTAAGACCTCAGACGCCATATCTTTTGATAGCAGGGCACCATCAGCTTCTTGACCACATTTGCTTATGCAACCGCTTAGACTTCAGGGAACGTGTCGGGAAGGTGAGCATCATAGAATGCCAATGTAATAGAACAAGGTATTCTTGCAATGAGAGAGTCCTTGAGTGGAGGCCCAAAGGCCATCTCCTACCTTAATAGGAAACCTATAAAGATATGGACATAGGTGTATTTCCCCATGCTCACAGATAAATATATTTACATCTGTGCGTGCCTTTCTTTAGACCTCTATAACTGGCCCGTGCTTCCTAGGTCGCTCTGCTATTCCCTTTCATTTCCCTCTTGTGCCCACTGCCATGCTCAGTCTTCATTTGGGTTTCAGTAAATCCTCTTGGTTCCTTCACCCTTGATCACGCCCTACCAGGCGGATTTGCATCCACTTGTTGTTCCCTTGTCTCTGGGTTTCTTAACATCACTCCCTTTCCCCCCAACTCCCTCTTTCCCGTGGCCCTCCCCAGAAGCGTTGGTCCCCTTTTTCTCTCCTGCAGATTGTGCATACAGCATCTCTTTTTAGACATACAGTAGAGGTAATAATATGCACAAACACAAGACAGAGCAAAAGCAAGCACCAAAAGAAAGAAAACAGCCAAAATCCAATGACCATAAAAGAAAACACAACTCATCAAGAAAGGAAAGCTTGTAGTTAGTTCACGGACTGTTTGTTGGCCCTTAGCAGTGTTTTCCAGTCCAGTCTGTGCAGGCACCAAGTCCTGCCCCCAAAGTCCTCCTTTGGCATTCCCTGGGGACCTTGTTGCTCCACTTCCTTGCTCTTCTGCTGCACCCCCTTAGTGCTATGCCTCGGTGTGGCGGGATCCGTTCCCGCACTGTGTCTCCAGTGTTGTCCCTTCTAGGGCTATGGGTCTTTGAGGGACGTCGTGTCTCATCTTGGGCTGGCCATGTGGTCTTCTGTGTGGACTGTCTTCTCTGAGTGGGATCATCATCCTCAAGGCCTGGTGGGCCAGGATGTGCTCCACTCTCCCCTCCTCCCCCTTCGTCTGCTCCGTGTTCTCCATCAGATATGTCCCTCTCCCAGAGCTGCAGATTCAGTGCCATCCTATGAAAAAACATATTCGGGCATGGGAGGGGAGCACGGGGGGGGGAGGATCTGCTCAGATCTTTCGAGGGTCCAGGAGAGGGTGACTGCTCAGCTGGGCACAGGCATATGGGGCTCTGAGCTCTGGCTCCAGACACTGGTTGGGAATGTGGCTTTGTTGTTAACCAGTTGTGTTCCTGTGGGTCAGTACCTGTGTCTTTTTGAGTGAGTTTTCTCAACTGGAAAGTAAAAGTATTCCATGGTCTAGTGTCCCATGTCACTAAGTGATCGAGAGGGGTTAACCCGAACCTGATTCAAACCATGTGCACATGTCAGGCGCATTCTAGATTTGGGGTAGCGATTCAGAGCCCAGGGTAATGATAATGTCCAAGAGGTGATATAGGTGGCTTCGTATTGAAACGGGAAGCCCACTGTGGAGGTTTTGTCCTTCTGCGGATGGCCACTTCAACTCCTGCTAAAAGAGTTTCACTGGCTCAACAGCCGAGCTGGCAGCCAGTGCCATGAAAACCATGTGGCTAACTGGGACATAGGGCAGAGAGACATTTTTTACCTTGATGGCTTGGGAAGCCCCCCAATCTCCATGCAAACCTTCTGGTGTGAGTACTTTGGAAGCAATCATAGGCTGACAGTAATTCCAATCTTTCCTTTGACAATGTGTCCGTTCTCTTTTTTGAACCTGAGAAGATGGCCCCTGTGTCCTCCAAGACATTTCCTGGCTGGCCCCCGACTTGGACAGTTAGCACGGGATCCTGGGGGCCAGTGAAACAGAGCCCTGAGACATTTCTTCAGCTTCCTCAAGCGTTATTGTCTCTCGCTTGGGTTTTTCTAGGCGAGGACAAGGCCCATCCTCTCTAGTGGAGGTTTGTCCGTCTCACCTGGGGTTTTCAATGCAGTGGTTTTTCCAATGTCTGTCTCTTCTGTACTAGGCACCTGGATCCTTCCTTCCTCGGGGCTTGGCAGTGCCACAGGTCAGTCTCTCCGTGAGTGGGCCATGATCTCTTTTCCTGAGTCTCTGGTGTGTCTCATGGCAATTCCTAGTATTTTAGCTATTTCTTTGTCTCTGTCATGGTAGGGTCATCTGTGTTGTGATACACCCACTAAGACACTTCTATCAAATCACGAAGAGTGTTCCCTTCAAATGCTTCCCATTTCTTTTTCATGTCTGAGGCGGGCTGAGTAACAAAGGCAATACTTATTTCCCTCTTGTTCTCGGGGGCCTCTGGGTCCTTGGGGGTGCAAAGAACGCAGGCTTCCATCAGCCACTCTAAAAAGGCAGGCAGGCAGGCAGGCAGACAGACATTCTCTTGTAGGTGCCTGAAAATTCTCACTGACCTTAGATAAATGCATAGGTTTCCTAGTTGTCCCGCGGAGGCCCTGCAAGAGAAACTGGTGATACCTGGCTAAGCCCTCGGGGCCTTACAGGGAGTTTGGGTCCCACATTATTCATGAAGTGGTAAAAAGAGTTTCTCTCCACTGGGGAGTGCCCGCTGGCTGACCATTAGGTCTATTGACTGCTTTCTGGGCCTCTCTCTGGAAGGGCTCCCGTTCCTATGTTGTGAACAGTACCTGGAAAAGTGGCTGGCACTTGTCTGAGGTGGGCTGATGCATGTGGTAAAGCTAGTCTAGCAAAGAAATCAGACCTTGTGGTTTCTCAGACAAGGGGTTTTGTTTATTCCAATTATGTAATTCCTGGGAAAAAAGTGGACATAGACCCAAAGAGGGACTCGAGGGGTTTACCCAGGTGTTGGGGCTCCTTGCCTTAAGCAGAGAATGCTGCTGCCCAGTGATCCTTCTTGGGGGGTGGAGAGGACATGCCAGCACTAGTGCACGTGTTGGGGGGTGACTTTAAAAGGGGTGGTATCTCTCTCTCTTTGGCCACCCATGAACTGATAGGCAGGTAGCGGTCACAAGGGTCTTAAGCCAGCTCTCCCGCTCCTGAGTCGTCCTGCAAAGTGGGATAAAGATGACGGGGATGGGGAGGGGAGGGGAGGGACGGCCTCCAATTTGGTGGCTTTAGGAACTTGGACTGGTTGTCTTTCCTGGTCATACCATGTTTCCTGAAATCTTGGGGAAAATAACCCATTCTGTTAGGGGAGGGAGTAAGTCTTTTATGTATGCTGGCTTACTAGTGGCCCTGTCAAGTCACACATCAATTTTGCCCAAGCCCAAGCCCTAGCCCTAGCCCGTGTGTGTGTGTGTGTGTGTGTGTGTGTGTGTGTGTGTATAAAAAGGACACGAAGTCAGAGGCCCTCTAGGAATTCTGCAAACGTATGAGTATCAGTGTGAGGGAGTGTGTGTGTGTGTGTGTGTGTGTGTGTGTGTAACAAGGACATGACGTGAGAAACCCTCCAGAGATACTGCAGGGGTGTGTCTGTGTGTGTGTAAAAAGGAGACAAAGTCAAAAGCCTTCTAGGGTTTCTGCAAAGGTATGAGTGTGAGAATTAGGGAGTGTGTGTTTGTGTAAAAAGACCACGAAGTCAGAAGCCTTCCAGAGATTCTACAAGGTTTTATGTGTGTGAGTGTGTGCGTGTGTAATAAGGTCACGAAGTCAGAAGCACCCCAGAGATTCTGCCAGTATATGTGTGTGTGTATAAAAAGGACACCAAGTACGAAGCTCTCAAGAGATTCTACAAGGTTTATGTGTGTGAGTGTGTGCGTGTGTAATAAGGTCACGAAGTCAGAAAACCTCCAGAGATTCTGCCAGTATGTGTGTGTGTGTGTGTTTGTGAAAAGTACACCTAGTAAGGAGCTCTCAAGAGATTCTGCAAGGGTGTTTGTGTGTGGGAGTGTGTGTGTGTGTGTGTGTGTGTGTGTGTGTGTGTGTGTAAAAAGGACACCAAGTAAGAAGCACACCAGAGATTCTGCAAGGGTGCTTGTGTGTGTGTATGTGTGTGTAAAAATATATGAAGTCAGAAGGCATCCAGAGATTCTGCAAGGGTGTGTGTGTGTGTGTGTGTGTGTGTGTGTAAAACGGACACGATGTGAGAAGCCTTCTAGAGATTCTCCAAGGGTGTGTGGGTGTGTGTGCTGTGTGTGTTTGTAAAAAGGACACCAAATCAGAAGCATTCTAGAGATTCTGCAAGGGTGTGTGTTTGTGTGTGTGTGTGTGTGTAAAAAGGACACCAAGTCAGAAGCACTCCAGACATTCTGCCAGTATGTGTGTGTGTGTTTGTAAAAAGGACACCAAGTACGAAGCTCTCAATAGATTCTGCAAGGTTTTATGTGTGTGTGTGTGTGTGTGTGCGTGTGTAATAAGGTCACGAAGTCAGAAGCCCTCCAGAGATTCTGCCAGTATGTGTGTGTGTGTGTGTGTGTTTGTGAAAAGGACCCCTAGTAAGAAGCTCTCAACAGATTCTGCAAGGGTGTATGTGTGTGAGTGTGTGTGTGTGTGTGTGTGTGTGTGTAAAAAGGACACAATGTGAGAAGCCTTCTAGAGATTCTGCAAGTGTGTGTTTGTGTGTGTGTGTGTGTAAAAATGACACCAAGTACGAAGCTCTCAAGAGATTCTACAAGGTTTATGTGTGTGAGTGTGTGCGTGTGTAATAAGGTCACGAAGTCAGAAAACCTCCAGAGATTCTGCCAGTATGTGTGTGTGTGTTTGTGAAAAGTACACCTAGTAAGGAGCTCTCAAGAGATTCTGCAAGGGTGTTTGTGTGTGGGAGTGTGTGTGTGTGTGTGTGTGTGTGTGTGTAAAAAGGACACCAAGTAAGAAGCACACCAGAGATTCTGCAAGGGTGCTTGTGTGTGTGTATGTGTGTGTAAAAATATATGAAGTCAGAAGGCATCCAGATATTCTTCAAGGGTGTGAGTGTGTGTGCGTGTGTGTGTGTGTGTGTAAAAAAGAAAAGAATTCAGAAACCCTCTAGAGATTCTGCAAGGGTGTGTGTGTGTGTGTGTGTGTAAAACGGACACGATGTGAGAAGCCTTCTAGAGATTCTCCAAGGGTGTGTGGGTGTGTGTGCTGTTTGTGTTTGTAAAAAGGACACCAAGTCAGAAGCATTCTAGAGATTCTGCAAGGGTGTGTGTTTGTGTGTGTATGTGTGTGTAAAAAGGACACGAAGTCAGAAGCACTCCAGACATTCTGCGAGTATGTGTGTGTGTGTGTGTGTGTGTTTGTAAAAAGGACACCAAGTACGAAGCTCTCAATAGATTCTGCAAGGTTTTATGTGTGTGTGTGTGTGTGCGTGTGTAATAAGATCACGAAGTCAGAAGCCCTCCAGAGATTCTGCCAGTATGTGTGTGTGTGTGTGTGCGTGTTTGTGAAAAGGACCCCTAGTAAGAAGCTCTCAACAGATTCTGCAAGGGTGTATGTGTGTGAGTGTGTGTGTGTGTGTGTGTGTGTGTGTAAAAAAGACTCGAAGACAGAAGCCCTCTAGAGATTCTGCAAAGGTGTGTGTGTGTGTGTGTGTGTAAAACAGACACGATGTGAGAAGCCTTCTAGAGATTCTGCAAGGGTGTGTGTGTGTGTGTGTGTGTGTGTGTGTGTAAAAATGACACCAAGTCAGAAGCATTCTAGAGATTCTGCAAGGGTGTGTGTTTGTGTGTGTATGTGTGCATAAAAAGGACCCGAAGTCAGAAGCACTCCAGAGATTCTGCAACAGTACTTGTGGGTGTGTATGTGCGTGTAAAAAGATATGAAGTCAGAAGGCCTCCATAGATACTGCAAGAGTGTGTGTGTAACAAGGACATGACGTCAGAAGGCCTCAAGAGATTCTGCAAGGGTGTGTGTCTCTCTGTGTGTGCCTGTGTGTGTGTAAAAAGGACATGGGGTTTCCCCAGGTGTTTGGGCTGCTTGCCTTAAGCAGAGAATGCTGCTGCCCAGTGATCCTTCTTGGGGGGTGGAGATGACATGCAAGCCCTAGTGCACGTGTTGGGGGGGTGACTTTAAAAGGGGTGGTATTTCTCTCTCTTTGGCCACCAATGAACTGATAGACAGGCAGCAGTCACAAAGGGTCTTAAGACAGTTCTCCCGCTCGTGAGTCGTCCTGCAAAGTGGGATAAAGATGACGGGGATGGGGAGGGAAGGGGAGGGATGGCATCCACTTTGGTGGCTTTAGGAACTTGGACCGGTTGTCTTTCCTGGTCATGCCATGTTTCCGGAAATCTTGGGGAAAAGAACCCATTCTGTTGGGGGAGGGGGTATGTCTTTTATGTATGCTGGCTTACTAGTGGCCCTGTAAAGTCACACATCAATTTTATCTAACCCTAACCCTAACCCGAACCCGAACCCTGACCCTGACCCCGACCCCGACCCTGACCCTGACCCTGACCCTGACCCTAACCCTTCCCCTAACCCTTCCCCTAACCCTTCCCCTAACCCTTCCCCTAATCCTTCCCCTAACCCTTCCCCTAACCCTTCTCCTAACCCTTCCCCTTCCCCTTCCCCTTCCCCTTCCCCTTCCCCTTAGCAGAAGACCCCACCAGAAAGCCAGCCTGTGGTGGTGGTGGTGAGCCATTTATTAGTATATAATATCTGCCTCTACATTTTGCCAGACCTGTTAGATTGACTAAGGGCCCTTGTGGCATAGTGGTTACAAGTTGAGCTGACATCCCAAAGGCCAGTAATTTGATACCACCATCAGCCCTGTGGCAGAAAGATGGTGCTTTCTGCTTCCATGGAGTTTGTCTTGGAGAGTCACAGGGACAGAGCTACCCTGTACCGTAGGATCCTGTTCAACAGGGTCCCTCACTATGAGCTAGTATTGACTTGATGGCCATGAGTTTAAGGGCCATTTTGGCTTCCTTTTCAAAGGAACCTCATTTAGTGAACTGACTCTTTCTGGTCAATCCTTTCCTCTGACTCTGGTCTGAATGTAGCACCTCACCTGGGGAGTGAAGAGGTCTGAAGCTTGGAGCTGCCTCCCAATGAAAGAAAGTAAACCATGATAGTTCATAAAGGCACTTGTGCAAATTGTTAACCACCAACCTTGGCTTAATTCATTTTTTAATTGGATAGAAAGTACTCTAATTATGTTGATGACAAATAAAACAAACATATATATGTGGATACATACATACACACACACACAAGACGGATGTTTAGGGGTATCTACCCAGCTCTGTCAGAGAGATTTGTCCCAGGTCTGGGCATAGGAGTCAGTCTTCTTTCATTTCAGTGTCTGGCTCTGTAACTGACCTTAAGCCACATGACCTTGATGAGATTGCTTAACATCACTGAGCCATTTTGGCAACACCGTGTATCAGGGCTGAGAAGTGGCACTGGGTAAGCCCTGATACATGATGGGGGAGGGAATAAGCCAAAATAAAGCATACAAGGGTAATGAACATGGCATTCTCTCCAGTGTGGGCCTCAGAGCAGCTCTGGTTCTAGAAAATCCCACAGAAATAATTTTACCAACCTGGGCCTTCAGCCCTCACACCAAACTTAACACGTTTCTAATCCACACGATGTTTACAACTTTGGGTTCTCATCCCTCTACTTCTTCCAAGAGACCAAGGAGAATGGAGTGTTTGAGCAATATCCAGGCCGCATGACCATCTTTCTCAGTTCTTAACTCACCTTTTCCTCTCTCAAGCACAACTTTAATGTTTCCATGAGTGTCCGTGGCTATGATAAAGAATACGTGTTATGGGAGGTAATCAGGGCCTGCGTCTTCCATAAACCAGTTGCCAAAGACTCTTTACAAATAGGTAATGGTAGGCCCATATGTTTTACTTACCTCTTGCTACTTAGTGACTTTCAATCCCACTCGGTGTATTATTTGCTCATAATTTTGTAATTTGAGGAAGGTTTGACTGGGGCAGCACATCTCCACTCCACGTGGCATTGGCCAAACCAGCTCAAGCAGCGAGACCTGGCAAGATGGGTTTGCTTTGGTTCATAGGTCTAGGGCCTGGGTTCTTGCTGTTGCATTGGCTCCCCAATTTCCCTCCATGTGATCATATCATGTGCTTGCCTTTAGCTTCCTCACAGCAGGTTAATTTTCAAGATAGATTTTTCTTTCAGGATAGTTGGGCTGTAGGCCCATTGACAAAATCCCTTAAAGGGATTAAATTGAATGCACAATTTAATACATGACTGCCAAATATCCCCCAGAGCACACAAGTTGAAACCACAAGACTTCTCCCAAAGAGAGGTTCCTTGTAGCTTTTGATTGTCTTCTAAGTCCCTTTTCCTTTTCCACAATAATGTCTGGGTTGCTTTATCAATCATCTTCTTTCTTTTTATGTAGCACTATCTCTGGCTGTTTAGTCCAAGCCAATGCAGTTCCTTCCCAAAGTTACTGGATTTCCCTTGCACTGGATTACATGATGCATTCCATTTTATGAAAGCCATGTCCCCACGTCTCTTTGAAATGGGTCCCTCTCTGTTTTAGGCTGCAATTCAGCCTATTTAGGCTGTAGCACAGCCTTCTGGAGACTCTTAGAAAACCTTTTGTGTACACGAGACTGTCTACAAGGCACTGGATTACATTCTTTTGTGATCTTAGTACAGGGCATGAAAGCTATCTTCTTGATCTGATCCAACACAGAAGCCATGCTCATGCCATTCCTATTATGGGACATTATTTTTTGGCAAGAAAGACTTGGGGTTGAAAAATAGGTTTTGTTAGGCAGATAGGCAGGAATGAGATGTCCATTGACGCATGCTCAGGAGAACCAAGCATAGAACAAAAGCCTAGGTTTTCCCGCTGGTGGGTACGGATGGGCGTTAAACCTGGATCAGCCCACCTGGGCCAGGTGATTGAAATTCAGCCAATGGGATCGACCTGGGGTCATTCACCATACATCCCCCCGGGAATCCTTGAAAAGGCAGGAGCGAGGGGGAGAAAGGAAAAACTGGGGACAGGAACTGGGGAGAGAACTTGAGAAAGAACTTGAGACAGGTCTTTTTTTGGAGGAAAACTTAGGAGAGAGATCTTTGCGTGACCTCGAGCAGTCTCTGCCAGGCTGCATGGTGGGGAGGAATCCTAGGGGTGGCGCGTAAAACCTGAAACTTCTTTTAACTTTCATTAAACTCACTTGGATCACGAGCCAGGCTTTGGCGTGAATTCTTTCTCATGCAAAGCCAAGAACTGAGATGTAACTCTAGCCCGGAGAGAGATCTTACAGTTTATATTTAAGTCCAGCATGTCCCTGCTCCTTCATAGTTCATATTTTCTGCTAAAAAAAACACAAAACTAAACCCCAAACAGAAGTAACTTCTTTAGCTTTTCTTCACCCTTCTGTAGTTTATAATTATTTGTCTGTTGCCTCCATTGTCAATGACGCTGAGAGTTCAGATTCTACATAAAGCAGAAGAATGTCACTGCCACCCAAAATAGTTGTTCTTAGTGTTAGTTGGTGCCCAATCAATCCCTGCCCATCCACTCACTTGCTGCCATTGAGTCAATTCTGACTCATGGCAGCGGAGTATACTTGCCCTGGTAGGTTTCTGAGACTATACATCTGTACAGTAGAAAGCCTCAGCTTTCTCTCTCAGAGCAGCTGGTAGTATTGAACTGCTGACCTTATGGTTAGCAGGACAATATGTTACCAGGGATCCTTTTCAAGACTGTGCCCTTTCAGAAACAGATCACCAGGCCTGCTTTCCTAGGAACCTGTGGGTGTGATTGAAGCATCAACCTTTTGGTTAATATGCAAGTGCTTAACCAATGGGCTTTATCCTGGTTTGGAAAACCTAAGTCACTGGTCTTTTGCCTAAAGAGTCACATTCAATGGCCCTGGCTTGTTTCATGGGAAGGGCCAGTTCGGGCTCCCGGACAGATGGTGGGGTAGGATCCTTATTTAGTAGGGCCATATTGGGTGGGGCGGCAGGGAAGTGTGTGTGTGCTGTATGTGTGTGTAATCTGCATCTTTAACAAATGAGAAACACTGGCCCCAATTGTCCTCTGCCTCTCTTGTTGCTGCCTTTTTTTGGGATTTTTCTGGCTTTTAGCAGCCCTGGAGGCCCCTCCTATCTAGGCAGGAGAAGGAGCCAATAAATAAGTTCACACTAAGGTGCTAGAGAGTGATAACAGCTAATCCCTTCCAAGGGCAATTGCTCTCAGAAAGAAAGAAAAAAAGAGAGAGCTCAGGGGTTTGGGGGGAGCAATTTAACTCCAATGAATAGTGTTTCCTGGAAGAGTACTACACTTTGTCGCTGCAATGGGAGTCATATATGAACATGTGTGTGTGTGTGAAACCCCTCGCATCAGTCTCTTCTTCTGCTTTTGTGTAAATTGGACTTTAAACACATTCTCTAGGAAGTGTTTGAATACCTCTGTTTATGGAAGCTTCATGACAGAAGGGGGATTTTTGTCTCTTTTGTTCAGGGAGAGAGCCCCAAGGTCTGCCATTTAATAAGTAAGTAGCAAGCTGGTTGAATGAATAAGTGAATGAGTGAGTGAGGTAAAGAAGCCTTCTGCAGCCTTCCAGGTCGTGACTGCCCCCCTCAGAAGCCTGGCTCTTGTCTAAAGTGAGGTATACCTCTCCCCCTTCCCATTTCATGCTTCCCCGTGGTCTGCCTGGGATTGAGCTGGAAAATGTTTTTTCATGCACGTCATCCTCCTTATATCATTATCCCTCAGAGCAAAGCTCTCTGACCACCCTGAAGACCTGTATTTAATGTGAGGAAAGATGATTTAATGGAGTGGAGAGCGCAGCATAAAACAGACAACCCTTTCAGAATAGCAGGGGAAAGGGACAAAAAGGGAAAAGAAACGAAAAATGGCGAGGGAGGGGGGGCAAATCTCACTCTCCTAATAGGCTGAAATAAGAAGTCCTTTTGGTCAGCTTCATCAGAAGACAAACCTGAAAGGGGCCCCTTGCCCTCCCCGCCAGCACATAACTGACTTACCATGCATTTTACCTTGGAGCTGATTATGCGCTGAGTTGAGGCAGACGGGGAGAGTTTATTGACATACGGTCTCCCTTCACACATTTTGTTACAGCCAGACATCAGGGACTGAGCTGCAGGATATTAAAGAATTTGGAAGCGTTATCAAGGAATGGGACATATTTATCAAAACCAGGGTGATATTACAAAGCTGGGTTGCTGCTACACCTGGGTGTGTTATGTGATTAAAAATAATGACAATGCATCCTCTTGATGGATTTTGCACCTGGGCGAATACTGAGCAGGTCTGCTGGACCACCCTTGGTCGAGAATTCACACCTAACAACCCCTTTGGTCTCAGAAGAAAATTGTGGCTGCTAGCTCACACTTGGAATCCAGGTAGGGCAATGTTTACGCACTTCACTGTTAACCGAAAGAGCAACACTTGGAATTCACCAGCTATCCCGAGTGAGAAAGATGTGACCATGTGCTGCCACAAAGATTACAGCCTTGGAAACCTTCCGGGAGGTTCTTCCCTGGCCTACAGGGTTGCTCGAGCCAGAATTGACTTGACTTCCATGGCATTGAGCTGTTTTGAGTTTTGAATGGCTGAATTGGAGACTTCAGGATTGCAGGAAGATTTGAGAACAGCCTGAGATATGCAGGTGACCAGCCTTGCTTGCTGCAAGGGAAGAGGAATTGAAGCACTTACTGATGAAGTTCAAAGATGATAATCTTCAGTGTGGATTACAACTCGAGGTTAAAAGAACAAGAATCCTCACCACTGAACCAATAAGCAACATGATGAACAGAGAAAAGATTTAAATGATGAAGCATTTCATCTTACTTGGACCCATCCACAACCAACGCTCATAGAAATATCTGTAAAGTAATCACTGGATAAATTGCTTTCAGTGAATTTGCTGCAAAAGGCCTTTTAAATATTTTTTTGAACCAAGGTGACTTTGTCACCTTAAAAACTCAGGAGTATCCTATCCCAAGGCATGATTATTTTCATATGAAAGCTGGAAAATGCATAAGGAAGTCCCACGAGAAGAATTGATGCATTTGAAATATGGTCCTGGTGAGGAATATTGAATACACCAAGGAACTTCTAGGAGAACAAACAAATCTATGTTGAAAGAACTACAGCCAGATTGATTCTTAGAAGCGAGGATGGTGACATTTGGCTTCATGTACTTTGGGTGTTATCAGGAGGGACCAGTCCCTGGAGTTGGGCAGCATGCTTGGTCAAGCCAAAAGGAGGACAAACCTCCACAAGATGGATTGACACAGTGGCTCAAATGTAGGAATGGCTGTGAGAAATGCGCAGGGCAGCGTGTTGTTTTGTTCTGCTGTACA
This sequence comes from Tenrec ecaudatus, assembly GCF_050624435.1. NCBI lineage: Eukaryota > Metazoa > Chordata > Mammalia > Afrosoricida > Tenrecidae > Tenrec > Tenrec ecaudatus. The sequence continues at coordinate 192,074 of NW_027459055.1, read as the reverse complement.
TAGAGTGGCCATGAGTTGGAACCAAATTGACAGCACCTGGTTACGCAATGTACTAATGGCAACATCAACCATTCAAAACCACCAGCCACTCCTCAAGAGAAAGATGAGGCTTTTTTACTCCCGTAAAGAGTCACAGTGTGAGAAACTCACAGGGGGAATTCTACCCTGTCATATAGGGTCACTGTGAATCGGCATTGACTCTATGGACGTGAACGGCAACAACAACAACAACAACAAAACTTACTAATGGTGGCTGGGTACATGCGCAGACACCCATCCACTCGCACTGGAGCTAAGTTAGTGGTTTCAGCAGGATGCTTACCTCGGTGGTTTCCAGACCTCCCCTGGGCTGAACCAATTTACACCAGGTCCTTCAAATATTCCTGGTACGCCGGGCATCTTTCATTTCCCAGAATTGGTTGCATGACTTAAGGCTTGATGATCATGGGGCCACATGAAGGACGCCTATGTGCTCCAACCACTGCCTTCCTAGAGAGTGCTGTGGACAATTGCCTTCAAGTCAGCCAGCTCCTGACTCATGCGGACTCCATGCACTGCAGAACACAATGCCCACTGGTCCTGCCCCATTCCTTCAATGGGTTGTAGATTTGTCCCCTTGTCAGTTGGGGGGTTTTCAGTGGCTGATGGCTTGAAGGAGTTCACCAGGCCTTTCCTCCTATTCTGTCTGTAGGCAGAAAGCATCGCTAAAATCTGTTCAGCATCATAGCAATATGCCAGCCTCCACTAGCAGTTAGGTGGTCGCTGTAACAGGAGGCGCACTGGCCAAGAATCAAACCCAAATTTCCTGCATGGCTAGTGAGAATTCTGCCATGGAACCACCATTTCCTCTCTCCTGGTTTCTAGTGTTTATGTATATAAGATTTCAGTACCTTTTAACAAGCAGTAAGTAAGACTGCACCACGGGTCACCTCTATTTAGCTCTCCCCCAAATTTTTCCACATGAATTATCAAGTGTGTGACAGTTGTAATATGTTTCTCTTTTTAAAAATTGCTGGGTGAACTTAAAACAGCACAAAGAAGTGCCAGCATAGCAAAATGATACCCACCTGCTTATTTATCTTAAGAGAAGAAAAGTCGTGAATGCATTCACTCAGGTGAAAATATCATTCATGGAAAGATGTGCCTAATGGTCACCAGGACCCATGGTTAAGCCAGGCGTGGTCATCTGATTCCAATTGATCAGACCTAGCTATAAATCACTTATATGTCTGGGTAATTAAAAGCAAATATAAATTTTCAAAAAAATAACGTTGCATGGGATAGAAAGAGAATACATAACAACATCAGACATAAATATGCCTCAAGACAAACTCATTGTGCACATCCAGAATACATAATGGCTCTTGCTAAGATGCGTTTCCCACTAGACCCTACCCCAAGCCAGTGAAAGCCAGAAACTCTACAGTAAACTGTGGATTGTACTACTCTGAAATGGGAGCTGTGTCTCTAGACCTAATTTGGGGCTGTTCGTGCTGAGGACTCACCAATACCTGCTGCAGTGGCAACAGTCCAGGTGAGAATAAGGAAATCTGGATGACAGCCAGGATATAGGAGCACTGAGACCTCAAATTGCTTCTAGGCGAGCATGGCCTAATGGGCTTCCATTTCTGCACCTCTGGCAGGAGGAGTTTGTTCTGGAAAGTAATGGTTTCTAAGGAAGTATTTCTTAAACTTTCACATGCATGCACTTACCCAGGTTCCTGGAAATCGGGCTGGGGGGCAGATTCTGATTTTGTGGGTTCAGGTTGGGGTCTAGGATCCAGCAGTTCTAGAGGCCCTGGACAGTAGTCCTAAACCACCATCCAGTCCTTGGGAGAAATATGAGTCTGTAGACTCCGGGCAAGAGTGACAGTCTGGGAAACCCACAAGGGCAGTTCTACCCTGTCCTGTAGGGTCACAATGAGTCAGCATCAACTCGATGTCATTAGCATGGGAGAAGCTAATGCTGATGTTGCTGGTTCCTTGACCTATGATACTTTGAGTGGCAAAGTCCCAAGGGCCTTCCCGGATGTGATGGCCAAAAGCAGTAGTGTTCACCCTTGGTCATACTTTGGAATCCCTTAGGAGCTTTCCAGCCTCCCATTGGCCTGGCGCCATCCCAGGCCAATGAAGCAAGGCTTAGTGGAAGCAGGATTCAGGTCACGATCAGTGAGAAAGCCCCCTTGGCAATGCCAACGTACAGCCAGTGCAGAGTCGAACTGGTCGACGACTCCACATGACTCCATATACTTTGGTGAAGCCAGCTGTTTGGGCAAGGTTTTCAGAGTTACCACCCATGTAGACTTGTTGGTGATAGTGCATTAAATAGAGCACATGCAGTGCATTGCATGAGTGGCCTATGTCATGCAACCACATCAGGGGGATGTTGAGCCAATTTCTCTGGGAGACCAAGGGTGTTGGCTCCATCCTGAGCGTTGGCAGGGTAATGGACTGACACAGAGGAAACTCATTCTCTTTGTGGCGGTGCACTAATGGGTTCTTCACAGAAGGCCAAGTCCATGGCTGCAGATGCAGATGCTCACGGGGCTGAGGGAGCAGGTCAAATCCTAAGTCCGAGGTGGGTGTTTGCATATTTACATGCCCTCACTGCCATCAAGTCCATTCCAACTCACAGGCCCATGGGACTGAGTAAAATGGCCCCCGTGGGTTTCTGAGACTGTGATTCTTTAGAGGAGTAGAAAATCTCCTCTTTCTCCAGAGGAGCGGTTGGTCATTCAAACTGCTGACCTTGAGATTAACAGTCCAACTCCTGACCACTCTTGCCGTCAGAATTCTATTTATATACACAAGTATATATATATATATATATCCTTTCCCAAAAGAACTCCACATTTTCAAATCATTCTTGACACTCATGGCCTTTTTTCCTTTATAGCCATGCCTTTGGTTGAAACACAGATATAAGAGAAATATTTATCTACTTATAGGGGTACAAAAGGAGCTTTGGTGGCACAGTGTTTGCATGTTGGGCTGCTAACACCAAAGTCAGCACTTTGAAACCACCAGCCACTCCGTGGGAAGAAGAGTCTGTCTACTCCTATGAAGAGTTACAGTCTCAGAAACTCACAGGGACAGATCTACTCTGCCTCATAGGGTCACTATGAGTCAGCATCACCTCCCTGGCAGTGAGGTAGATTTTGGTTTCATAGAGAAACAAGTCAGTCCTGAGATGCTAAAGACAAGGTTGGCAGTTTGAACCCACCAGCTGCAGAGAAAGAGGAGGCTTTCTATTCCCATAAAGAGCTACAGTTTCAGAAATACCCACAGGGGAAATTTTAACCTCTCCTGTAGGATCAATATGAGTCAGAATCGACTTATCGGTGGTGAGCAAGTGGAGGGGACCCTAAACAGGTTTCGGTGGACCTTAAGAGTTCTACTAATTGTGCATGCTCTGTAAAATGTAAACCAAGATTTTACTTTTGCAAACATTAATTTTTCTAAACACGTCTAACTGTGAAACTATACTCGCATGCGGGTCTTTGAACCTGATCAGTGGTCTGGGGAAGTGAAGGGCCCTGACATCCTTTGTTGTTGTTAGTGCTGTCCAGTCATTCTGACATCACAGGGACCTTCTTTGCAACACAAGGCAGCACTGCCCGGTCCTTTGCCAGCCTCAGGGGTAGTATGTTGGAGCCCATGGTTTCAGCTACCGTGTCCTCCAGTTCACCAAGGAGTTTCCTCTTTGTGCTGCTTACTAAACCCGTTTCTGAGGAGTCCATTCCAACTCACGGTGACGCCGTGTGGGTCAGAACCACGGGACCCCACAGAGCTTTCAAAGGCTGGTCGTTCAGAAGTCAATCAGCAGGCCTTTCTTCTGAGGGGCCTTGGATTTGAACCGCAAACCTTTTAATCAGCAGTGGTTGAGCGTGCTAACTGTTCACATTACCCGGAGACACCCAACCCTTCTTACCCTCATCGCTTCATAGGTGATCCATCTCCAATCCTAGAGGGCAGAGAAGATAGATAATACAGCCTGAGCTGCGTATGTCAGATCCAAACTTTTCAGTGTCATGGAACAAATAGCCAAAAACCTTGATGAAATGGCTGGGAAAACTCAGTCCAAATCATTCCAAAGAAATGAGTAGTGGTGCACTCTTGGGAACTTGCGCTGTGACAGCAGCCACCAGGAAGACCCGGGTAGTCCAGAGCCTTGCCACCCCAAATATGGTCACAGACTAGCAACATCAGGAGCTTGTTAGAAGTGCAAATTCTCAAGCCCTACACAAGGTCCACTGAACCAGCGTGTGCAATTTACCAAGACCACCAACGGATTGGGGTACCTGTGAAAACCAAACCAAACCCATACTCACTGCTGTCCAGTCGAGTCAGACTCAGAGCAGCCTTATGGGCCAGGGTAGAGCTACCACTGTGCATTCCCAAGACTGTAATTCTTTAAAGGAGCAGACAGCTTGTTGTTCTCCTTCAGAATGCCTGCTAATTTAGAACTGCTAGTTTGGTGGTTAGCAGCCCACTGCCTAACCGCTAGGCCGCCAGGGCTCCTTTTGTGCTTGTGAGAGGTCGAGCAAATACCATTAGCAACTAGAGAAGAACCTGGAAGGAGAAGAGCAGGGTCGGAACTGTGAGTCAATTTGGTCATTAGCACATTTCTGTGTTCACTTATTCTGTTCCTTCCCTTGTGTATTCAGTCAACAATTCTTCTTTGAACATCACCTCTGAGCCAGGATCTGTGATATGCTAATTAAGTTGGTTTAGGAAAGGGGTCTGCCTAAGTGACTCCTGCTTCCTGGCTTTTCCTGCTTCCAGATCCCCTCTCTTTACTTCCTTCCACATTAGAAGCACATCCCTACATGTGCAGCTGATCCCTAGTTCAGGACGGGAAGTTACGTGTTGGCATGCATGCTCATAGCTCGCTCAGTGGGAGTGCAAAAAGTCAATTCCTTCAAGAGCCTAGCACAGTCTGTAAGGTTGGGATGGTGTTAAAAGTGGTGGGGTTGGTGTTAGCTCCCGTTGAGCCCATTCTGCATAGGATGCCTTCATGTGACAGAGTAGCAATGTCCCCATTGGGTTTCCTAGTCTGTCATTGTTACCAAAGGAGCCCCGGGGGGTACTTTAAGGGAAGTGTTGGACTGTCAACTGCAAAGTCAGGGGTTCACACCTACCAGCTGCTCCGCAGGAGACAGATGAGGCCCTCTGCTCCCATGAAGATTTACAGCCTCAGAATCCCATGATTGGGTCGCTATGAGCCAGGGTTGGTTCCATGACAGACCCAAAGCCCACTTTCTATCGAGTTGATTCCAACTCATGGTGATCTTATATACTTGTTGTTGCTGTCGGGTGCCATTGAGTGGTTTCTGACCCAAAGTGACCCTATGCACAACAGAACCAAACACTTCCAGGTCCTGCACCATCATCACATTTGTTCTCTGCCAGAGACCATTGATGCAGCCACGGTGTCAATCCAGCTCGTTGAGGGCCTTCCTCTTTTGTGCTGCCCCTCCACTTTACCAAGCAGGATGTCCTTCTCCAGGCAATATGTCCAACATATTTGGGAGGCAAAATCTTGCCATATATGCTGTCCAGGACACTCTGGCCTGACTTCTTCCAAGACAGATTAGGTTGTTCGTTTAGTAGTCCATGGCAGGGTAGAATTTTCCCTATAGGTTTCTGAGATATTATGTCTCTACAGGAATAGATAGCTTCATCTTTCTCCCACAGTGAAGCTGGTGGGTTAGAACTGTTGACTTTGCATGTAGTAGCTCTGTGCGTAGCCCGCCATGTCACCAGAGGTCCTTTGCGTTTGATGGCAGTGGGGTGGAATGTTTACAATGGCAAGACCTTTTTCTCATGTATTGCTACTGACCGCGGTCTAAAGCCCAAGTGCTTAGCCATTGGGCCACCAGGATTCTTCGTGGTAAGGATGTGTTCCTGCCAAAGTTCATGAACACTACACAGCAGTGGGGTTTTGGAACTGCTAGGTAGTTTAGCTTAGGGACTGAGGCATCCATTACGCATGGTCAGCAGTCTGAGCCTTTGTCCCATGAACGAGTGGTACACTGCGCATGCTCAAAGGCTCAGGTTCCCAGCCAGGAAGGGGAGGTACACCTGGGTGTGTTCTGCACCTGAATTGGCCCACCAAGGCCAGGTGAATTCAGTTCAGCCAATGAGTTCAACCAGGGTCACCAGCACGCCCCACCTCTTGGAGTAATTTAAAAGGCAGGAGCAGAGAGCAGACCTTGTGACTTTCAGGGAAGCTTCTAAGGAGATGCACATTTCTGAAGAGCCCTGCAGGTGCCTTTATAAACCTGAAACTTCTTCTAATTCTCATAAAACTCACTTGGATCACAAACTAGGCTTGGAGGTGAATGCTTTCTCGTGTGTAGCCAAGGAGCAAGGTATATCTCTATCCTGAGAGAAATCACAGAACCATTGATTGCCCTGGCATGTTTTGGAGTCCTGATGGTGTCATGGTTATGCTTTGTGCAACAGTTTAAAACCACTAGCCACTCCACAAGGGAAAGATGGGGCTTTCTATTCCTATAAAGAGATACATCCTCAGTAACTCACAGGGGAATTCTACCCTGTCCTATAGGGTTGTTATGAGTCAGCATTGACTCAATGGCAGTGAGTGAGTGCCCTGGCAAGTAAGCCTTGGGTATCTACATTGACTCTCAGTTTCTGGTTAGCTTTTCACCACTTCACCCCATGAACTTGAATTGCAGTGGATGAGGGTTGGGAGCTCTGGCTCTGGGGCTGCTTGCTTGAATTTTCACATCATGGCCCTGCCCGTGATGGGACCTTTGACAGTTGGGCAAATGAGCTCAAGCCCGAGTTTCCTTTTCTGCAGCATAGGCTGAGGAAGGAGATGTCTTCTTTCTTGTGTGCTAACTGACTTTTACCAGTTAGTATGAATTAGATCTTTCCACGCGGAAGATCAGGGAGAAGGGGGAAGGATGAAGCAACTTGGATAGAGGTGAAGGCAGCGTGAGGGGTCAGAGAGAGATGAAAGGACCACCATGTCACCTTTGACTACTCTTAGTGAGGCTGGCTTGGAGTGCAGGAACGGGGAGAGTGAGGACACGGGATAAAGGCAGTGCGCATTCATTACTTCCGGGCAGAGTTCAGCCTTTGGCATGTTTGTTGGATGCTGGCGCTGTGTTCATCCAATGAAACTTCAAACTTCTGTCCTCTCATTAACCCTTTGTCTCTCCTTTGTTCACGATTTAGAACTTCTATTCTCGGGTTCTCTTTAGAGCCCCAGGAAATCAGAAGTCACAAGTCACTTCTGTTTACAGAGAGGCCCCCAGCATGCAAAGGCAGGAGGGTGTGTTAACAGCACACCGGTCCAGTGGCTGGTCACGCCCATGCAGTACAGTCTCCATCCCTTAGCTCAACAAAAGGAAAATCACCAAAGAAAAACATTTTTCTTTTTCATGGATATTTACTTTTTCAGTTCCCTCCCCCACCCATAATCTGTGTGAATTACAATAGAACACGCACACACACACACATACACACAATTTTCTGCCAGGATGTGTTACTCCAATACATTCTACCCTCCTCCCTCACTGCCTCCTACCCTTTTTTCTCCTATCTACTTTCTTCCCATGACACCCAATGGACAGGTAGGGGAATTCAAAATAGACCCCAGTCTCAAATGTAGTTTAAAGCTCACTCACGCACTGCTATTGTGCCAGTTCTGACTCATAGTTACAGGATGCAACTGTCCTTGTGGATTTCTGAAACAACAATTCTTTGTGGGAGTTGAAAGCTGCCCTTTCTACAGGAATGCAGCAAGTGCGTTTGAACTGCCAACCCTGCAGTTAATAGGCCAATGTGAAGGGGTTTTGCCACTTTGCCACCAAGGATCCTAAAGGTAGCATAAGGAGAACATTTATTAAATCTTCCATGGTACACAGGCAAGGGGGAGACCTGAACCACAGCTCTCGGGATTCTTGGTGCCTCGCAGTGGACAGTTCCAGCCGCATCGGATCCAGGCTTCCCAAGATTTGCAGAGCCACCAGCATAGTCTTTGCTCCTCTCCAGGATTCACAATTGCTTTCTGGTTGCTCAGGTATGTAGGAGTTTAGTGGTTCTCTAATGCAATCATCCCATTTTGCAAAGAAGATGCTGATGCCCAGACCGGGGAGAAGATTATCGGAGGCCACTGAGAAGGACACCATCACCTCAAGTCCTTCTGACCCCCCACAAGTTTCTGCCAACAGCACTGAGCTCTGGGTTACCTACTCAGTCTTTTGAAGCCTTAGCCAGCTGATGCAGCTGCCAGTTGGATTGATCAGGGTATGTGACCCAGAGCTCCTTAGAATGCGCCCCCCCACCCCAAATGCAAACTTACTGCCATAGAATTGATACTGATTCAGAATGACCCTATAAGACAGGGTAGAACTTCCCCTGTAGGTTTCTGAGACTAACTTTCAGCCTTTCTCCTGAGAAGTGGCTGGTTGTGTGGTGGTTTAGATCTTGCAGTTAGCAGCCTTTTAGCATGAGAGGTAGGGTCACATTTCTGTTCTGATGATGCTCCATTTTCTGAGATGCCAGTGCCTAGGTTCACCCCCTGCAGGTAGCAATGAGATTTTTCTCACTAAACTGCGCTGGATGGGAAACTTGGGGCAAGTAGTGCATCGCAGCCAAGGAAGATCTCATTGACAGTGCAGTACTTGAATAAGGCAGGAAGACACAGGAGTGGCCATCTGGCGGTGGGGAATGTGTTCCAGGTAGGAGACAGTCAGTGCAAAAGGCCTTGTGATTGGGTTCTAAGCTTCTTCCTGGAACAGCAAGGAGACCAATGTGAGTGGGGCATGACACTCTGTGTAGTTAGGAAAGATGATCACTGTGTGGGCCTCCTGTATGATTGAGAAGCCAAGGGGAATTTTTAAACCCTAAGCCAGATCAATGCTCAAGGAAGCATCAGTCAAGACATCAAATGACACGTTGCATTGGCTAAATGTGCTACAACAGATCTTTTAAAAAGACTGAAGATCAAGGATGTTACTTTGAGGACACTGCCTGATCTTGTGCCAAATCTCGCCATGGTTGTTAGGTTGGAGTCCATTGTTGCAGCCTTGGTGTCAGCCCATCTCCTTGATGGTCAGTCTCTTTTCTTGTGGACCTTCAGTTTTACCGAGCATGATGTCCCTTTCCATGGACTGGTCTTTCCTGATAAAATGTAGTAGCTACAGGTTTGGATGTCACGCCTTTAGAACAGTGGTTCTCAACCATCCTAATGTTGTGACACTTTCATATAGTTCCTCATGTGTGGTGCTCCCCACAACTATAAATTATTTTTGTTGCTACTTCATAACTATAATATTGCTACTGTGATGAATCGGATGACCCCTGTGAAAGCATTGTTCGACACCCCCCCACTCCCCATGGGGGTCGCGACCCACAGGTTGAGAATCACTGCTCGGGAACATTTTCATCATAGAAGAGAGTTCGGTTGCACAGCTCTGAGTTAGAGGGTGAGACGGGTTATTTGACATTCATTTGCTGATGTGTTTGCGAACCCAGTGGAAACACTCAGGAATGAGCATCTTCTTTAGCCATATTCCTGGATCATTCAAATGCCATCTCCTCTGTGAATGCCTCACTCCTTCCTTGGCTTTCCATACTTGCCATATGAAAATGGGATAATATTCAATACTTAGCATTATATATAACCCAGTATTTGGTAGTCTGCCTCAAACAGATGCGAGTCTCTCTCTTTTTCTACTAATATTTAATTTTGATATGTGAAAACATACAAAGCAAAATCTGTTCCATTTCAACCCTTTCTGGACACAATGTTCAGTGTCATTGGTCACACTCTTCATATTGAATTAACATTCTTGTTCTTTCTATTCTAGGTGTTTCCTTTCTTTTTACTTAATCTCTCTGCCACAACCCTCTCACATATATTTTGAATTACCTGTAGCCCATTTAGTTTTGTGCTGATTTTTTAAAGACTGCAATACTCAAGGATGCAATCCTTTAAGAGCTAAATTGTTATTTAGTTTAAAGATGACTTCAGGGGACAGTTTCAATTCAAGGTTTGAAGAGTAACTCAGGGTCATAGTCTCTGGGACTCTTCCAGTTAAGTAAGTCTAGATAATAAAAGAATTTTAAATTATGTTCCACAAGGTTCTCCCTTTCTATCAGCATCCTTAGGAATCATGGTGCTATGGTGCCTGCTAACCTCAAAGTCAATAGTTGAAACCACCAGCCACTCTGCAGGGGAAAGAAAAGGCTTTCTGTTTCCTTAAAGAATAGCAAGTGAGGAAACCACAGGGGGTGTTCTATACTGAGTCAAAATTGACTCCATGGCAGTGAGTTTATGTTGTTATCGAAAAAAAGAACACATTTTAATGGGGGCTCTGACAGATAATATAACAATCCATAAATCAATTAGATCAAGCGAGTTTGTACATATGCTGCCATCATCCTTTTCTAAACACTATCATTCTACTTGACCCCTTTGATATCAGCTCCTGTTTTTTTCCCTCTTTCCTCAACCCTCACACCCTTACTAAATTATATATAAATTAATATCTTTATACACACCGTCCTCTGTGTCCCTCTACCCATATTTCTGTTATTCGGCCCCTAGGCTGTGTGTGTGTGCATTCTAAATCCATCATTGTTATCAGTTCCCTTTTCCTCCCCTTCCCTACACAGCCACCCTGTGCCCTCATGGTATCTGAGTCAGTTCGAGTTGACTAGAGAAGCACATTCATAAACACTCATGTGTCTTAAAAAAGCTTTATATAGAAGAATAATTGTATATTAAGAAAACATCCCAGCCCAGTCCAGACCACGTCCATAAGTATGAAATTAACCCATATATCCAATAACAGTGTGTAAATTTATTTCAGCCTTATGCAACACATGCAATGACACCAAGTGCTGGAAGATCACAGGGCAGTCGGTGGAATGTCTTATGGACCCAGTGGAGGTAGAAAGTGGCATGGGTCTCCACATGACTCCTCGCCGTTCAAGGCTCTAGCTGCAATCAATGTAGATCCATGTATCTTGTCAGCAGGAATATCAAGTCATGGGTGTCTCTCACCCCCAGGAAAGAACACAGGAGTTGCCAGAATCCTCAAGAGAAGGCCATGCCCACATTGAGACCTCACTGGCTATGGCCTGAGTGACAGTCTGGACTCCACCCCTATGCAAGATGATGGGAGATTAAAAAGCTACCACAGTATCACTACTCCCATTACTTTTCCTGAGGATTTTATCTGTCCTGGAATCCGTGCGTGTTGCTATTTTTTTTATTATTTTTCTTTCAGCATCTTTCTGTGGTGTCCCTGATCTGAATGCCCTGATGCAGTATCTGTGAGTCTCCTGTGAGCAGGGACTGTGTTCTCTACATCTGGGTCTTCTTAAAGCTTTGCAAAATGTTGTCATTTGAATAACACTCAATAAATATTTGTTGAAGGAATGGCATTGCAGGTGACAGTCAGTACCTATTCTCCCATCAGTTTTAGGGTTGGCGCGGTCTTTTTCCTCTCAGACATATAGCTGAATCATTACAATGTGAGGGTCTGAGTCTGGTTATATTATTGGGACATGTAGTCAAAAGACAAAATATGTTTGCCTAAAGCACCTTTTGAGTATGATGTTTCAATAAAATGAATTGGACAGATCCTGGCAGCAGACATGTTTCAGCCACTCACAAGCTATGTGGCTTTGAGTAGTGTACCCTAAGCTCTGAATTCAAGGTAAGTAGTTTCAATGGTCAATATGCATGTGAGAGCTGGACAGTGAGTAAGGAAAACTGAAGAAGAATCAATGCATGTGAATGATGTGCAAACAATACCGAAAGTCATCTGGGCTGTCAGAAGAACAAGCAAATCCCTCTTGGAGGAAGCATGGCCAGAATGCCCCTTAGAAGTGAGGATGGCAAGTCTTCATCTCACATCCATTGGACATGCTATCAGGAGAGACTGGTTCTTAAGAAAGGACATAATGCTTGTTAAAGTACAGGGGCAGCAAGAGGGAAGAAGACAATTGATAAGATGGATGTCCTCAGTGGCTACAGCAATGGACTCAACATGGACCAACGACTGTGGTGATGACCCAAGAGCAGGCAGGGTTTCATTCCGTTGTACAGAACCGGTCTCTGGTACAAAGGAAAATAATTTGCCCTATCCTGTGGGGTCGAGGCTATTGTGCCTGCTCTGTATTTTGTCCTAAGGTCTTGCAGTGTTGTTCTTTATACAGTGTTGTTGTTATTAGCTGCTTTTCGGTCCCTTTTGACTCATAGCGACCCCCATGCATTTCAGAGTAGAACTGTTCCATAGGGTTTTTAAGGCTGTGACCTTTTGGAAGCAGATTTTCAGGCCTACCTTCCTTAGGCACCTCTTGGATTCTGGGTGGGATTTAACTGCTGACCTTCTGGGTGCTAGTCAAACACTACCCAGGGAGTCCTCCCACTGAATAGTGTGAGTGTATTCTCACCTAGGGTGCTCCTCTTCCAGTATTTGTTTGGTCGGTATTCTCTTTTGATCCATAGGGTTCAATGGACTCATTCTCAGTAGTACATCATCAGGTCTTTCTTCCCAGTGTGTCCTAGCTTGGATGCTCTGGTGAAGCATGTCCAGAGTGGCTTGCTCTGGTTATAATCGTAGCTGGTGACACCGCTTACAGCAATCACAGCTAGAGACAAATGACAACTTGATGACAAACTGACAGATGGGAGGTATCCTAGGGAAGGAATGATCAACACAACACAACCTGAGTGGAAATCGAGGTATGGAGTCTCTGAGAGTCCAGGCTCTTCATCCTGGCACAGCCTGGGGCAGGGCCTGGAGCCAGGAACTGTGGCTGCTGGGGTGAGGACCCCCAGCTTCCCCACTTGGCATTCCCTCCCCAAACACAGCTGGCAGCCTGTAGGAATTGTCTTTCCCCTTGCACATGACGGCACTGACGAGCATAACACAACCCTGCTGGTGGTTAATGACTGGTGACATTTTGAGGCCGCTGCCCACCTTTGGTTGAGGGAATTTGCCAATGCTCAGAAGTTGTTGGGCTCTAACGAAATGCAACCCCTGCAAGCAAGCACTGAGTCAAGTGCACGAGGTGTGGGGCACTCTGACATCCCCGTGTGACCGTGAAAAGCAGGCTGCGGAGCAGTGGTGGCTGCTGAGGCTCCTTTCTCCTGGCAATACTGGTGTGCTGAAATGGCGGGCTGATTTGCCATGGAAAGCAGGGTTTCATGGGAACTTGAGGATTAAGAATCCACATGCCTGCAATCAATATTGTATGTTCATCGTATAATTTACTTTGAAAGGGAGATGACACAGTTCTCCGAATTTTTGGGTGAAGTAAACCACTTTTCCAAAGGAGTAAGTGGATTTCTGTGTTTATAAATCATGCCCACCACTTGGGAGTGCAGAGGAGGATATGGGAGGATGGTAAAGAAAAGCAGCAGGAGAGGACCTGAAGACCTCATGTTTCCTCAGGGTCAGGGGCCAGGCGAAGCCAATGTCCCTGGAACACCACTGTCTCTTTGGAATGGTATTAGCACAGCTTGTTATTTGCATACTGTACTGAGTTCATTCTGACTCGCAGCGCCCCTATAGGGAAGAATAAACATGCCCCAATGAGTCTCTGAGACTATAATTCTTTACTCAAATAGAAAGCCTCATCTTTTTTCCATGGAGGAACTTGTGGATTCAGAACTGCTGACTTGGTTGATAGCAGGCCAGCACCGAACCTACTATACCACCAGGACATTTCTGTTTAGCCTAGAGACTTTCAAATGGATAGAACAAGACCCAGCCCAACCCTGTTCACGGCTATCAACCCCCCTTTCTGTGAAGTCCCCACTATGTTCTGTGAAGTTCACCACTTTCTCCGTGTGTGTGTGTGTGTCTGTGTGTCTGTGTGTGTGAGAGAGAGTTATAAAAACAGGAACTTTGACTCCTTTTTAGAACTCTTGCAATTCCAGGGCTTGTTCAACAAAGCACAAATCCCCAGTGTCTTCAACCTGACTTGTCCCATGTGGAAATACACATTGGGGTTCCAGACACACTGAGCTAATGAGTGAGTGGACACTACTGTTCTATCTAAACAAACCCTGTGTGACAGGGCTGCACCTGCCTTACTTAATTGAATAACCAGAACCGTTTTCTAAAATAGGTAATATCAACTTAATCTCCCTGCCATCGAGTCACTGCTGATGCATAGCGACCTTGTAGGACAGGGGAGAATTGCCCCCATGAGTTTCTGAGCCTGTAACTCTTAACAGGAGTAGAAAGCCTCATCTTTCCCTCACTGAGTGCTGCTGTTTTCGAACTGCTGAGTTTAAGGTTAGGGACACAATGTGTAACCCACTACACCACCAGGAGATGCTTGTGTCAACTTTCTATATACGAAAATGAGATGTCGCCAGGTCCAATGCCATCTTCATGGTCACTGCTGTATGTGAGTCCAAAGTTGTGGGCCAATACATCTCAAGGAGAATCGCCTGCATATCCAATGACACATCCCCACACCAAACCCGAGTTCCTTTTCTACTGATCAGCCTTGCTTAATGACTTGGCCAAAGTGAGCAAGCATAAATCCTCCCAGCCTCCCTTGCCAGGCACAGTGTGGTTTCTGAGAGCAGTGTTTCTTCTACAATGGGAGTGCTCATGCTTTTGCCACACTGGGCAGATTCTATGAATATTTTGACTTTTTTTAAAACTTATTTGATCATAGAGCATGTTTCCCTTTTCCCTTTGTATGAGATGACAAAATTTCACTCACTTCCTAGTCATCCAAGGAAAAAGTAAACTTCCCTGCCCTGCCAGCGAAGGGCTTGGCCAATAGAATAAAAGTGGAAGGAGTTGTGTGCCACTCTCGATCAGAGGTTTTAAGAGAAATGGTCCTTTTGTTGCTTACCTATCCTTCAAGAGGAAGGAACCCTGGTAATATAGTGGTTATGCGTTGGGCTCTTAACCTCATGAGTCACATGCAAGTCTTTCAATTTCAAAGCCTGATTGTTCCCCTGCACAAAGCTAACAGAGATAAGCAACAACTGCTTGTAGGCTGGAAAAATTGCCTGAACATAGTGTACTTTGGGGATTTCTTACTGCCAGGAGAAATACAGGCGATGTGGCAGGTGACGGTCCTAGTATCTCTCAGCTGCCAATCAGAGGCAGGTTCTGAGCCTTCAGTCAGGGTCACTGGAGGAAGTGGCTCATGGTGCTGCTGCCATAGTCCATCCCAGGTCAAGCCCTCTGAGGTGCTGGGTTACAGAGTTTTGGATTGGCACTCAGTGAGGGCTGCTTCAAAGCTCCTTCCTTTCTTAAACTTGCTCCTGCAACCACATTCTTTCTGAAGGTCCTTGTCAGTAAGCCGAAATCCCAACCAATTTGCTGAGTCAGGACAAAATGCAAAATTGATGGTACCGAGAGACAGTAAACCACCTACAACCTTTTAGACCATGTCAACAGATCATCTGTAGCCTCAACTGCAGAAACATTTCACTAAATCCTCTCTGTTTCTCCACAATGATTAGGAATGCCCTTCTATCTTTTAAAAACAGATATTGGTCTGGCACCACTTCGGTTCCAGCTGAGGTAGTGGATTCACCTGAGCTAAGCTCTAGAGAGGATCACTTAATCTTCATTCAAGATATATGTCATGAGGACTGTAGATCATGCAGGGACTGCACAATCCCTCTGTGTCGGCAGCGGCTGCATCACGGCCTGGCCCATTGGGAAGAGAGACGGACCCATGGCAATTATAAGGCAAGATGCTGAGGGTGCTGGGGTGGTCTAGGGATACAGGAAAGGAATTATTGGGCATGGAGGCAATTATGATGGGTTCTTTTTTCCCATGGACCAAACCCATGCCAGTTGCCATGAAGTTAACTCTGATTCATAGGGACTCCTTTGGGCCAGAGTAGAACGACATTCTGTTGTTTTTTTCTATAACTGATTTTGTTGTTGTTGTTTGAAATGCAGCACCAGGCCTTTCTTCAGAGACATTTCTGGCTGGGCTTGAAGTTCCAACCTATGAGTTAGTAGGCAAGTATGTTAACCAACTGCACCACCCAGGGACTCCTCCATGTGACTAAAGAATGACTTAAGGACTTCCCCCACAGACCCAAACCAAAACCAAATCCACTGCCATGGGGTTGACCTCATATATGGCACAATAGACTGGCTCTGCTGATTTTCAGAACTGCACATCTTTACTGGAGCAGAAAACCCTCATCTTTCTCCCAAGGAGTAGCTGGTGGGTTTGAACCATTAACTTTGCCATTAGCAGCAGCCCCACTCTTAACCCAATATACCACCAAGAGTGGTTCAATTTGGAAAAATAGTATGTGATCACCTATCAATGAAGGGAAGACCCTCTCATAGAGTGCACTTACACAAATGAGAAAGAAACAAGTCCCCAAATGCCCGTCTTAATCAACAATCTGGGGAAGGGTGTTCTGGGAAGCAGCTTTCAAATGTGGCTGGAGATTATAAAAATAATCAACCTAATCCCTGTTTTAAAGAGCCCTGGTGGTACAATGGCTAAGGACTGGGTGGCTAAACAAAAGGCTGGTAGTTTGAACCTACCCATGGGCTCTAAAGGGGAAAAGACCTGACGAGCTGGTCCCATAACGATCTCAGCCTAGGACACCTTTGGGGGCAGTTCTACTCTGTCCTGTAGGGTCACTATGAGCTGACATCAACTTAAAGACACAAAGCACGTTTGACTGTACGTCACTTGTTGATAGAGTTTGTGCAGAGCATTCTGAGTAGAAAACAGACTCAGGGGCATCTAACATCAACCAGCAACAGTCTCTTTCCTTGAGAAAGACTGTGGAAAGGGATGAGGAGGGAGCTTCCAAAAGCGTGTGGAAAAATGATACGAAAAAATAATGGAATTTTGCCATGAGCTTTTTGAAGCTCTCTTCATGAGAGCTAGTCCTCCATGGAGGTTTCTAGAAAAGTGAAACACAAAAGAAGAAGCTGGTAAGTCCCACTGAACAATTCCAGGGGAGATTGGGTCTTGACTCAGAGTACTTGAGCATTCTGGCTTATTCCTCAAAATAGCAAATCAGACTACACCAGGTTCTGAGACTCAGGGAAGGCAAATAAGACACACCAGGCCCATGATTCAGACTTATGGGGAAAGTCACACTGGAGAGGGAAGGCCTCTTTGCCTTGTGTGCCTGACAAGTGTCTCATTTGCCTCATCTAAAACCCAGCCCTGGAAAAAAGGCTAACAGTACCAGCTTCAAACTTGTGTTTGAATCTTGTCTCTTTCACTTATTAACTTAGCCACCTTAAATCCCTTCCTTTAGTTTTCCATCTGTAAATGAGGCACAGTTCCAATCATAGGGCCTTCAGTAAATGGCTATTATTAGCTAGGCATGCACTCCTGTTTTCTAGGCGAGAGTCCTCAGCCAGGTTTTTGTGGGAGCTTGTTCTTCAGGGTATTG
The DNA here is from genome assembly GCF_050624435.1 of Tenrec ecaudatus. Taxonomy (NCBI): domain Eukaryota; kingdom Metazoa; phylum Chordata; class Mammalia; order Afrosoricida; family Tenrecidae; genus Tenrec; species Tenrec ecaudatus. The sequence continues at coordinate 174,664 of NW_027459055.1, read as the reverse complement.
TCATAGATGAGTGTGTCACCCAGATTCCTCCCCGGGCCAAGAGACTGATTTCCCCAGCTGCTGAGAGAGCCACTGATAGAAAAGGTCCCAGCTATCTGGCCCCTATCAGGATTGCCTCAGTTGATGAGAGCTCATCCAAGGTCTGCTCCTTCCCCAAACTAACCTTCATCCAACGACTTGTCAATGTAGGGGTATAAATGGCATAGTGGAGGCATTTGACCCCCCTGTAACTTCACAAAAGGCAATGGAGGAAGATCAAGATAAACAGCCCAAGGCTGATTCCCATGAGACAGAGATCAAAATGCCTCCACCCTCCTTTCTTTTCACAGTTTCTGACACCAACCATCCCTACCATGACACTCTCTTCTTCTCTGCTGGGTTTGATAATCCTTAAGTGGCAATGGCCACACAGAACTCGCAAACAATACATATGTTTCTGGGGTTAATTGGGGACCTAGCAGGTGACAATTCAGGATCAGAAATGACTGGAGATATAGTTCTTCAGTCAGGACAGTCTCTTCCCAGTGGTGCCCAGAGGCAGAACTTTTTCTGGTCCTTGGCCTCTGCCCTGCAGCTCCTTGACTTCTGCTGTGCTTGGGACCGTGTACAAAGTTCTTTCAACTCTGCTGATAAGTGCGTTGAGGCAGCCCGCTTTGTCTGGAAACCTTGGCCCAAAGACACTTAGCTTTCTCATTCTGTGTGCTGGCGAGCTCCCTGTTCTGGGGTCTTGGTGCTGCTGCCTCTGCTTCCATGAGCTATTTATCTGCCACTGTTTTTCATTGTCTCCTGATGCATCCAGTGTCAGGGATCTCTGTCTCCTGGACAGAGGTGGTGCTCAGAGTAATAATCCTGGGTCCAAAGAGCACACTCCACTGCTGGCTCGTCTTTCTCGGTGCTCTTGAAACTCCACTTTCTGTTTCTGAGTTAACTCACCCAGGATGACCAAACCGACCAATTCCTACATTAGGGGTCTACAGGTCTTATTTGAATGGTCTCACCTCTTCGAGGATGCCATGCACCTTACTGATATTATTAGCATGCTATCTACTACCCTCGGTGGCATAGTTCCACCCTGTCATTGGTAGGAGTAACAAAGACTATAGCTAGAGGAGAACTAGTAAGCAATTCGCTGCAACGTGTTAGGCTACAAAGTCCCAGGCTACTGGTCACCACTTGGCCAGGTCCCAGTTACAGAGCTCCCTGTGATGGCTCCTTTTGCATATCAATGTGGCGAGGCTATGGTGCCCAGTTTTTTGGTCAAACAAGCATTCATCTATTTGCTCTTGTTTTTTAAACATTTTATTAGGGGCTCATACAACTCTTATCACAATCCATACATATACATACATCAATTTTATAAAGCACATCTGTACACTCTTTGCCCTAATCACTCTCAAAGCATTTGCTCTCCACTTAAGCCCTCCGCATCAGTTCCTCTTTTTTTGTCCCCTCCCTCCCCCCTCCCCCCTCCCTCAGGAGCTCTTGATAATCCACAGATTGTTATTTTGTCATCTCTTGCCCTTTCCAGAGTCTCCCTTCCCCCCTTCGCGGCCGTCCATCTCACAGGGAGGAGGTCACATGTGGATCCTTGTAATCAGTTCCCTCTTTCCAACCCACTTAGCCTCCACTCTCCCAGTATCACCCCTCACACCCCTGGTCCTGAAGGTATCGTCCACCCTGGATTCCCTGTGCCTCCAGCTCCCATATGCACCAGTGTACAGCCTCTGCCCTATCCAGTCCTGCAAGGTAGAATTTGGATCCTGGTAGTTGGGGAGAGGAAGCATCCAGGATCTGGGGAAAAGCTTTGTTCTTCATCGGTACTACATCACACCCTGACTGACCCATCTCCTCTCCTAAAGCACTCTATGAGGGGATCTCCAGTGGTCGACATTTGGGCCTCTGGTCTCCACTCTGCACTTCCCCCTTCATTCTCTATGGTATATATATATATATATATATATACCCATATAGACACAGATATATATATATATACATATATATATTCTTTTTTTTTTTGCATGATGCCTTATACCTGGTCCCTTTGGCACCTCATGATTGCACCGGCTGGTGTGCTTCTTCCAGGTGGGCTTTATTGCTTCTGAGCTAGATGGCCGCTTGTTCACCTCATCTATTTGCTCTTATGAAGGAGTTGGACTCAAGCAAAATAGAATACCTTCCATAATGTGGGAAGGGGTAAACCTATCAGCCAAAGGCCTTCAGTGCAGAAAGGGAGTTTCCCTAGGGTGTGTTCTGACCATTCTTATTCTTGTCTTTTCCCATCACCTAACCTATGGATTTTAGGATGAACATCTACAGAGCTCTTTAGGCTGTTGCCTGACCTATGAATTTGGAACTTGCCATTCCCCTATGTGAGCCAATTCCTAGAAATAAGCCTCACTCTCTGGGGCTCTGGTGTCGTAGTGGGTGGCCCATTGGGCATCCAACAGCAAGGACATCAGTTTGAAAACACCAACGGCTCCTTCAGGGAAAGATGAAGCTTCGTAATCTCCTGAAGAGTTACAGTCTCCAACGCCCAAAAGGTCAGTTCTATACTGTTTTACACAGTCACTTTGAGTCCACCTTGATGGCAATGAGAGGCCGGTGCAGTGGTTAACCATAGGAGCCCTGGTGGATATATCAATATCTCCAGTTACAGCTATATAACTGGTTTGGTTTCTCTAGGGAACACTGACTATGACACTCTCCATAGGCAGGGCTGAGACCTCTGTTGAGATTTCCCTCTTGTGCCCTTCCTTGATTCCCCCCACAGGTGCTTATTCCCTGAGCATTCCTCAATAAATGTCAGGAATCCAGAACTAATTCCATCACAGTGTCTCCTTCTTCCAGGGAGTCTGAATGGCTTCCGGGGAGTATGAACTACAGTCTCCATCCAACTTCCTCCTTCTATTTCTATGCTCCGGATCTTATTTGGGGCTCATTTGGTTGTAAACGGGCAAAGAGACCAGTACTTGGAAGGGAGAATCCTAGGAAAATGGAAAGGTGGGGAGAACAAGAGGACAGCTGGCTCTGTCGACCGTTCCTGACCACCACTGGCATGTTCCTGTGTTCTTTGTGTCTGTCTCTCAGGGCACATGCTGTAATCTCGCAACATAGAGCCCCTCCTCCACGTGGCGGGACATGTGCTTCTGAATTATGCTTCTTAGATGCCAGGCCACTTGCAAAAGCGGGACTTTCCTTTTCGTTTTTTGGTTGGAAATGTTCCAGAAAAAGCGTCTAGTTGACCCATCTTATGTCAGTGTCTCCACTGGGCCAATGAAAACAGCCTTGTGACCGTATTGAAATGTGGTGTCTTCCCCAGGGAACTGATATTTCAGCCAGTGAGGTAGTTCACAGGGACAGATAAGAAAGGGGGTTGGGACAGATTAAAATAATAATAATGTCTATTTGCAAAGAATAGGGCCTTATTATTTTTCGGATGCCCCCCATCTGAACACCCTACCACTGAATATAGGCAGGAGGTAGGGCCCACCTGTCACTCAAGCAGCTAAAAATGTACAGCACTTGCTGTAGCAGCTGCTAATGTGCCCATGTATTAGCACTTGGCACCCACCACTCCCAAAAATGCCAATGGTCTCACAGGAAGCACATGTAACTCCCCACACAGGGAATAGTCATTGAGCAGACAGGGGAGTTGACATCCTCCAGGACCTAATGCCACTTTAACCAATGACACATTTGGATAGGTGGAGCCACACTCCAGTTCCCTTGGCCTTTGGGTGGGACAACTACAAGAGGATTTATACTGTCTCTGGGAACCTACTCAATGACATTTCTTTATCGGCCCCTTCCCTTTGCTCTATCAGTATTACCCTTCTCCACTGGTCCTTCCTGGAGGCACCTCCCAAGGAAACAATAGTCTAGCTGCCATTCCAATTCTAGTGGATTCCAATTCTTGGTGATCGCAATCATGTGAGTCAATCAGAACTGTGCTTTCTGCAGATTCTTTCTCTCCCCTTTTTAAGAGTAGTTTTAAGGACATTGTGAAAGCTTCCCACCATCCAGTTCCAGAACATTTTCATCGACCCTGCAGCCATTAAGCAGTCATTCCCCATTGCCCCTCCCACCCCACCCTGGGAAACCACCAATCTACTCTATGGCTCTACGGGATTTACCTGTCCAGCATTTTTCCTCTAAATGGACTCACAATACATGGCATTTGGTGTTTGGCGTCTTTCACTTCATGTCTTGCGTTCACCTGTGTTACAGAGTCTGTCCGAATCAAAGGCCTTAGTTTTCTTGTGGCAGACTATATGTACACCCCACTCTGTGTAGATCATATTTTCTCTATTCTTCTACTGATGGGTATTGTTGGCTTATTGTTTACCTTTTGCCCATAGTGATTAGTGCAGCATCCATCTGGGTACTCTTCTTTCATTCTTTTAGATATGCACTTGGGAATGGACTCCCTGGATCAGCCGGCAAGGGTTCATGACCAAGTGGGTTATGTTGGGCTGATAACCGTAAGGTCAGCATTTTGGACCCTTTAGCTACTGCGAGATAGAAATGCTCTCATAATGATCCACAGCCCCCCAGACCCACCAGCCGCAGTTCTACTCTGTCCTTTCGGGTTGCTGTGAGTCAGAATCGACTCGATGGCAGTGGTAGTGATGAAGCCAGCGACTTGAGAGTGGAACCAGGGACCGTGGAGAATTCTGGCAGTAGCCATGGTGTCCTCACTACCCAGATGCCAGCAGCCATGAGTGAACAAAGGAGGCACAAGCAAGGTTCTCGCTGACTTCATGCTGGCGACCCGGCTGCCCCTGCTTCCTCAAATGCCATTTCCTCAGCTTTACTGACAACGGGGTGTACTCCCTATTATCATGTCACCAACTCTTTCAATGGTCCACCTAGCCAGGTGTGATTCCAGACACTCACTGCGCAGCCACCATCAGCGAAGGTGGCTGCCCACCTCATTTGTACACATGTAAAGAATGTGATCATTCTTGGCACTGGTGTCCTTAGTCATCCTGGTTTGTTATTTACATCCTTGGGGAGCTGGGTCAGTGAGCAAGCGCTTCTCAAGGTGCCCATATGATCTGTTTACTGAGAGTGCCAGCCCAAGGATCTGACTTGCCACCCACAGTGAACGCACCTCTGAGGCAAAGGGGAAGGCTTCTTTCTAACTGGGAGACCAGCAGGTCTTCTGCAGACATCACTCCCCTGCAGCACTCTGATCCGAGGCCTTTCATATTCCAAAGAGCAGCATTAAGATTCCCATCTGCCACCCAGTCAGACTCACATGTGCGAATTCTCTTTTCAGAGCAAGACAGCCAATGCAGTGAGCTGGGTAAAGGGGCAGTCTCACTCTGAGGAGACTCAGCCAGGAGTGTAGGGACAAGGAGTGAAATGTGCAGCTTCCAGCTGCCACCCAAGCCTCCGTAGTGCAGTGGCATGAGAGCAAAGAGATAGTCCTTTGTGACTTTTTGACCTCCTTCCTGGCCTTGGTGGAATTAACACTCCTCAGTGCCAGTCTCTTCTGAATATACAGAAAAGATAGCTCAGAAAAGAATAGAGTTAAATAAGAGCAGGACAGAGTAAGGTGGCTTCATGGTGTTGCATTTGTGTGTCTCAGAGCCCATCCTGGCTCACAGTGACCCTCTGTGACAGAGAAGAACTGTTCCACAGATTTTTCTAGGCAGAATTTTAAGGAAATGTACCTAGCAGCACAGTGGTTGCATGTGCGGCTGTAACAGAGAGACTGGCAGTTTGAACTCAATGATCCCCATCGAGAGAGTGAAGACGTGACTGCCTGCTCCCATGAAGACTCCTAGCCTGTTGTTGTCTGTCCATTTGTGGTGCTGTGGTGAGTTGTGTGTTACTGTGATGCTTGAAGCCATGTGACTGGTATTTCAAATGCCAGCAAGGTTACCCCAAGTGAAGAGGTGTCAGGGAAACTTCCAGGCTAAGAACACAATACAAAGAAGGGTTCCACTGCCCACTTCAGAGGAAGTAGCCGCTGAAAACCCTAACACTATAGCACAGTGTGCCTTTCCTTCCCGTCACAGGGAGTCAGAATCGCCTCAATGGCACATAACAACCAACAACACCTTTGAGGAGGGAAATCTCCTTCAGTAGGGCTGGGTGAGTTTAAACTGGGTGGCTTCTTGGTTAGCACTTGAGCTCTGAATCATCTCACCACCAGGCTACCATCTTTATGATGCAGGCAAATAAAACCATCTTGGTCCTGCTCGGTATTGCCAGCGTCATCATGCTCTTTCTTCCATAAGCACATGTCTGGTGGTTGGACCACAGCAAACCCGGTTGAAACTATTTCCTCATCACCACGTGTGTGTCAGAGTAGAAGTGAACCATGAAGTTTTCTTTGATTAAAAACATTTTTATTGTGATTTGGGTGAAGGTTAAAGAGCAGCTCAGCTGTCCATTGAGCAATGCATACACATTTTGTTTCATGTCATTGACAGCAATTCCCACAATGTACCATCACTTCCCCCACATCTTCTTGTTTCTTGTCTCCAAGCTTCCTTCATTCTCAACTTTTTTGAACTTCGTTCTTGGGGGAATGCTGTCTTTTGATCTCATGTGATCTATTATTCTACGGTATTTGTATGTCTCTAATGTCATTGTTCCCATTGTAGAACTGTCTATTGTTTGGTTGAACATCGAGCCATGATGAGTTCAGTTCCAGACCTGCAGGGTAACTAAGCACCATAGTCTTGCAATTTCACCAGCCTTTATCCAAACAGTAAGCTTGGTGTTTTATCATGATTTTGAGTTTTGCCCCACATTTCCCTTCTACTCTAATCAAGCCCCTCTAATGTGATCTCTTTCATAGCAGTCGATAGTGGGAGCTAGGCACCATCTAGTTCTTCTGGTCTCCAGTGGTGGAGGGTGATCGTTGCTTGAGTCACTAGTCATTGATTCATTGTGCCCAATCAGTTCTCCTCTTCTGCTGTCCTCTGGATGGAGAGAGACCAACTGTTGACCCTTTCCTGATTGCTTAGGAACTTTGAAAATCCCAGAGACGATGGTCCTGATCCCCCAGGCTCAACAACTCATTCCCTCACAGTTTTTGCATCTGTCTCAGAGATTTTTTCCACCCCCACCCTGTTTTATGACATTGGTCCCTGTATGCTCCACCATATACCTGGATCTATTTAACAACCAAGGTCAATACATTCTATAAACTTGTCAATGGCCGAGGATTCTGAAGAAGATTGCCAGGCTTCTCTTTCACAGATCCTTTAAGTGGGTTGGGAATGACAACTTTTCCCTTAATAGCAGAGCTCATTAACTGTTTACACCCCTAGATACTTCCTACTCTTAGAAAACTCACTGCCATCGAATCCATGCTGACTCACAGCCAACTTATAGGGCAGCGTGCAACTGCTCTTTTTGTGTCTGAGACTCGAAGTCTTTATGGGAGCAGAATGCCTTATCTTTCTCCCACAAAGCAGCTGGTAGTTTCAAACTGCTGATATAGCAATTAGCAGCCCAACTTGTAGCCACTAGGCCACAAAGGCTCTTTTTCTTCTTAGGCTGAGCTTTGCTGAAGGTCGTCCGACATGGCCTCTCAGCTTAAGTAAGGGGTCCCAAGCTACAGGCTGCACAAGTTGCTCCCTGAAACACGTGGCCTGGGCCCCCAATGTGGGCACACAGAAAGCCAGTTCACCTCTCAGGGGCTTGGCAGAGCCGCAGCACAGCAAGGGTCTCCCTGAAAGCCCCTCCACCCCATGCCCAGAACCTCCCCCAAACTCACCCCTGCTCCAGGCTGCTGGTACTCACTGTAGGTCCTGTCACCACTGCTGGGCCCTGGGGGCAGTGCTGGGCCGCCACGCCAGCAGGCTCTCCGCTAGTGGGGCAGGCTGCCCCCTGGTGGCCACCCATCTTGATTTGGTGCAGAAACATTGCAAACTTGGTTAAGAGGAGCTGAGAAGAGAGGAGAGGGGTCAAAGGGGGCCCTGGCTGGTGGGCTGTGAGACACCTCAGTGAGTGACTGGGCAGGGCAGGACTGGACAGCCACAGAACTTGTCCCTCTACGCAGAGAGGGGAATAGGAAGCCACAGCTGTCCTCAGTCCAGACTGATGTTCCCCATCAGCCCCTTGTGTATGCAGCCCCCCCTCCACCACCCGTCTTCATTCGGCTCCAGGGCACCTTCCTTGGCCCTAGCCCCTTCCTCACTAGGGTGTGCTCATAGTCCTCTCTCCTCTGGCCACCTGCTGCTGGCTGCTCAGCCAGCTCTGCAAGTCCTAGGCTTCCCTCAGGAAGCCCTGCAGTGCCAACATCCTCTTCAGATCCTGGCCCCTGTGGTGACAGCCTGAGTCCCCCAACAGTTAGTGTGCATGTGTCCACACTCTGCAGGACAAGGGACCCAATCAAAGGGGCTGACTGAAGGACAAGGTTCTTCATGGTATTTGCCCAGGCTGCTCCTCTGGATTCAAGAAGCAAACCCAGGCCAGGGGGAGTTGGGGCTGGCGAGGATGTGGCTGTGGGGAAGGGCAGGTGACTGGAGCCAGGGAGCCGAGCCCCTGCAGGCTCTCCTCAAAGGTTTGTGGGAAGAGGAAACAGTGAAGGCCTCATCTTTTCCTGATACATGTCTACAGGCCTCTGTCACGGTTCTCTTCAAGGCAGGGGTAGCATCTAGGGGAATAAGCAACCCCAGCCAGTTTTCTGGTACCCACGGATGCAGTGACCCTCACTCTTGGGCTGCCAACTCCTGCAGTGTCTGCAGCTGCTTCCAGAGCCTCCCCTGCATCACACCCAGCTGCTCTGAGACCTCAGTTACAAGGATCTACATATAACTTCCTCCCTGGGGGATGGACAACAGAAAAGTGGGTGAAGGGATACAAAATATGTAAGATCTGACAAATTATCAAGGGTTCATGAGTGAGGGGGGAACAGGGAGGGCGGAGAAAAATGAGGACATGATGCCAGGCCTTAAGTGGAGAGCAAATATTTTGAGAATGAAGAGGGGAATGAATGTACGGATGTGCTTTACACAACTGATGTATGTATGTATTGTGATAAGAGTTGTATGTGCCCCTAATAAAATGATTTTTAAAAAATTAAATCATTTAAATTTCTTAGCACAATGCCATTTGTATTTCAACGCAACATTCACGAAAGCTATTTTTTCACCTTCACTATCTTCTATTTAGTTTTAGATAGAGCAAAAACAATTCTTATGCCTTTGTATGAGATGTAATACAAGTAGCCATAAATTTATGCATAATTAAAAATTTGAATGAACAAAATATTTTGTTAAAAATTTGAACTTTTGTGAAAATTTATACAAAGCATATAGCATTTTATTGAAGGGTTGGGAATTGTTTCCTCTATTTTATTCTAGTATTTGGTCTGAGGTTCTTAAGGCATATTCTGATTGTTGTCATGTAAGAGAATGTACATTCCATATAAGAGAAAACTTTCCTTATAATATTTTCCTATCCATTGCTTCCTGCTGAATCTCTCATTTGTTCTTTTATCGTTTTTTCCTATAAAAACCCCAGGCTGCTTCATTTTATTCTTATTAATCATTTATATAAGTTAGGAAAATATTTATTATATATACATTTTTATTAAAAATCATTTCTTGGAGACTCTTACAACTTTTGTTGCAATCCATATTGATTGCATCAGGCATTTTGTACATATGTTGCCTTCATTCATTTATAGACATTTCTTTCCTTTTCTTTTTTAAAATCATTTTATTGGGGCTCATACAACTCATCACAATCCATTCATACACCAATTGTGTAAAGCACACTTATACATTCGTTGCCTTCATCATTCTCAAAATTTGCTTTTCGCTTGGGTTCCTGGAATCAGCTCATTTCCCCTTTCCCCTCTCCCCCTCTCACCCTGCTCCTCTTCCCTCATGAACCCTTAATAATTTATACATTATTATTTTCTCTTATCTTACACTGCGCGGCATCTCCCTTCACCCAATTTTCTGTTGCCCATCTCCCAGGGGGGAAGTTATATGTAGATCCTTGTGATCGGTTTCCCATTTCTACACCCACTTCCCTCCCAGTATCGCCACTCTCACCGCTAGTCCTGGGGGGTTCATCTGTCCTGGATTCCCTGTGTTTCCAGTTCCCGTCTGTAACGCTGTGTATCTTCTGGTCTAACCAGGTTTGCAAGGTAGAATTGGGATCATGAGAGGTGGGGGAAGGAAGCGTTTAATAACTAGAGGAAGGTTGTGAGTTTCATTATTGCTACACTGAACCCTGAGTGACTCAACTTCCCACTACCCCTCCGCAAGGGATGTCCAGTTGTCTACAGGTGGGCATTGGTCCCCCGTCATGCACTCCCCTCATTCACGATGATATAATCCCCCCTCCCGCCTTTGTTGCTTGAAAACTGGTCCCCTCAGCCCTTCATGATCACACATGTTGGTGTGATGCTTCCATGTGGGCTTTGTTGCTTCTGGTCTAGCTTGTTTACGTTCAAGCCTCTAAGGCCCGGGACGATATATCGCTTGATAGCCGGGCACCATCGCCTTCTTCACCACACTTACTTATGCACACATTCATCTTCAACGTTTATGTGGTGAAGGTGATCACACAATGATGGTTTTTGTTCTTTGGTGTCTGCTACCTGATCCCTTCAACACCTCGTGCTCACTTAGGCTTGTGTGCTTTTTCTCTGTGGGCTTTGTTGCTTCGAGCTACATTTCAGCCTGTTTGCCTTCAAGCCTTTAAGACCCCCAGAGTTTCATTATATTGTGCAGAGAGTGGCTATGAGCCAAACCCACTCGACTGCACCCAACAACAATAACAACAGGACTTGTGCTTCTAACAATATGCTGAAGAAGACCTTAAGAGAATCTCCCCTTCGTTTAGAGCAGCGGCTCTCGACCTGTGGGTCGTGTCTACTTAGGGGGTCAACAGCCCTTTCATGGGGTGGCCTGAATTATAGCAGTAGCAAAATTATAGCTATGATGTAGCAACAAAAATAATTTTATGGTTGGTTGGTCACGACTACATGAGTAACTGGATGAAAGGGTCATGAGTAAGAATGTTGAAAACCACTGTCCAAGAGGGAGACTCAATTCTTGATACAGTTGACGGGCAACAAAATAGACTCAGCCCCAATATAGATGGGATAGCACAGTGGCTGCAACAATAAACCCAAGCCAAAGAAACACTGCAAGGATGGCACAAGACGGGACAGTGTTTCATTATATTGACATAGAGTTGCTATGAGTCAAAACCCACAAGAGAAAAAACAGGACTTGTTTTTCTAACAATGTACCTAAGTAGACCTTAAGAGAATCTCCTTTTAGTTTAGCGCAGCGGGCCTCAAACTGAGGGTCATGACCTCTTTTGGGGGATGAATGACCCTTTCACGGCAGTGGACCGTTCATTAAAGTGGAAAAATTAGAGTTATGATGTAGCAATGAAAATAATTTCATGATTTGGCAGTCACCCCTACATGAGGAATGGTATGAAAGAGTCGTGGCATTAGGAAGGTTGAGAACCACTTCCCTAGAGGAAGACAGAATTCTTGGTAGAGTAGAAGGGCAGCAAAGGAGAGGCAGCCCCTACAAGATTTATTAGCCCAGTGGCTGCAACAATGAGCACAGGCAAATGAACAACTCTGAGTATGGCATTGGACTGAGCAGCATTTCATTATATTGTGCATAGAGTTGCTGTGACCAGAAACCCACTCGACTGCACCCAACAACAATAACAACAGGACTTGTGCTTCTAACAATATGGTGAAGTAGGACTTAAGAGAAAGTCCTTTAACTTTAGAGCAGCAGTTCTCAACTCCCATAGTTCCCATAGCAACCTGGACCAATTGGTGGGAGGAATGGGCAGATAAAGGCTGCATTGGGGGTTTCGGTGCTTGGTGGACGTGAAGGCTGACGTGTTTAGAGTGGAGAGAGGAAAACAGTCTGTTGGGGAAATGTTATTGGAGATGGCTTTGAGACTAGCCTCTACTGGTCTCTTGCTCCTCACTCTCCTCTTGGTAGCAGCACGTGTGTTCCCCTCCCCACCATCCCCTCATCCCAACTTGGAGCCCATCTGGCTATTATTTCCTTATGGAAAAGCTGTCAGCTCATCATCCTGCTTTCTTCCATTCATGCTTCTTTAGCTCCGTGTTGACTTCTAACAGGAGAGAATCAGAAAAGTTAAGTCCCCACCCCACAGGGCCTTTGCTGAAGGAGACTGCAATCTGTGTACGGAATATCTCCTAGCTCACTCTCTCACTTCTCCCTAATAGATTTTTCCTGCCACTGCTCCTGGCTGGAGGGGATGGAGAGTTCAAGTGATGCCACAGAAGTCACAGCGAAAGAACCAAGGCACACGGAGGACCATTCATGAGCTGGAATATGATAGAAGCTCTTGAATGGGAAGCCACCATTCTGGCAGTAAACACGCTCCTATGGACCCTCCCAGTTCTAAGGCTTTAGTGCAGTCCCACCTGAATGAGTTCTCCCTGGGTGAGTTCCTCCTGAAAGCGAAAGAGGGTTTATCCTTCTTTATCTTTGAAGCTACGCCTTCTATACCTACTGGATCCAGATATTGAGGATCTTCGCTTCCTGATTCCTGAACTCAACTTTGCTGATTGATAGCTGCATGGCCAAGGACCCGGACACAGCTCCGGATTCTCTGTTCGCTCTCTTTAGCCACCATTGGTTTCCTTTTGTCTAATTGTGCAACAGAAATCTCGGGGGATGCTTTATTCCAAAGTTCTTCCTCTTCCCTAAAGGCGGGTATAGAGAAAGGCAAAGTTAACTGGAGTCTCTCCAGAACACACTAGAAACCCAAGGGGGCTGCATAAGTCTCATCCAAAAGTGGAGATCGGCTGCCTCACCCCTAGACTGGGAACCCATCATGGGTAGGGGCCAAGTGCTGTTTCTATCTGGAACTTCAGGGTCTTCTCAGTGCCTGGCTCATAGAGGAAATGAAAAATGCTTGTTTCTTCTTAACAAGTCAGAGATTTACTATTGTTGTTAGGGTCGGTCCTGTTGGTTCCCACTCATAACAACCCTATGTCAAACAGAACACAATGCCACCCGGTATCATCATCACAATTGTTCTTATGTTTGATCCCATTACTGCAGCCCCCATGTCCATCCAGCTCATGAGAGACTTCCTCTTTTCCATTGCCCTTCCACTTTACCAAGCATGATGTCCTATTCCTGGGCCTGGTCTCTCCTGACAACATGTTGAAAGTACATGTCCAAAGGGTGACAAAATCTAGCCATCCTTACTTCTAAGGAGCATTTGGCCTGTGCTTCTTCCAAGACAAGTTTTTGTTGGTGCTTCTGGTAGTCCATAGTACTTTCTATGGTTCTTTATTCCTAGCACCGTAATTCAAATGCATCGATTCTTCTTTGGCCTGCCTTATTTATTCTCCACATTTTACATGCATAGGAAGTGTTTGAACATACTATGGCTTGTGTCAGATGCACCTTAGTTCTCAAAATAACATCCCTGCTTTTCAATACTCTAAAGAGGTCCTGCAAATATTTAGCCAATACAATGCAATGCATTTTTTAAGCTGTTGACTGCTGCTTGCATGAGCGTTGATCATGGATCCAAGGAAGAGGAAATCCTTGACCACCTCACAATTCTACATCTAAGCATATACCTCAAAGAATAACAAACAGAGACTCAAAGAGATGTGGTATACAAGTTCACTGCAGCACTACCCACAATAGCTGAGAGGTGACTATTACCAAAGTGCCCAGGGCCCGAAGAATGGATACACCAAACAATATCTAAGTCATACAATGGAATATTATTCAGCCTTTAAAAAGGAATGATGTTTTGGAACATGCTACACCATGCAGGGACCTTGAACACCTTCTGCTGAGTGAAATAAGTCAGACCATAATGAAATTGATATAAAATATGCAGAATCCATAGGGAAATCCATAGACAGCAAGCAGAGTCATGGTTGATAAGGATTAGGTGACGAAAGCAATGGGTAGTGACTGGTTAATGAGCATTGACTGTGTCTCCATTCAGAGTGATCCAAATGTTGGCCTGATCCTATATTCGATTTGCATGGAGCCCCTGCCCTCTCCTGAGGGGTAGCCTCAGCAAAGGCACTGACAGGCTCAGAATCTTGGTTTCCTGACCTGTGAGTGTGCTGGAAAGATTAGATGGAGTAATAAATAATGACACTGATCACAACCAATAATTATACAGCACTTACTATGGGCCAGACATTGTTCCCGAGCCGTGCTTCTAGCAGGCACACAAATACAATGCCCTTGGGGCCTAACAGAAACTCAGATTCCACTTCAGCAGATCTGAAGCAAGCTGCGAGAAATGGAGTTTCTCATGGGGACAACAGTGAGGATCAGGATTCTCAGAAGGATTGAGGCATTTGAATGGCAGTGATGGCACAGACCGTGTGTGGAATATACTGTGTGTGGCCACGAGAACGAGCAAATCAGTCCTGGAGGAAATTGAGCCAGGACACTCTTCACAGAATGTTCTTAGAAGAGAGAATGGCAAAATGTTGTCATGCTGATTTTGGTCATGTCGTTAGGAAAGACCAGTTGCGAGAAGAGGACATCATGTGGATCTGGGGAAACTCTTCATGACACGGACTGGTACCATAACCGCAACAATGACCTCAAACCTGCCGATGGGCAGGAAGATGGCATAGGATCTGGCAGTGATTTTTCCTATCACACCTATGGTCAAAAGGAGTCAAATTTGACTTACTGGAGACTAACAACAACAACAAGGTCTTTTTATCTACTGATGCATTCAATCTCAACCTCGAACACAAAACCTAAGCACTATTTTTCACTTCCCTTCTACACACAGCAGCGCAAAGGGGATTCAATGATTTGTCCCAGGTCATGGAGCTAGAAGGACATAGAGCCAGGTCTGGACAATGGAGCGATCTGACAACAGAGACATTAAACATAAGCAGGGCTTTGTCTCCCACAAAGATCATAGGCATAACCATAGTGGACATGGCACAAGTCCTGTTGCATGGCAACCTTTTAGCAGATAGGTGCTATCTTAGTGCCATCCAGTTGACAGCAAGTCAGTGACTGTATAGGACAGGTTAGAACTGTCTGTGTGTTTTTGACACGAAATATTTACAGCATTAGAACTCCTAATCTTTCTCCCACAAAAGTCCCTATGATTGTTAGTAATTTGGTCAGAAGTCACTTTAATGGTGACCAAATCCTTCCTTTTTTGGGATTCAACATTATACCCCACTGCTTCTAATAGCTCCTCGCCCCAAACCAAAACAGGCATGAGAGAGTTGATGCTGATTCATGGTGCCCCCATGTGTGCATTGCATAGGACATTCAAGACTATAGGCTTTAACAGGTTGCCAGGCCTTTCCTCCATGGTGTCCATGGGTGGGTTCCAACGGCAAATGATTTGTTAAATAGTTGTGTGTGGAACTGTTTGCCCCCCTTCAGGAACTCCAATATCCTTGCAGCCCTCTATTCACAAAGGACTGTCCTTCTAACCAAGAGCTCAGAGTGCTTGTTTTCTCTCTTTTATTTTCTTTACATCAAGTTGTTTGGGACTCCCCAGGAGCTGGGTCCCAGGGACATATTTATATGTAATTATGACCCTGTCATCTACAACATGATCATGATAAATGGAGAAAAGGCTGAAGTGATCAGGGCTATCTTCTTTCTGGAGTCCACAATAAATGACCATGCGAGCCCCGGTCAAGAACTCAAGGGATGTATTGTATTGGGTAAATCTGCTGTTTGAGATCTCTTTCTATTTTTCTTTTTTTTGCAGCTGGGAAAGAGAAAGGGGAGATGGGCTGTTCTCCCAAGTTGGGGTCCCTGCCAGGGCACCCCCCACTCAAACCTGGCCAACTCCACTCGGGAATAGAGTTCCCTGCCACTTCTGTAGAACTGCCCTGTGGAAGGACCAATGTCCTAAAGGTTCAGAATGGAGAAGACAAGTTTCAAGAGCTACAGCCTAGCCCCTTAAAGCCAGAGTGATACGCAACAAGGGCGCCCACAGGCACTTTCTAGGGATCTTAAGTAGTTGGGGCTTAAGGAGAGTGGCATGGGGCTCTAGCAAGCTAGGAGCCCATCCCAGGCTGGGGTTACATATCCCAAGCCCTTGATGGGGAGGCCTCAGGTAAGCAGTGGGCCCAATGGAGTTCTGGGTATGTGGGCCTGGGGGAGGGGAGCCGCCTTTGGGGCTGGACCAACCCAGGGCTTCCCAAGTGGGATTGGGTGCAGGGGCCTGGGCTGGGTCCCTCTTCCTCTCCATCCTCCATGGCCAGTCAGGCTAACACAAGATCTTGGGCAGGCAGGGGGCCAGGGGCAGTGCCCAGATGAGCCAGGGGCTAGCTGGGCAGGGGGTGTTTCTGGGTAGGCAGAGGGCCTCGGGCAGCGTCTTTGTGGCAGGCCCAGACCCAGGTGGGCAGGGACCTGGAACAGGGATCCCAGGTGTGTGCCCGGCCTGTACTGGACCCAGGGTTGGCAAGGGCCCTGATGCAGGTTCCTGGGTGGGCAGCGGGCCCAGGGTAGAGTCTTGGTGGTGAGCAAGCCCAGGGTGGGGGCAGGGGGTCTGGAGTTTGGTCCTGGGTGGGTCAGCTGGGCAGGGCGAGGATCCTGGTGGCTGGCCAGGTGCCTGGTGGGCTGCAGACCCACATCAGGGGTCATGGTGGCAAGGCCCTCCCTGGTGGGCAGGAGTCTGGGAAGGGGCGGGAAGGCTGCACAGGCCACATATGGTCTTTGAAGTTCTAGGCCTTGCGCATTAGGTCATTATGGCCCATGGAGGCAGTGCGGCTCCGAGGCTGGCTCACAGCCTTCAGAGCTTGGCTCGCTCAGCTCCTGAGCCCTTGACCTCTATAGGAAGTGCTGGCTAGCCTCCTGTCATGTTCTCAATAGGCTCCAGCTGCTGCCAAGTAGGCCAAGCCTAAAGGGGCCATGGACTTCTACCTGTGCGCCCCTCCTCCTCACCCTTAAAGGGGCCGCGTGCTGCCGCCAGAGACCTCTTTCAAAAGTGTTCTTCAAAGTGTTTAAGAGGAAGAATGTTACATTAAGGTGCACCTGACTAAAGCCATCTTAGTCATATTTTCGATGGCCTTCTATGCACGTGAAAGTTGGACATTGAAAAGGAAGATCAGAGAAGAATCAATGCATTTGAATTGGGAGGCTGGTGAAGAATATTGAAAGTACTATGAACTGCCAAAGAAGAAACAAATGTGGGTTAGAAGTACAGCCAGAATACTCCTTAGAAGCCAGGATGGTGAGGCTTCCCCTCACGTACCTTGGACATACTGTTAGGGAGAGACCAGTACCTGGAGGAGGAAGGGCGTCCTGCTAGGTGAAGCAGAGAGGCAGTGAAAATGAGGAAGAACTTCGGCCAATGGATTGACACAGTGGCTGCAACAAGGGGCTCAAACATAACAACAATTGAGAGGATGGGGCAGGACTGGGTTGTGTTTCATTCTATTATCCATAGGGTGGCTAGGGGTTGGAACTGACTCAATGGCATCTAACAGCAGAAACAATGTCTACACCCACTACTAACAGGACAGGAAGTTTCCCAACCCCTCTCATCTCTCAACCCCAGGAACAGAGATGCCACCTTCCTTCTAGCTGTATTCCCAGTATCTAGAACAGAGCTCAGCAATGAAGTACCTAACAAACCTGAAGTAGCTGTTACTTAGCCCATGCTTCAGAGGTCTCAGTTCCCAAGTCCCAAAACAATATCATCATTGTTGTTGTTTGTTGCCATCAAGTCGACTTCCAGTTACACCTGCGTCACACCTGCCTACCTAGAATCCCACCTTATGAAAATAAGCCAGAACAATGATTCTTGCCCACGGTGTCTGCAGACTATGACTCACCACTCTGAAGGGATGTCATGTAAATGTTGAACTGCTAGCTCAAAGGTTGACTGTTCAAACCACCAGCTGCTTCAAGGAAAACGATGAGGCTGTCTGTTCCAGTAATGTTGGACAACGTTGGAAAACTTACATAGGGTCTCCATGAGTTGGAATTGACTGGACAGTAATGGGTTTGCTGTACCTGGAATGATGATGCGACCAGAGAAAGAATGAGAGGGAAGTCTGAAAAAGAAGCACTGACCTGCCCTCCATCGGGCTGTTTTGTGAATTTTTTTGCAGCAGATGGTTCAATGGGAACAGAAAATGAAGAGGCGGAGTGCATGGCACAGTTGAGGGCTATTTGCCATTCTGACCAAGTGCCTCTGTGAGAAAAGGGGGAGTGGAGGCTTGAGCTGGATCTTGATCAAAGCCCAAGAAAATATATGAATTTCCAGAATGAGAGAGGTTTCCCAAGTCAGGGTAGTAACAGGAGCTGACAGCTCTCACCTCTGACCCTGTGGGGTCTTGTTCAAAGAATCTCCTGGACTGGGTGGGAGGTGGGTGGTTAGGCAGAGAGACAGAGAGAGTCAAACTAGGAACTCTGGCTCTTTCCCAGCCTGAGCCTGTGCCCCTGAGCCTCCTCAACTCCACTCTCCCCCTTCCCCGGCCCCCCACAGGGACACCTTCCAGAGGTCTTCCTGTACCCATATGTAGGTTTTGGCTCTTCCTGCTTTTGGCTCTGCTCAGTGGCAGGGCATTTGAAGGGTGGTTATGGGATTTGTACAGTTGACATTAGGGTAAATGCGTGATCATTTCTTAAATTTATCCTACAGCAGCTTTAGGCTTTGTTTCCAAACTCCCTGTCCTCACAGAGGCTCTGCAGAGGGGACAGTGACTCTGATACCACGTGGAAGTTCCTGGTTGAGCACATGGATTTCCCATCCCAGTCTAGCCATGGCACCAGGGATCAGGGTGCTAGGAGAGGGGCAAATGGGTCCCCAAAGGAGATGTGTGGTGACCACAAAAGTGACACACTGGTGGTCACCTACTAATTGTACATGGTGGTGCTTGCCCCTCTCAAGGTGGAAACATACAATTTCGCCTATGCCTCTTCTCTAAAAGCAAGTGGACCTGCTTGTGACATGAGGTTTTGGAAAGTTCTTTCATGGGCCACAAAGAAGTGTGGCTGATCCAGTGTCTCAAGCTGATTTCGAGTAGTGTCCAGAGAGTTCATGGTGAAAGGGGGTAGGGAACTGTGGGGGGCTGGCTAGGGAGTGAACACGGAGTAATTTGAGCCAGACAGAGTAATGAATGGGAGGCAGAATGGCTATGGAAATAATCTGGGGGACGAGTTTGGATCTGCCTCTGTGGGTTTCTGACACTATAAATTTGTCCATTGTCAGATGGCCTCATCTTTCTCCCTCTCAGAGCAGCCAGTGGGTTTGAACTGCTGGCTTTGTGATTAGTAGCGGGATGCTTAACCCACAGCATCAGCAAAACTCCTTAGCAAGAAGGATATTACCACAACTACAGCCACCACCCCTTTTTCCTAATTTTCTGAGAGATAGAGAGGAAAGAGTGCTGTCCAGCGTTCGACTCCCTTTAAAGAAAATGGGAGGGCCAGGGTGATGACAGCAGGTGGCTGGAACATCCCAGCCTGGCATCCAGGGCCACCCGGAAAGATCCTCCCTTGTGGGCTCTGTGAAGTAGGCACACTCAAAGACCACAGGACCTCGGTCTCAGCTGTCGGCCTCAGGGCTTGGGTTTCTTAGTTCCTCCTGCTTGGGGAGGGGCTGCTCGATGGAGAGCCTCGTCACTTAGCATCATGGCTGCTCAGACGTGATACCCCTGAGTCGTGTAATTTACATTTCATGCACAATTGAAGCAGCTAATGGTGTCATTCTCCAAGGGGGGAACAAGTTGTCATAATGTTAATTACATTGCAGGCGTGCTCCCTCTCCTTTGTCCCCAAGTGCTCCATGGGAAGTTCCCAGGTAGCAGTCGAGTGGGTGTCCAAGAGAGTGGCTTTGTCTCTCTGCAAGGTGTCAGGGCTGTGGAGTGGTTACAAGGCCAAGAATTCTTTCTCTTACTTCGCTGTGGGTGTGTTGGCGCAGTGCGAGTAGAGGTGGCAGCTAAAACAGCCCAGTGATCTCCCCATCCTTTTCTCCCCTGCGCGTGTGCAATCGGGCAGGGCTGGAGGGTGTCTGTTCAATGCTCAAGCTAATTTTGCTTGATAGGGGACAGTGGAGATGATGTGTAGGGAAAAGGAGGCAAAATCCAACCACTCTTAGTCCAGATATCAGCAGACGGTAGAGCTAAGCCTGTAGTCTCTGAGGCTGGTCTGCTGGGATTTAAATTCCAGCTCCCCCTTGGTAACCTGGTTACACCTGTGCCAGATGGCTTCACCTCTCTTTGCATTCGTGTTCTCACCTATAGACAGAAGCTGATGCACTACCAATGGGTCAGTCGATTCCAACTCACAGTGAGGCTGGAGGACAGAGTGGAACCATTCTATAGGCGTTCCCATAGGCTGTGACTGATACTGGAGCAAATTGACGCATCATTCTCATGGGAAGCTGCTGAGGGTTTCGCTGAGCTAGTGGTAAATAGTCAAGGGCTTCTCTATTGCCCCGCCAGCGCTCCTCTTAAAGGGGTTGCAAAAGTCACCAAAACCCCACTTCTCTAGAGTTCATTCAGACTCATAGCAACTCAGCAGGATAAAGTAATAACTGTCCCAGCAGACGTCCGACCCTGAAAATCTTTATGAGCTCAGACAGCCCCATCTTGATTCCGAAGAACAGCTGGTGGGTTTGAACCACCGACCTTCTGGTTAGCAGTTCTAATGCTTCACCCACACCACCACCCGTGGGATGAAATGAGTGAATGTACATGCAATGCTTAGAACACTAGTACATAACATGCACTTAGTAATTGTGAGCTATTGTGGTAGGAGGGGTGTCCAAAAAACAAACCAAACTCACTGCCATCGAATCCACTCTGACTCCCCATGACCTGAGTTCTACCCTATAGGACAGGGTCCAACTGCTCCTGTGGGTATTTGAGATTGTAACTTTATAGGATTGGAAAGTTTCATGTTTTTCCCTGAGAGTGGCTGGTGGTTTTGAACTGTTGGCTTTGGGCTTAGCAGCCCAATATGTAATCACCCACGCCATTATTAAATGAGAGCTACGAGTTTCTGACATTTTCTGTGAGGTGGTAGAAGTATATGTCATTCCTATATTTAAAGAAGGTAAATCTACTGAAAGAGAACACTTGTCATGGCTTTCCAAAGAGAGGAGAGATGTCAGTTTTAAGGATATATAGAGCTGTGAGTCATCCCTGGAGAGTACAAATGGTTAAAACACTTGGCCATTAACAGAAACTGAGGAGATTCAAGCGCACCTAGAAATACCTTGTAAGAAAAGCCTGGCCATCTGTTTCTGAAAGGTTATGCCCATTGAAAGTCCTATGACTCACCATGAATCGCAATCAACTCAGTGTCAAATGGTCATTTTAAATTTCAGGATGGTTCCTGGGCACAAAGCAAACATTCTAAGTTGTCTATTGAAGAGGAGGTTTGTGAGAGCACCTGGCCCATTCAAACACAACTGATGAGGAACCTCGGTGGGGCCACTGTACACAGACCAGGCCTTGCTTTCTCCACATCTGGTTTTGTTGGATGCTGTCAAGTTGGTTTCAACTCGTGGCGACTCTACATACAACCGAAAGAAACACTGCCTGCTCCTGTGCCAGCCTCACAATTGTTATGTTTTAGTGTGTTGTTGTAGAAACTGTGTCCATCCATCTTGGTGAGGGTCCTCCCCTTTTGGGCGCCTCTTTACCAAGCATGATGCCCTTTTCCATGATGTTGCTCCTCATAGCTCCTGATGCCCAAGGATGTGAGATGAAGTCTAGCCATCCTTGCCTCTAAGGAGCAAACTGGATACACTTCTTTCAAGACAGATCTTGCTCCTCAACTGAAATTCTTGCAGAGAGAGTGAAAACACACCTGATTTTCCTAGAGTCTCGTTTCCCAAAGTGGGCAACACCACCCACCTACTGGGCACAGAAAAATCCAGAGATCTACAAAGCAGGTATCTACATTTTATCCTGGATGGTGGGCTATAGTACAAAATTCTTTCATTGCTGGGGGGTCCTGAGTAATTTCTTTTTCTGAAAAGAGGGCAGTAGGCAGAATACGTTTGGGAACCTTTGGTCTGGAGCAGGAGCTGGAAACCTGTTTTTCTGCCAAGGACCATGTGGTGATTTATAACATCATTCATGGCGCCATAGAGGTCAAATATTTAATTAACTCACCCCTAAGGTGATGGCTACAAATGCTTCTCGTTGATGAGATGTGTGATGCTGGCAGCAATTGATTATTTGGGGGCCCTATACAGCCCTCGGGCCATATGTTGGTCTAAGGTAGTGGATCTCAACCAGTGGGTCACGACACCTTTGGGGGTCCAATGACACTTTCACAGGGGTTACCTGGTTCATCGCAGTAGCAAAATTACAGTGATGAATTAGCAATGAAATAATTTTTATGATCGGGGTAAACACAACCTGAGGAACTGTATGAAAGAATCATGGCATTCGGAAGTTTGAGAAACACTTGTCTAGGGAATGGTTGGGATCTCCATGTAGGCTACACATGAACTTCCTAGGCAGTCAGGCAGCGTATCACTTGGGTTTCATTGGAGAGGAAAGAACTACTGATCATGTTTCAAGGACAAATAAATCTGGAAGGAAATGCTATTGTGGATGAAAACAAAATATAAAACAAACTCTTGAAAGATTTCTGTATGCTAGAGATGAATTGCAATCCAGAAAATTAAATGATATCTCTGAGGGTTCCAGCAGAAAACAAACCATGCAGATGGTTTAATTAAAGAGAGTTTAATGAAGACTATTCACAGTGGTGGGGATGGGCTTAAGAAAGCCAACAACAGATAAGGAGGCCCCGAGGGTCTAACAAGAGCATAAAGCTGTTGCCACGTGTCCTATGGAATTTTCTCTTCAGCTCTTTGACTTTGTCATTTCTTCTCATTGTCTTAGCTGCTCTAGGATATAGAGCAATTCTGACTCATAGGAATTTGATACTACTGCCCTCTCCCAATTTCCTTTATTTTCCAACTTCATGTGTGTTAAAATATGCAGTATTGCATCAGATTTCCTATGCTCTAAACCAGTGGTTCTCAACCTTCCTAATGCCTTGGCACTATAATGAAGTTCCTGATGTTGTGGTGAACATCCATTCGTAAAAATATTTTCGTTGCTACTTCATAACTGTAATTTTGCTACTATGAAGAAGACACCGACCCCTGTGAATGGGTATCTCAACCCCCAAAGAGGGCCCGATCCACAGGTTGAGAACCGCTGCTCTAAACTAAGAGGTGTTTCTTTAAGATGTAGTTCAGTATATTGTTAGACGCCCAAGTCCTGTTGTTGTTGTTGTTGTTGTTAGGTGCCGTCGAGTGGATGTTGGCTCACAGCAACTCTATGTACAATGTACTGAAACACTGCCCCGTCCTGTGCATTCCTCACAGTGGTTCTTTGCTTGCGCTCATTGTTGCAGCCACTGAGCTATTCCAAATTGTAGGGGCTGCCTCTCCTTTGCTGCCCTTCTACTCTACCAATATCTGTGTCTTCCTCTAGGACAGTGCTTCTCAACCTTCCTAAATCCACGGCACTTTCATACAGTTTCCTTTGTAGTGGTAGACCCCCAATCATAAAATTATATTATTTGCTACTTCGTAACTCTCGTTTTGTTACAAGTTATGAATAGTGCAACCCTGTAAAGGGTTCGTCTAAGCCCCAAAGGGGTCACGACACACATGGTGAGAACCGCTGCTCTAAATTTAGAGGAGTTTCTCTTCAGGTCTATTTCACCATACTGTTAGAAGCTCAAGTCCATTGGTTGTTGTTGTTAGGTGCCGTCGAGTGGGTATGTCTCATAGCAACTCTACGCAAAATATAATGAAACGCCGCCCTGTCCTGTGACATCCTCACAGTGGTTCTCTGCTTGCGCTCATTGTTGCAGCCACTGTGCTAATGCATCTTGTTGGGGACCGCCTCTCTTTTCCTGTCCTTTCATACCAAGATTTGGGACTTCCTCTAGAGCAGTGGTTCTCAACTTTCCTAATGCCATGATATTTTCATACCGATTCTCATTTAGTGGTGACCCCCCAACCATAAAATGATTTCATTGCAGCTTCATAACTGTAATTTTGTTACTGTTATGAGTCACGACACCCCTGTGAAATTTTCATTCCATATCCACAAAGGGGTTGCGACACACAGGTGAAGATCCCCTGCTCTAAACTAAGAGGAGATTCTCTTAAGATAGAATTCAGCATACTGGTAGATGCACAAGTTCTGTTGTTATTGGTGTTAGGTACCATCGAGTGGGTTTTGGCTCATAGTAACTCTATGTACAATATAATGAAACGCTTTCCCATCCTATGCCATCCTCACAGTGGTTCTTTTGTTTGTGCGCATTGTTGCAGCCACTGTGCTAATCCAACTTTTGGGTAGCTGCCTCTTTTTTGTGGCCTTTCTACTGTACCAAGACTTGTGTCTTCCTCTAGGGCAGTGGTTGTCAAATTTCCTAATGCCATGACCCTTTCATACAGTTCCTCATGTAGTGGTGACCCCCATCATAACATTATTGTTACTTCGTAACTGTAATTTTCCTACAGTTATGAATCATTTCACACCTGTGAAAGGGTCATTCGATCGCCAAAAGTGGTCGCGAACCACAGGTTAAAAACCGCTGGTCTAAAGTAAGAGGAGTTTCTCTTAATATCTACTTCATCCTATTGTCAGAAGCACAAATCCTATAGTTATTGTTAGATTCTGTTGTGTAGCTTTCGACACCTAGCAACTCTAAGCACAATATGATGGAAAGGTGTCCTGTCCTGCGCCATCCTCCCAGTGGTTCTTTTGCTTGCGCGGATTGTTGCTGTCACTGTAGTATTCCATCGTGCTGTGGGCTGCCTCTTTTTGCTGCCCTTCTACTGTACCCAGATCTATGTCTCCCTCTAGGGCAGTGGTTCTCAACCTTCCTAATGTCATGACTCTTTCACACCATTCCTCATGTACTAGTGACCCCCCCAGTCATAAAATTATTTTCCTTGTTACTCCATAACTATAAATTTGCTATTGTTATGAATCAGGTCACCCATGTGAAATGCTCATTGTTCCTTCCTAAGACGTCGTGACCCACAGTTAGAGAACTGTTACTCTACACTAAGAGTTTCTGTTAAAGTCTTCTTCAGCATATTGTTAGAGGCACAAATCCTGTTGTTTGGTGCCTTCGAATGGGTTTAGGCTCATACCAACTCTATGCACCATGTAATGAAATGCTTTCCCGTCCTGTGCCTTCCATACAGTGGTTCTTTTGCTCACACTCATTTTTGCAGCCACTGTGCTAATCCATCTTGTTGGGCACTGCCTCTCTTTTCCTGCCCTTCTGTACCAAGATATGTGTCTTCCTCTAGAGCAGTGGTTCTCAACTTTCCAAATGCCACAACCACTTCACACCATTCCTCGTGTAGTGGTGACATCCAACCATAAAATATTTGCATTGCTACATCATAATTGTAATTTTGCTTCTGTTATGGATCAGGCCACCCATGTGAAAGGTTCGTTAGTCTCCTCAAAGGTATCTCAACACACAGTTTGAGAACCAATGGTCTAAGCGAATAGGAATTTCTCTTAAAGTCTACTTCAGAATATTCTTAGAAGCCCAAGTTCTTTTTATTATTGTTTGGTGCCTTTGAGTGTGTGCTGGCTCATAGCAACTGTATGCACAATATAATGAAACTCGGCCCCATCTCGTGCTATCCTCACTGTGGTCCTTTGCTTGCGCTCACTGCTGCATCTATTCCATCTTGTAGGGGCTGCCTGACATTTGCAGCCCTTCTGCTTTACCAACATTCGTGTCTTCCTCTAGGACAAATTTCTCATACATCCTAATTCTGCGGCCCTTTCATACAGTTCCCAATGTAGTGTTGGACCCCAATCATATAATTATATTCATTGATATTTCATAACTGTACTTTTGCTACTGTTATGAATCAGGCCATCACTGTGGAGGGGTGTTTCAAAACAACCCCCACCTGAAAGTGTTCACGACCCAATGTTGAGAACCCTGCTGTAAACTAAGAAGAGTTGCTCTTAAGATTTACTTCAGCATATTGTTAAACACACAAGCCCTGTTGTTATTGTTGTTAAGTTCCACGGAGGGGGTTTTGGTTCATCGCATTTCTATGCACAATATCATGAAAAGCTTCCCAGACCTGTGCCATCCTGTCAGTGGTTGTTTGCTAGTGCTCATTGTTGGAGCCATATTTGGGGGGGGGCTGGCTATTTTTTGTTGCTCTTCTACTCTACCAAGATTTGTGTCTTCCTTTAGGGCAGTGGTTCTCAACCTTCCTAATGCTACGACATTTTCATACCGTTCCTCATATAGTGCTGACTGCCAAATCATAAAATTATTTTCAATGCAACTTTGTAACTCTAATTTTTCTACTGTTATGACTGGGCGACCACTATGAAAGGTTCATTCATCCCCCAACAGGGCTCGTGACCCAAAAGTTGAGAACCGCTGCACTAAACTAATAGGAGTTTCTCTTAAGGTCTACTTCAGCACATTATAAGAAACACAAGTCCTGTTGTTTTGTTGTCAGGTGCAGTTGAGTGGGTTTTGACTCATAGCAACTCTGTGCTCCATATAATGTAACGCTGCCCCATCTTGTGCCATCCTCACAGTGTTCCCTTAGCTTGAGCTCATTGCTGTGGCCACTATGCTATTCCATCTATTTGGGGGCTGAATCTATATTGCAGCCCTTCAACTGTATCAAGACTTGTGTCTTCCTGTAGGACTGTGGTTTTCAGCAATCCTAATGCCACGACCCTTTCATACAGTGCCTCGTCTAGTAATGACACCCCAACCAAAAAGTATACTGTTGCTACTTCATAACTGTAATTTTGCTACTGTTACGTATCTGGCCACGCCTATGGGAGGGTCATTCGAACACCCCCAAAGGATTTACCACTCACAAGTTGAGAACGGCTGCTCTAAACTAAGAGCAGTTTCTCTCAAGGTTTAGTTGAGCATACTGTTAGATGTATGATTCCTCCTGTTATTGTTAATCGGGCCGTGGAGAGGGTTTGGGCTCATAGCAACCCTGTGCACAATATAATAAAGGCCTGCCCAGTCTTGCATCATCCTCACGGTGGTTCTTTGCTTGCGCTCATTGTTGCAGCCACCGTGCAAATCCGTCTTGAGGGACTTCCTCTCTTCTGCTGCCCTTCTACTGTACTTGCGTCTTCCTCTAGGACAGTGTTTCTCACCCTTCCTATTTCTACGACCTTTCCATACACTTCCCAATGTGTAGTGGTGGTCCCCAAAGCATAAAGGTTTTTTTCTACTGTTATTCCATAACTGTAATTTTGCAAGTCTTATGAATCTAGTCACCCCGTGAAAGGGTTGTTCAACCAACCAAAGTGGTCACAAATCACAGGTTGAGAACCGCTGTTCTAAATTAAGAGGAGTTTCTACTGTGGTATAGCTCAGTATATTATTACACGCACGAGTCCTGTTCTTATTGTTGTTAGGGGCTGTCAAGTGGGTTTGGCTCATAGTTGGCTCATAACAACTCTATGCACAGTATCATGAAACACTGTTCCATCCTCTAACACCCTCGCACTTTTCTTTTGTTTTCACTCATTGTTGCAGTCTCTGTGCTAATCCATCTTTTGGGGGACTGCCTCTCATTTGCTGACCTTCTACTGAACCCAGATTTGTGTCTTCCTCTAGGGCAGTGGTTCTCAAACTTCCTAATGCGCGACTCTTTCAACCATTCCTCATGTATTGGTGACCTCCCCCCAATCATAAAATTACTTTCCTTGTTACTTTATAACTAAAATTATGCTACTGTTATGAATCAGGCCACCATGTGATATAGTCCTTCTCCACCCCAACCCCCAAAAGGCATCACGACCCACAGTTTGAGAACTGCTATTCTACACTAAGAGGAGTTCTTTTTAAGGGATGTTTCAGCATATTGTTAGAAGCACAAATCCTGTTCTTGTTTTTGGCTGCCTTCGAGTGGGTTTTGGCTCATACCAACCCTATGCACAATGTAATGTAACGTTGTCCTGCCCTGTGCATCCTCACGGTGGTTCTTCTGTTTGGGCTCATTGTTGCGGCCACTGTGGTAATCCATCTTGTTAGGGACTACCTCTCTTTTCCTGCCCTTCCGTACCAAGATTTGTGTCTTCCTCAAGAATAGTGGTTCTCAACTTTCTGAATGCCACTACTATTTCATACCAGTCCTCATGTAGTGGTGACTCCCCAACCATAAAATATTTTCATTGCTACAGCATAACTGTAATTTCGCTTCTGTTATGGATCAGGCCACCCAAGTGAAAGGTTCATTAGTCTTCTAAAGGCACTGTGACACAGTTTGAGAACCACTGGTCTAAACTAAGGGGAGTTTCTCTTAAGGTTTACTTCAGCATATTCATAGACGCACAGTCCTGTTGTTATTGTTTGGTGCCTTTGAGTGTGTGCTGGCTTATAGCAACTCTATACACAATATAATGAAACGTGACCCCGTCTCATGCCACCCTCAAAGTGGTTATTTTGCTTGTTGTCATTGTTGCAACCATGGGCTAATCCAACTTTTGGGGGGCTGCCTCTCTTTCGCTGCCCCTTTACTGCCCTTTCATTCATTTCCTCATGTAGTGATGAACCCCCAATCATAAAATTATTTTCATTGCTACTTCGTAACTTTAGTTTTGCTACAGTTATGAATCAGGCCTCCACTGTGAAAGGGTCATTTGACCCCCTCCCCCAAAGGGCTCGCGACCCACAGGTTGAGAACCACTGCTCTAAACTAAGAGGATTTTCTCTTAGGATCTACAGCACCATATTGTGAAAAGCATGAGTCCTACAGTGATTGTTGTTAGGTGTTGCCCAGTGGGTTTCGATTCTCAGCAACTCTACGCACAAGATAATGAAACGCTGCCCCGTCCTGTGCCATCCTCACAGTGGTTTCTTGTCTGCACTCATTGTTGCAGCCACTGCGCTAATCTATCATCTGGGGGTCTGCCTCTCATTTGCTGCCTTTCTGCTCTGCCAAGATTTCTGTCTTGCTCGAGGACAGTGGCTCTCAACCTACCTCTAATGCCACAGGCCTTTTATACCACTCCTCATGTAGTGGGTACAATACCAGCCATAAATTTAACATCATTGCTACTTCATAACTGTAATGTAGCTACTGCTATGAATTGGGCCACCCCTGTGCACGGGTAGTTCATCACCCTAATGGAGTCATGACCCACAGGTTGAGAATCTCTGCTCCAAACTATGAAAAATGTCTCTTAAGATATATTTCAGCACATTGTTAGAAGCAAAAGTCCTGTTGTTATTGTATTTAGGTGCCTTCAAGTGGGTTTTGGCTCATAGCAACTCTATGCAAAATATAACGAAACGCTCCCCCATCCTGTGCATTCCTCACAGTGGTTCTTTGCTTGCGCTGGTTGTTGCAGCCACTGAGCTATTCCAACTTGGAGGGGCTGCCTCTCCTTTGCTGCCCTTCTACTCTACCAACATTTGTGTCTTCCTCTCAGACAGTGGTTCCCAATCTTCCTAAATCCACGACCCTTTCATGCAGTTCCCAAAATAATGGTGGACCCCCAGTCATACAAAATTTTCGCTGATATTTCATAACTGTAATTTTGCTAATCTTATGAATCAGGCAGCCCTTGTGAAAGGGTCATTCAACCCACTCACTCCCCAAAAGGGTTCGTGATTCATAGGCTGAGAAGCCTGCACTAAACTAAGAGGCGTTTCTCTTAAGATCTACGTCAGCATATTGTTAGAAGCTCAAGTTCTTTTTGTGTTGCTGTTAGTTGCCGTCGAGTGGGTTTTGACTCTCAGCAACTCTACGCACAATATAATGAAACGCTGCCCCGTCCTGTGCCGTCCTCACAGTGGTTCGTTGATGGCACTCATTGTTGCAGCCACTGAGCTATTCCATCTTGTAGGGTCTGCCTCTCACTTGCTGCCCTTCGGCAGTACCACGTTTTGTGTATTCCTCTCGGGCAGTGTTTCTGAACCTTCTTGATGGCATGGATCCTTTATACAATTCTTAATGTTGTGGTGATCCTCCAACAGTAATTTTTTTTCATTGTTACTCCATTACTGTGATTTTTTTTTCATTGTTACTCCATTACTGTGATTTCACTACTGTTATGAATTGGGCAACACCTGTGAGAGGCTCGTCTGAAACCCCATAGGGGTCGCGACCCACAAGTTAAGAACCACTGCTCAAAATTTAGAGGAGTTTCTCTTAAGATCTAGTTCAGCATATTGTTAGAAGTACACGTCCTGTAGTTATTGTCGTTAAGTTCCGTCGAGTGGGTTTTGACTCTTAGCAACTCTATGCACAATATAATGAAATGCTGCCCAGTCCAATGCCATGCTCAGAGTTGTTCATTTGCCTGTGCTCATTGTTGCAGCCACTGGGCTAATCAATCTTGTAGGGGCTGCCTCTCCTTTGCTGCCCTTCTACTCTACCAAGAATTCTGTCTTCCTCTAGGGAAGTGGTTCTCAACCTTCCTAATGCCACGACTCTTTCATACCATTCCTCATGTAGTGGTGACTGCCAAATCATGAAATTATTTTCATTGCTACATCATAACTCTAATTTTTCCACTTTAATGAATGGTCCACTGCCGTGAAAGGGTCATTCATCCCCCAAAAGGGGTCACGAACCTCAGTTTGAGGCCCGCTGCGCTAAACTAATAGGAGATTCTCTTAAGATTCTCTTACAAAACAAGTCGTGTTTTTTTTTTCTTATGGGTTTTGACTCATAGCAACTCTATGTCAATATAATGAAACAATGTCCCGTCTTGTGCCATCCTTGCATTGTTTCTTTGGCTTGTGTTTATTGTTGCAGCCACTGTGCTATCCCATCTATATTGGGGCTGAGTCTATTTTGTTGCCCTTCAACTGTATCAAGAATTGAGTCTTCCTCTTGGACAGTGGTTTTCAACATCCTTACTCACGACCCTTTCATCCAGTTCCTCATGTAGTCGTGACCAACCAACCATAAAATTATTTTTGTTGCTACATCATAGCTATAGTTTTGCTACTGCTATAATTCAGGCCAACCCATGAAAGGGCTGTTGACCCCCTAAGTAGACACGACCCACAGGTCGAGAGCCGCTGCTCTAAACGAAGGGGAGATTCTCTTAAGGTCTTCTTCAGCATATTGTTAGAAGCACAAGTCCTGTTGTTATTGTTGTTGGGTGCAGTCGAGTGGGTTTGGCTCATAGCCACTCTCTGCACAATATAATGAAACTCTGGGGGTCTTAAAGGCTTGAAGGCAAACAGGCTGAAATGTAGCTCAGAAGCAACAAAGCCCACAGAGAAGAAGCACACAAGCCTAAGTGAACACGAGGTGTTGAAGGGATCAGGTAGCAGACACCAAAGAACAAAAACCATCATTGTGTGATCACCTTCCTCACATAAACGCTGAAGATGAATGTGTGCATAAGTAAGTGTGGTGAAGAAGGCTGATGGAGGCCGGCTATCAAGCGATATAGCCTCCCGGGTCTTAGAGGCTTGAAAGTAAACAAGCAGGCCCAGAAGCAACAAAGCCCACATGGAAGCATCACACCAACATGTGTGATCATGAAGGGCTGAGGGGACCAGTTTTCAAGTAACAAAGGCGGGAGGGGGGCTTATATCATCGTGAATGAAGGGAGTGCATGACGGGGAACCAATGCCCACCTGTAGACAACTGGACATCCCTTGCGGATGGGTAGTGGGAAGGAGATGAGTCACTCAGGGTTCAGTGTAGCAATAATGAAACTCACAACCTTCCTCTAGTTATTAAACGCTTCCTTCCCCCACCTCTCATGATCCCAATTCTACCTTGCAAACCTGGTTAGACCAGAAGATACACAGCGGTACAGACGGGAACTGGAAACACAGGGAATCCAGGACAGATGAACCCCCCAGGACTAGCGGTGAGAGTGGCGATACTGGGAGGGAAGTGGGTGTAGAAATGGGAAACCGATCACAAGGATCTACATATAACTTCCCCCCTGGGAGATGGGCAACAGAAAATTGGGTGAAGGGAGACGCCGCACAGTGTAAGATAAGATAAAATAATAATGTATAAATTATTAAGGGTTCATGAGGGAAGAGGAGCAGGGTGAGAGGGGGAGAGGGGAAAGGGGAAATGAGCTGATTCCAGGAACCCAAGCGGAAAGCAAATTTTGAGAATGATGAAGGCAACGAATGTATAAGTGTGCTTTACACAATTGGTGTATGTATGGATTGTGATGAGTTGTATGAGCCCCAATAAAATGATTTTAAAAAAGAAAAGGAAAGAAATGTCTATAAATGAATGAAGACAACATATGTACAAAATGCATGATGCAATCAATATGGATTGCAACAAAAGTTGTAAGAGTCTCCAGTAAAAGATTTTTATAAAAATGTATATATAATAAATATTTTCCTATCTTATATAAATGATTAATAAGAATAAAATTAAGCAGCCTGGGTTTTTTATAGGAAAAATGATAAAAGAACAAATGAGAGATTCAGCAGGAAGCAATGGATAGGAAAATATTATAAGGAAAGTTTTCTCTTATATGGAATGTACATTCTCTTACATGACAACAATCAGAATATGCGGTAAGAACCTCAGACCAAATACTAGAATAAAATAGAGGAAACAATTCCCAACCCTTCAATAAAATGCTATATGCTTTCTATGATTTTCACAAAAGTTCAAATTCTTTAACAAAATATTTTGTTCATTCAAATTTTTAATTAAGCATAAATTTATGTCTACTTGCATTACATCTCATACAAAGGCATAAGAATTGTTTTTGCACTATCTAACACTAAATAGAAGATAGTGAAGGTGAAAATATAGCTTTCGTGAATGTTGCTTTGAAATACAAATGGCATTATCCAAAGAAATTTAAATGATTTAATTTTTTAAAATCATTTTATTAGGGGCACATACAACTCTTATCACAATACATACATACATCAGTTGTGTAAAGCACATCCATACATTCATTGCCCTCATCATTCTCAAAACATTTGCTCTCCATTTAAGGCCTTGGCATCATGTCCTCATTTTTCTCCGCCCTCCCTGTTCCCCCCTCACTCATGAACCCTTGATAATTTGTCAGATCTTACATATTTTGTATCCCTTCACCCACTTTTCTGTTGTCCATCCCCCAGGGAGGAAGTTATATGTAGATCCTTGTAACTGAGGTCTCAGAGCAGCTGGGTGTGATGCAGTGGAGGCTCTGGAAGCAGCTGCAGTCACTGCGGGAGTTGGCAGCCCAACAGTGAGGGTCACTGCATCCGTGGGTACCAGAAAACTGGCTGGGGTTGCTTATTCCCCTAGATGCTACCCCTGCCTTGAAGAGAACTGTGTCGGAGGCCTGTAGACATGTGTCAGGAAAAGATGAGGCCTTCACTGTTTCCTCTTCCCACAAACCTTTGAGGAGAGCCTTCAGGGGCTCGGCTCCCTGGCTCCAGTCACCTGCCCTTCCCCACAGCCACACCCTCGCCAGCCCCAACTCCCCCTGGCCTGGGTTTGCTTCTTGAATCCAGAGGAGCAGCCTGGGCAAATACCATGAAGAACCTTGTCCTTCAGGCAGCCCCTTTGATTGGGTCCCTTGTCCTGCAGAGTGTGGACACATGCACACTAACTGTTGGGGGACTCAGGCTGTCACCACAGGGGCCAGGATTTGAAGAGGATGCTGGCACTGCAGGGCTTCCTGAGGGAAGCCTAGGACTTGCAGAGCTGGCTGAGCAGCCAGCAGCAGGTGGCCAGAGGAGAGAGGACTATGAGCACACCCTAGTGAGGAAGGGGGTAGGGCCAAGGAAGGTGCCCTGGAGCCGAATGAAGATGGGTGGTGGAGGGGGGGCTGCATACACAAGGGGCTGATGGGGAACATCAGTCTGGACTGATGACAGCTGTGGCTTCCTATTCCCCTCTCTGCGTAAAGGGACAAGTTCTGTGGCTGTCCAGTCCTGCCCTGCCCAGTCACTCACTGAGGTGTCTCACAGCCCACCAGCCAGGGCCCCCTGTGACCCCTCTCCTCTCTTCTCAGCTCCTCTTAACCAAGTTTGCAATGTTTCTGCACCAAGTCAAGATGGGTGGCCACCAGGGGGCAGCCTGCCCCACTAGCGGAGAGCCTCCTGGAGTTGCGGCCCAGCACTTCCCCAGGGCCCAGCAGTGGTGACAGGACCTACAGTGAGTACCAGCTGCCTGGAGCAGGGGTGAGTTTGGGGGAGGTGCTGGGCATGGGGTGGAGGGGCTTCCAGGGAGACCCTTGATGTGCTGCGCTTTGCCAAACCCCTGAGAGGTGAACTGGCTTACTGTGTGCCACATTGGGGACACGGGCCACGTGTTCCATGGGGCAACTTGTGCAGCCTGGAGCTTGGGACCCCTTACTTAAGCTGAGAGGCCATGTCGGACGACCTTCAGCAAAGCTCAGCCTTTGAGTCCTGGGATTCTGGCTTCAGGGCACGGTGAGGGCAGCTGCTGGTTCTGGCCCAGCTGCAAGCAGCCTGGCTGTACCTGGCCCTTCTGGGGACTCCAGATAGCACTGGGGAAACTGGGTGCACCGAGAGGCGGGGTTACTTGCTAGAGACCACAGCTAATTAGCAGTGGAGTTGAGACCCGATATGGCCCTCACCATAAAAAGGAAGTGTTTTCTGCCCTGGTGATGCTTGGCCTTCCCTGAGGTCAAGGGTGACCATAGCAGCCACATGAAGAGTGTCAGAAGCAGGGCACAGTGACTGCCTCAACCTCCCCACTCTCCCCCCGCCGGGGCTCTTCCAGTCTTGGCCTAGTGCCTCTATAGCTGGGGAGCAGGCTGGAGAGTCCCCCACCCCTGCAGGGCCCACAACCTTCCTAGCAGTGCCAGCGGATCTAAGAAGGCACAGCCTGGCAGTGTGTGGCCAGGCTCCCTGGAAATGGTCCCATTGAAGATCTGGAGAGCAGACCGATTGTTTTCCTTTGATTGTGTTACAGGCACCTTACAGAAGAGAAGGTCGTTTATAGATCACTGTCTACAGTTTCTGACCTTCAAAGCACTCAAATCATTGCCATTGAGTCGATTTCTATCATTGAGGCCCTGTAGGACAGCACACAACGGCCCCTGCGGCACTCTGAGGCTGTCACTACGGGAGCAGACAGCCGAGCCGCGTCTTTCTGATGGGTTTCAGACCACTGACCTTGCCACGAGCAGCAGCCCGGGGCATGCCTTTTTCTGACCTTGGGTTTGACTAATATATATATACACACATATAATGCACATATATATATGAATTTTAATATAGAGGGTTTTTGTTTTAAGTGGAAACATGCAGAGCAGTTTAACAATTTATACACATTTTGTTTGCAGCCCTCATAATATAACACAGCACTCTTCTTGCCTCCTCCCTGGCCCCTCCCTCCCTCCTGAACTTTGAGGGCAAATGCTCCCGTTTGCTCTGGGAAGCACTTGCCTCACAGGTGCCATGCGTTCACTTTATCAGCTCGACTGTTGCTTGGGCAGGGGTGATTCCCGGAGCTGGGCTCTGTTTTGGATTTGAAGGGCCCTGGTCTCGGGGTTCCAGCAGTCCCTGTCAAACTTGTAATGCCCTCTCTTCATGAAGTCAACTTCCATTGGCTTTCAAGCTGTGCACAAGTTGCCAGTTTGAGCTCAACCAGAGCAGTTTGAGGCGGTGGCTGGGCACCATCTAACTCTCCTGGTCTCCAGGACAAGGATGGAGGGCTGTGGTGTTGGTGGTCCGTTAGTCCTGTGGACTGCTTTGCTTCAGTTTTTGATTTTCTTCACTCGTCAACTCCAGATGGAGAGAGTGCGGATCCTAGTTGCTAGAGGTGGCTTTGCAATGGAGACAAACATTTTATACTAAAGTGAGATTCTTACGTGACATTTGCATGACTGCAGCAGCCCCTGCTCATCTTCCTCCGTGCTCACCCCAGCTGACCACCTTCCTGCCTCAGAGGATGGGGCACTCCCTCTGCTCGTCCACCCTCAGGTCCACACTTTCAGTCCCACAGGATCCTGTGGTATCAATCCCCCCCCCGCCGCTATCAGCCCCACCCCCAGCCTACACAAGGATTACAAACCCTCGCTCCACTCAGATTCTCTGTAGCTAGTGTCACCTCCCCTGTGTTCCTCAGAGTGTGCTCTGCACCCATGAGATTATTGATTGGTTTCCACCCATAGTGACCCTCTGTGTCCCACAGGGCTTGCTCTGGGGCAGCTCTCGGAGAGGGAAACCAGGAGGAGGAGGGGAGGGAGCAGTTGGGCAGAAGAAGCTGTGATGGACCCCACAGAGCCAGACTGCCCATGGAGGACAGGACCCTGCGGCTGTTCCCCGAAGGGGTGCACCTCAGGGCAGATCAATGCTCTGGAGACCCCACCGCAGGTGGAGGCCCCTCGACCCCTCCTCAGTCCCGCCCTCCACACCCTCACCTACATTTGGAGCTGGGTGAGCTTCTCCTCCTGGGCCGCCAGCTGCCTTTCCAAGTCCTGGTGCCAGGCATGTGGCCTTCTAAGGGGCGGATCCCTGCTCACCCCACAGTCAGGGTCTAGCAGGAGGTCCTCTCAGGAGGCCAGCCAGACCTCGGCCTGACCCAGCATTCCCCGCAGCTCCTCCTGGTCCTGGCTCACCTGGCAGTGCTCCTGGTGAAGGGCCCAGGCCGTCCGGAGCTCCTGCAGCTGCCTGTCCAGCTCCCAGAGACACTGTGACCTGGGGGGCAGAGGTCTTTTGGGAGGGGCGCAGGGTGTCACCTGGGTGGGGCAGGGCTGGGTTACCGTGGAGCAGAGAGAAGCAGGAAAGGGAGCTCTGGCCATGCACCACCCTGGCGCTAGCCCTCAGCGCGCACATCTCTGGGGCCATGACGTGGCTGGTGTCTAGCAGCTGCTACCCCACCGGCCGCTCTGCCTGGGCTCTCAGGCAGAGCTCCTGCCCCAGTGTCTCCTTGGCCCCAGCTGGCCCTTCTGAGGATGTAGACTAGCGCCTGCTTCTCTTGAGCCCGAGTGCTCGGTGGGGAACAGGGCATGGGAACAGGTCTCAGGGCCAGAGGGCAGAACAGGGAGGAGGCAGGGAAGAGCTGGGTGCCCCCACCCACATGGAACAGAGCGAGCCCCCATCCAGGTGGGGTGGCACATACAGCAGTTCCTGGCAGTGCCTGAGGAAGGCGTGGCCATGGGTTACCCACTCCAGCTGGTGGCCCTGCTCCCAGGCCTTCATGTCCAGGTGGCCCAGGCCTCCTGCACCTCAGCCAGCTGCCCGGCCAGGCTCTCCTGGACCACAGGGTGTACCTGGATGGCCTCCATCCCCATCTGAACCACCACCTCGTCCACAGCCACCAGCTCTCTCTGCAGCTGGCAGAGAGCAGGCTGAATGCTCCTCCACCCAGGACTCTGCAGGCCCTCCAGGCTGTACCCCAGCCTAGGTCAAGCCCAGGCCCGTCACCCCCCATCCCAGAGGGGGCAGGGGCAGGCTGCAGTCCTGCCTGGGGTCAGCTGGGGGTGAGGGCTCTTCATCCATCCATTGCCTACAAAGAGGGTTTCTTGCGGGGGGGGAGGGACTGGGGCCCTCCCCTGCAGGAGGCGGTGCTGTCGCTGCAGGACCTCCACAGACGCCAGGTCATGGCCACGGACAGCACCCTCCACCAGGAACACCATCTGCATTAGGGCCCCACAGCTCTAGCGCCGCCTGGTGGAAATCGAGGCACAGCGGGAAGGAAGGCCAGCAACTTTCTCCCTGAGAACAGGGCCACCTCCTTTTGAGCAAAGACTGTGGCTTGGGGATTTGTGGGGCGTTAACACGGAGGGAAATAGGACGAAGACTCTATTCCCTAACTTATAACAGGGAGAATCTGGAAAGCTGGTATTCCACGGCAGGATCAGCCTCTACTTTGGTAAGTTAGAGGTAAAGTCCAGGTACATTATCCTGCTTTAAAAATCATTCCCACGGATTCTCCGTTAACAGCTAGGCTGCCTTAATGTGAGCACATGGCTGATTGTATCTCTGTGTAGAAGCAGATATGATCCTTTTGCCCTCTCTTCCCACCGTGACACCCAGCCCCCCTTGTAGCTTCCCCCAATGCAGGTATTAGCTTTCCTCACCTTGGTGAGCTCAAGTACAGGGGCTTTACAATAGATACCGCCCACCTTGTTAACCATGCCACTACTGAAGAGGTGTGTCTCCAAGCTCCCTGTACACGTCCCAAGATAGCAAAGGTTCCACTTCTCCCAGTTCCACATGGTCCATCAAGAGGAGCTGAAGTGAGCATGCCTAATAAAACATGTCTGACTCTGTATTGTATTCTCTCGCCCCTGTCTTTCCTGTCCTCTGTGACTTTACTGTGACCTTTACCTATTATCATCGCTGTACATTCGTGCCTTCTGGCCCTTTGGTGGTTAGAAGATGGTTTCCTCTGATCACAGCAGGTTCCTGATGAGGCCCGGGGGCCACAGGCAGGGTCCGAGGGAGGAAAGGGTCTTGACACGCATGTTGGGAGGAAGGAAAAAAGATTGGGAGCCCTGAGCACATGAGGACGGCGGCTCAGGGAGCGAGTGGGCTGCCTGTCAGGGGGTCTGCCTGTAGCACCTCCAACAGTCAGTGAGGAGAGGGTTGGCCCCGGGGCCACCCAGCCCCAGGATTTCGGTTGCAGGACCTGTCAGGTGCTCAGTGCACTGAGACACCAGATCCCGAGAAAGGAGGGTGTGGGGAGGGGAGGCAGGGAGCTCTAAGAGTGGCGGTCAGCAAGAAGACCAGCAGGGCCTGTGCCCCCAACGAAACTGCGGCCCGTGCTCAGGGAGCATTGGGAGAGCCCACTTCGTGCTTCTGCCACAAGGAGTGACCTGCGCTGAAGGACTCCAAACTGGGGGCAAGAAGGAGCGTGGTTGGACGGGGAAGGTTGATTGATGCTGGGAGCTGGAGTCAGCCATGCCCCTTCATACACACATGCGCACACGAGAATACACACAGAAGTACGCATGCACACACCCACATGCCCACCCCTACACATGAGCACACACACACACGCACACACATCTGGGGTAGGCCACTGTGTCCCGAGCCCTTTGGCTGTCGCTGGCCTGTCCTTCTGGGCACCCACCTCTGTGCGGGCTTTCATTGCCTTGTCCAGCCTCACCCATGCGGCCTCTACACAGCTCCTGTGGACTTGACTCTGGGCCATGGAGCTGGGGGAGGCGAGTTCCAGGGCACCTGCCAGCTCCCTCAGGGCCTGAACCCTGGCAGCCCCACACTCTGCCCTTTCTCCTGGAAGACCTTGAACTTCTCTGCCAGCATCTGCCAAAGGTGGGGCTGGAGAGGGTCAATGGGGCTGGGGTTCAGGCAGCTCCTAAAACTCACGAAAGGGCCAGCTGGCCCCAACAGCTCCCACATCCCTCAGCCCTGGTTCTAACTCTGCAGGGCATCTCCTGCCCCCTCAGCCCACCCAGCATCTACCCTACCCTCCGTTCCTCCATCTACATTCCCAGCTCGACTCACTTCCACACCCTCCAGGTCCTGCCCACACTGTCTCTGGAGAGGGCCCGAGTGCAGGAAACCCCGGGCAGCCCCTGCTGTCTGCGGCCTATGGAGGAGGCAAAGCTGGGTCGGTGGATCAGGGAGCTTGGTCACAAAGCCCACTTAGCATGGTCACTTTCCCAAGCCAGGGGCTCCCTGCACCTGCAGGGGCGTTCTGGGAAGAGTTGAGCTGAGCTGAGGATGCCCTGCACAGCCCCAGGCTGACACAGGTCACAGTACAAGCTACTGCCTTTCCAGCTCAGATGGAGCTTAGGCGAGATAACGATTTGCCCATGATCCTAGCCCAGAGGGGTTCAGTTTCTACCTTTGAAGGGTGTGCAGTCTCCTCCAAACACACAGCATGCCTGGGTGGCACACAACGTGGCTACCTGTGGAGTGCCGGGCTTTAGAATGATCCCACCTGCTGACTCATGGGGATCCTCCAGAGGGTTTGCAAGCCAGTAAATCTTTCTAGGAGCAGGGAACCTCTTCTTTCTCCTGAGGAGCAGTTAGTGGGACTGAACCAGGCAACAGCCCAACACTTCCCAAGCAGGCCTCCTGGAGCATCGTTAGAGCAGAGGGGTAAACTGCTAGTGATAATGGGCTCCTGGGAGGAGAGTTTGCAGAAAGGCCTGAAGCGCTGAGCAAGATCTCAGGACGGTGGCCCTCAGGGAGCTTAGGACAAGCTCTAAACCCAGCCAGGAAGCTGAAGGGCTGACCAGACAGAAGCTGAGGGGGAGGAATGAGCATGCTGGGATAACTGCTGACCCCCGCCTGGGGGCAGGGCTTCCTGGTTGAAGCTGTGGGAGCTGACTCAGGCCAGACCCCACCTGCTCTGAGACGCTGAGGCCACCCTCAAAGTTCACAGCCAACTGTCTCACGTGCTCGTCCGTATCCAGGTGGGTGCCTGGGGGAGGGGTTGGCTTCTGCAAGTGCTGCCACCCAAGGCCCAGAGTCCCACCCTCAATGCCCGGGCCCTTGGCCACCATGCTGTCTCAGGAGAAAGCCACAAGCCTCCCAGATGCTGTGTCCCACTGGGTGGAGGCCCCCCTGAGGAGACATGGATCGCACCAATGAATCACACAATCTGCCTCTGACCCCTTGAGGCCTCCTCACCCCCCACTATCATCACACCAGTGCCGCTTTCCACTCTGGACTAGAGTGCATAGGTTTTAGCAAGAGATAAAACTCACAACACATGGAACCCAGGAACAGGAATGGGAATAGAGATACCAAAATGGTAGGGGGAAGAGGGGTAGAGGATGGGAGGAAGGGGAACCGATAGCAATGATTGACATATAACCACACACCACTCGCAGGGAGAGGAGCAACAGAAAGCTGAGGCAATGGTCGATGTGAGATATGAAAATAATAACAATCTATAATCTATCAAGGAACCACGAGTGGGGGAGGAGGAAAAAAAGGGGAGCTGATCCCAAGGGCTCAATAGAAAGTAAATGTCTAGAAAAGAATGATGGCAATATACGTATGACTATGTAAGATACAATTGGTGTATGGATTGTAACAAGAGTTGTAAGAGCCCCCAATAAGGACACACTGAGGATGACGAAATACACCACTGAAAACCTTATGCTAATCATTGATAAACTGTCAGGTAGTGGAGGACTAGTAAAACTACTAGGCAGAACCTTGTCAGAGAGAGGACCAGATGACGAACACTTTTGGTCAGATTAAAGGGGAGGATCAGTGACAAAGAGCCAGTCCGTTTGCAGGATGCATGGCCACGGGAGCTGCAACGATGGGTTCAAACAGAAAGAAATGAGCGTGGTCCAGGACTGGCAAGCCTTTCCTTGTCCTATACATTGGGGTTGCTTTGAAGCAGAACAACTGGACAGCACCTACCAACAAGACCAACTGAGGAAGAGGAAGCCACTATGATCCCAGAAACAGACATCATTAGGAAATGTCAGGAGACTTTTATAAAGGTAACCAATGGCCTGGCCCTTCATCACAGAAAGCTGGGGAAGCACCATTGTCCTTGTTTACCAGACGTTCCCCAGATAAATTACTGTCCAGTTGCCCATAGGAAGGAGAAATACCTATAGACATGACGGAAGGGAGGTTCACTCCGCTATGGCAATGTGCTAATCTGTGCACTTAAATGTTGAAATCCACAGACACACGTGTATAAAAGAGAGTTGTAATTAAATATTAAATGCACATCAAGAAAACTTCCCTAAAAGATCTTTTTAATCTCATAAGCCCACCATTATGTCATAGGCCCCCCAGAATCCACAACCATCTACAAAAGAGATGGAATGGGGCTGACTGCTAGTAAGAGCCAACTCAGAGAAAGCAAAATAATCTCATATTTGGTGGGCATCTGCATATAGCTGGGGAGCACCCAAAGCTGTTTCACGTTGATAATGTGGCTTCTGCTCAGATATGACTGAATGTACGTGAGGTTTGGAAGGAGTAGCATTTAACTGGCTAAGGCATCATCTCACTTTACTGAATTTCGAAATCAAGATGCTTAAGAACTTGCAATGCTAAAGTGACCAATGCATGAATCATTCCGCACTTCAATTAACACCACCTGTGCATCTTGGATATTTGGCGTGATAAGCTAACTATATGAGTGAGCATAACCTGTTGTGAAAAACAGGAAGATACAGAAAGCTCCATTGTTTAATGTAATTATTGTATACGGGAACCCGCAGGATGTAAAATTTCCCATCAACAACTGATGATGGAAAATGATAATGCTCCTTAACTCCCCCCCCCAAAAAAAAAAAAAAACTCATGTTGAGGCACTCTGGAAATGAAAAACGTAAATCTGGGTGAGGCAACACAGAAGGCAGCCTGTGAAATGTGGCATGTTAAGATTTCCTTCACATTCAAATGGTTGAAAATCTAAGGCATGAGCTGAGAAAAGTAAAACTGTTTGAGGCTCCATAATCGGTGCAGGGGAAACACCAGAATAATTGCCTCTTCTTTAATATACTTGAATCTGCTGGAGTTACATTTGGAGGTGAGATAGGGGAAACTGTTTGAATTACAATAGTACGGAAGTAAAAGCAATTTTACACTCTGAGAAGGTCAAGTGTTTTCATTGGAATCGGTTGTCTGAATGACACCCACCTGGAGCTTTTTTTTTTTTTTTTTTCAGTTGTAGCTTTTGATTCTGTGTCTTCTCTTCTGCAGGCTAGGTTTCCAGGGTATTGACTGCTTTTTCTAGACTTTTGAAAAACCTTTAGTCTGCAGGTTTAAAGTCTGTTGCTGACTGCAGTTTTGTCTAGGGGAAGGAGAGGGACACAGATTCAAAGGGTTTATTCAGATGGTATATGTGTCCTAACGTAGAAGTCAGACAGAACAGTCTGGTTACTGTAGTTGCCATCCCCCTGGGACTGAGTTTTGGCTGCAGGAGAAGAATGATAGGGATAAAAGTGATGCAAACAGAAGCAAGTATCTTTAATATATTGATGCGTTCAGACTCCAGCCTAGACACTCATCCTCCCTTGGGACATTATATGCAGTCTCCCCTGACTCCAAAACAGTTCTGAGGAGTCGGTGATTGTGACTGGGTAGGAGGGCTCACTGCCTAGATATCACACGTCGTAGGTCCACATGAGTGCAACTCCAGGTCAAGCGGTGTCTTAGTGTGCCTCAATCAGTGTTTCCACCCAAATCCCTAGGCTTCTGAAGTTCCTAGTAACCTGTGTCCCGCAGTCCCTTTTACCCAATAACCCTGGTATTTATACTTTATAACCACATTTTCATTTGTGGAGATTAAAAAATTGTTATTAAATAATGT
This sequence comes from Tenrec ecaudatus, assembly GCF_050624435.1. Lineage (NCBI taxonomy): Eukaryota > Metazoa > Chordata > Mammalia > Afrosoricida > Tenrecidae > Tenrec > Tenrec ecaudatus. The sequence goes on along the minus strand of NW_027459055.1, from coordinate 131,494 downwards.
GGTTTATGGAAATTGAAAAAATAAGCCATTAGAAACTTATTTGTGTAAAAAAATAATGCCAGTTTGCAAGGAAATGTCTGGATAGGCTGAGTAGGCAATAATAGAGCTGGCTCAAAGTTGGCAGTCAAGCACTTGCTTCATTGAATGTGTGTCACTATCCACAGTTTTGGAAGTAAATTGGCGTCATGAAACAGGTTCCTGAAAGGTCCCCAAATCACCATTCCAAGGATTGAAACCATACTTTTCCCCATTCCATTTAGCCTTCCAGATCCTTCAAGCTTTTAAAAAACAGGTCAATTTCACATTCAGTTCATCATCCCACATCTCAATTGGCTCATATCAGTTCAAAGACCCAGAAAACACAATCTCTGAGTGGTGCTGTATTATACTTATGATGAGCTGCATTATGACCATCTGCTTCACTTTCTGTTTTTAGAAAGTTTATCATAAGTAGCATGCACTCATGCTATACAACACACCTTTAATGCCATTGTTGCTGTAATTTTATATCCAATGTTTTCAAGCCCCACAGACTGATGAGGTGAGATATGTAAAGCTGGGGGGTGGGAGTCCCCCATCCAGAGATTTTTCACTTTTTTTAATATTAACAAACACACGCATTAGTCTCTGTTAGTTTTTTAATATTTTTAAAAAGATGCTCAGTTACTGTTTTGTTGGGGAGTTTATATTTTGTGTTTGTTTTTATTTTTTACCTCTTTTGTATAAGTAGGGAATATATAGGGAAATACGTACTTTATGGAATAAATTTTAAGAATTAAAATATATTTTATCTTAAAAAATTAACGTATCTTTTATCTTACAGCTAAATCACTGATTATATATTTGCAGAGCCGACTTAAAGGATGAAAGAAAATTCTATCAAGAGTGTTACTTTTGACTTCAATACCTTCCTAATAAAGTCTTTTAACTACCTGTGGAAAAAAATAAGAAAAGAAAAGCTAGTATCATGAGGTATTTGACTTCGGACAGAACTGCCTCATGACAGAATCGTCAGGATGGGGCCGGTCATAACTCAGGACTCAGTATCCTTGCATCCAAACAGTTACTGTGGGGTAGATTCCAAGTCATTGAAACCTGGTATGCAGAGCCAAACTGAACCTTGTGAGATAGGGGCTACAAGGCTCTATGAGGGTTCAAAAGCAGACCACCAGGTCTGTCTTCTGAGGTACCACCATATGGGCTCAGATGATCGTTTTAGTTACGAATTGAGCACTTAACTGATTGTGCCACCCAGAGATGGCATGGAGGAAAATAGCTTTTCACTGTTTAGTGTCTTTCCCAAACGGAAACGGGTGCTTACTTGTGTCCTGCCTTTTCTTATATTAGTTGTGTTAATCTGAGTACATTAGAGAAATAAATCCACAGAAACTGAAATGTATAAAAGAGAGCTTTAGATAAAGGGTAAATGCACATGGAGAAAAAATCCCAAACCAGTGCAGCCCAAGTCTACAAGTCCAACATTAGCCCATATGTCCCACACCAATCCACAATGTCCTCCTCCATCTCAACAAAGACCTGCAGTGTGGGTGGCTGCAGGAGGAAAGAACTGCCCATCTGGGTTTCTGAGGTTGTTAACTCTTTACTGGAATTAAAAGCGCCTTTTGTGCGCCTGGAGCAGCTGGTGTTTGTAACTACTCAGACACGAGGGCTCCATCTCCTTGTGCAGGACTACTCGTGATTTATTATCTACCCCAATGCTGCTTCAAGGGTGGTACATGGGTCAGTGATAAACCGTGACCTATTTAAAATCTGTCCATTTGTAGCTAGGTACATAAAGGAAAGTCAGAGTGCAGGTCACTGCTATTTCCAATGCCAGCAATGTCATGTAAAGGGCAAAGCGTGCAGCAGGGTGTCTAGGCTAAGGACAAGCTGAGGATGACGAAATACACCACTGAAAACCTTATGCTAATCATGGAAACACTGTCAGGTAGTGGAGGACTAGTAAACCAAGGCAGAACCTTGCCAGAGAGAGGGCCAGATGATGAACACTTCTGGTCAGATTAAAGGGGAGGGCCAGTGACAAAGAGCCAGGTCGTTTGCAGGATGCATGGCCACGGGGGCTTCAAAGATGGGTTCAAACATCAAAAAGATATGAGGGTGGCCCAGGATTGGCAAGCCTTTCCTTGTCCTGTACATTGCGGTTGCTTTGAAGCAGACCAACTGGATAGCACCTACCAACAAGACCAACCAAGGAAGAGGAAGCCTCTATGATCCCAGAAACAGACATCACTAGCACGTGTCAGGAGACTTTTATAAAGGTAACCAATGTCCTGGTCCCTCATCACAGAAAGTTGGGGAAGCACCATTGTGCTGGTTTACCAGATATTTCCAGATGAATTACTGTCCAGCTGCCCATAGGAAGGAGAAATACCTATAGACATGACTGAAGGGAGGTTCACTCTGCTATGGGAATGTGTTAATCTGTGCACTTTAGATGTGGAAATCCACAGACACACGTGTATAAAAGAGAGTTGTAATTAAATATTAAATGCACATCAAGAAACTACCCTAAAAGATCTTTTTAATCTCATAAGCCCACCATTATGCCAATGGCCCCCCAGAATCCACAACCATCTACAAAAGAGATAGAATGAGGCTGACTGCTAGTAAGAGCCAACTCAGAGAAAGCAAAATAATCTCATATTTGGTGGGCATCTGCATATAGATGTGGAGCATCCAAAGCTGTTTCACGTAGATAATGTGGCTTCTGCTCAGATATGTCTGAGTGTACGTGAGGCTTGGAAGGAGTAGCATTTTACTGGCTAAGGCATCATCTCCCTTTACTGAATTTCAAAATCAAGATGCTCATGAACTTGCAATGCTAAAGTGACCAATGCATGAATCATTCCGCCCTTCAATTAACACCACCTGTGCATCTCGGACATTTGGCGTGATAAGCTAACAATATGAGTGAGCATAACCTGTTGTGAAAAACAGGAAGATGCAGAAATCTCCATTGTTTAATGTAATTATTGTATACGGGGACCTGCAGGATGTAAAATTTGCCATAAATATCTGATGATGGAAAATGACAATGCCCCTTGACCAAAAAAAAACCAAAACAAAAAACACCATGTTGAGGCACTCTCAAAATGAAAAACGTAAATCTGGGTGAGGCAACACAGAAGGCAGCCTGTGAATAGCGGCATGTTTAGATTTCCTTCACATTCAAATAGTTGAAAATCTAAGGAATGAGCTGAGAATAGTAAAACTGTTTGAGGCTCCATAATCGGTGCAGATAAAACACCAGAATAATTGCCTCTTCCTTAATATACTTGAATCTGCTGGAGTTACATTTGGAGGTGAGATAGGGGAAACTGTTTGAATTACAATAGTACGGAAGTAAAAGCAATTTTACACTCTGAGAGGGTCAAGTGTTTTCATTGGAATCGGTTGTCTGAATGACACCCACTTGGAGCTTTTTTTTTTTTTTTTTTTCAGTTGTAGCTTTTGATTCTGTGTCTTCTCTTCTGCAGGCTAGGTTTCCAGGGTATTGACTGCTTTTTCTAGACTTTTGACAAACTCTTAGTCTCAGGTTTAAGGTCTGGTGCTGGCTGCAGTTTTGTCTATCAGAGGGAGAGGGACACAGAATCAAATTGTTTATTCAGATGGTCTATGTGTCCTAACGTAGAAGTCAGACAGAACAGTCTGGTTACTGTAGTTGCCATCCCCCTGGGACTGAGTTTTGGCTGCATGAGAAGAATGATAGGGATCAAAGTGATGCAAACAGAAGCAAGTATCTTTAATATATTGATGCCTTCAGACTCCAGCCTGGACACTGATCCTTTCTGGGGACTTTATATGCAGTCTCCCCTATCTCCAAAACAGTTCTGAGGAGTCGGTGATTGTGACTGAGTAGGAGGGCTCACTGCCTAGATATCACACGTTGTAGGTCCACATGAGGGCTATTCCAGGTCAAGCGGTGTCTTAGTGTGCCTCAATCAGTGTTTCCACCCAAATCCCTAGGCTTTCGAAGTTCCCAGTACCCTGTGTCCTGCAGTCCCTTTTACCCAATAACCCTGGTGTTTATACTTTATAACCACGTTTTCATTTGTGCAGATCAAAAAAATTTTTTATTAAATAATGTGGCTTATGGAGATTGAAAAAATAAGCCATTAGAAACTTATTTGTGTAAAAAAATAATGCCAGTTAGCAAGGAAATGTCTGGATAAGCTGAGTAGGCAGTAATAGAGCCGGCTCAAAGTTGGCAGCCAAGCACTTGCTTCATTGAATGTGTGTCACTATCCACAGTGTTGGAAGTGAATTGGCATCATGAAACAGGTTCCAGAAAGGTCCCCAAAACACTATTCCAAGGATTGAAACCATACTTTTCCCCATTCCATTTAACCTCCAGATCATTCAAGCTTTTAAAAAACAGGTCAATTTCACATTCAGTTCATCATCGCACATCTCAATTGGCTCATATCAGTTCAAAGACCCAGAAAACATAATCTCTGAGTTGTGCTCTATTATACTTATGATGAGCTACATTATGACCATCTGCTTCACTTTCTGTCTTTAGAAAGTTTATCATAAATAGCATGCACTCATGCTATACCACACACCTTTAATGCCAATGTAGCTTTAAGTTTATATCCAATGTATTCAAGCCCCACAGACTGATGAGGTGAGATATGTAAAGCTAGGGGGTGGGAGTCCCCCATCCTGAGATTTTTCACTTTTTTTAATATTAACAAGCACACACAACATTGGTTTCTCTTGTTAGTTTTTTACAATTTTTAAAAAGATGCTCAGTTACTGTTTTGTTGGGGATTTTATATTTTGTGTTTTTTTTTTTTTACATCTTTTGTATAAGTCGGGAATTAATAGGGAAATATGTACTTTATGGAATAAATTTTAAGAATTAAAATATATTTTATCTTAAAAAATTAACGTATCTTTTATCTTACAGCTAAATCACTGATTATATATTTGCAGAGCCGACTTAAAGGATGAAAGAAAATTCTATCAAGAGTGTTACTTTTGACTTCAAAGCCTTCCTAATAAAGTCTTTTAACTACCTGTGGAAAAAAATAAGAAAAGATAAGCTAGTATCATGAGGTATTTGACTTCGGACAGAACTGCCTCATGACAGAATCGTCAGGATGGGGCCGGTCATAACTCAGGACTCAGTATCCTTGCATCCAAACAGTTACTGTGGGGTAGATTCCAAGTCATTGAAACCTGTTGTGCAGAGCCAAACTGACCCTTGTGAGATAGGGGCTACAAGGCTCTATGAGGGTTCAAAAGCAGACCACCAGGTCTGTCTTCTGAGGTACCACCATATGGGCTCAGATGATCTTTTTAGTTACGAATTGAGCACTTAACTGATTGTGCCACCCAGAGATGGCATGGAGGAAAATGGCTTTTCACTGTTTAGTGTCTTTCCCAAACGGAAACGGGAGCTTACTTGTGTCCTGCCTTTTCTTATATTAGTTATGTTAATCTGAGTACATTAGAGAAATAAATCCACAGAAACTGAAATGTATAAAAGAGAGCTTTAGATAAAGGGTAAATGCACATGGAGAAAAAATCCCAAACCAGTTCAGCCCAAGTCTACAAGTCCAACATTAGCCCATATGTCCCACACCAATCCACAATGTCCTCTTCCATCTCAACAAAGACATGCAGTGTGTGTGGCAGCAGGTAGAAAGAACTGCCCATCTGGGTTTCTGAGGTTGTTAACTCTTTACTGGAATTAAAAGCGCCTTTTGTGCGCCTGGAGCGGCTGGTGTTTGTAACAACTCAGACACGAAGGCTCCATCTCCTTGTGCAGGACTACTCGTGATTTATTATCCACCCCAATGCTGCTTCAAGGGTGGTACATGGGTCGGTGATAAACCGTGACCTGTTTAAAATCTGTCCATTTGTAGCTAGGTACAGAAAGGAAAGTCAGAGTGCAGGTCACTGCTATTTCCAATGCCAGCAATGTCATGTAAAGGGCAAAGCTCGCAGCAGGGAGTCTAGACTAAGGACAAGCTGAGGATGACGAAATACACCACTGAAAACCTTATGCTAATCATGGAAACACTGTCAGGTAGTGGAGGACTAGTAAACCAAGGCAGAACCTTGCCAGAGAGAGGGCCAGATGATGAACACTTCTGGTCAGATTAAAGGGGAGGGCCAGTGACAAAGAGCCAGGTCGTTTGCAGGATGCATGGCCACGGGGGCTTCAAAGATGGGTTCAAACATCAAAAAGATATGAGGGTGGCCCAGGATTGGCAAGCCTTTCCTTGTCCTGTACATTGCGGTTGCTTTGAAGCAGACCAACTGGATAGCACCTACCAACAAGACCAACCAAGGAAGAGGAAGCCTCTATGATCCCAGAAACAGACATCACTAGCACGTGTCAGGAGACTTTTATAAAGGTAACCAATGTCCTGGTCCCTCATCACAGAAAGTTGGGGAAGCACCATTGTGCTGGTTTCCCAGGTGTTTCCCAGATGAATTACTGTCCAGCTGCCCATAGGAAGGAGAAATACCTATAGACATGACTGAAGGGAGGTTCACTCTGCTATGGGAATGTGTTAATCTGTGCACTTTAGATGTGGAAATCCACAGACACACGTGTATAAAAGAGGGTTGTAATTAAATATTAAATGCACATCAAGAAACTACCCTAAAAGATCTTTTTAATCTCATAAGCCCACCATTATGCCAATGGCCCCCCAGAATCCAAAACCATCTACAAAAGAGATAGAATGAGGCTGACTGCTAGTAAGAGCCAACTCAGAGAAAGCAAAATAATCTCATATTTGGTGGGCATCTGCATATAGATGTGGAGCATCCAAAGCTGTTTCACGTAGATAATGTGGCTTCTGCTCAGATATGTCTGAGTGTACATGAGGCTTGGAAAGAGAAGCATTTTACTGGCTAAGGCATCATCTCCCTTTACTGAATTTCAAAATCAAGATTCTCATGAACTTGCAATGCTAAAGTGACCAATGCATGAATCATTCCGCCCTTCAGTTAACACCACCTGTGTATCTCGGACATTTGGCGTGATAAGCTAACAATATGAGTGAGCATAACCTGTTGTGAAAAACAGGAAGATGCAGAAATCTCCATTGTTTAATGTAATTGTTGTATACGGGGACCTGCAGGATGTAAAATTTCCCATAAACATCTGATGATGGAAAATAACAATGCCCCTTGACCAAAAAAAAAAAACAAAAACACCATGTTGATGCACTCTCAAAATGAAAAACATAAATCTGGGTGAGGCAACACAGAAGGCAGCCTGTGAAATGCGTCATGTTAAGATTTCCTTCACATTCAAATAGTTGAAAATCTAAGGCATGAGTTGAGAATAGTAAAACTGTTTGAGGCTCCATAATCGGTGCAGAGAAAACACCAGAATAATTGCCTCTTCCTTAATATACTTGAATCTGCTGGAGTTACATTTGAAGGTGAGATAGGGGAAACTGAATTACAATAGTACGGAAGTAAAAGCAATTTTACACTGTGAGAAGGTCAAGTGTTTTCCTTGGAATCGTTTGTCTGAATGACACCCACCTGGAGCTTTTTTTTTTTTTTTTCAGTTGTAGCTTTTGATTCTGTGTCTTCTCTTCTGCAGGCTAGGTTTCCAGGGTATTGACTGCTTTTTCTAGACTTTTGACAAACTCTTAGCCTGCAGGTTTAAGGTCTGGTGCTGGCTGCAGTTTTGTCTATCAGAGGGAGAGGGACACAGAATCAAATTGTTTATTCAGATGGTCTATGTGTCCTAACGTAGAAGTCAGACAGAACAGTCTGGTTACTGTAGTTGCCATCCCCCGGGGACTGAGTTTTGGCTGCATGAGAAGAATGATAGGGATGAAAGTGATGCAAACAGAAGCAAGTATCTCTAATATATTGATGCCTTCAGACTCCAGCCTGGACACTGATCCTTTCTGGGGACTTTATATGCAGTCTCCCCTATCTCCAAAACAGTTCTGAGGAGTCGGTGATTGTGACTGAGTAGGAAGGCTCACTGCCTAGATATCACACGTCGTAGGTCCACATGAGAGCTATTCCAGGTCAAGCGGTGTCTTAGTGTGCCTCAATCAGTGTTTCCACCCAAATCCCTAGGCTTCAGAAGTTCCCAGTACCCTGTGTCCTGCAGTCCCTTTTACCCAATAACCCTGGTGTTTATACTTTATAACCACGTTTTCATTTGTGGAGATTAAAAAAAAATTTTTATTAAATAATGTGGTTCATGGAAATTGAAAAATAAGCCATTAGAAACTTATTTGTGTAAAAAAATAATGCCAGTTTGCAAGGAAATGTCTGGATAAGCTGAGTAGGCAGTAATAGAGCCGGCTCAAAGTTGGCAGCCAAGCACTTGCTTCATTGAATGTGTGTCACTATCCACAGTGTTGGAAGTGAATTGGCATCATGAAACAGGTTCCAGAAAGGTCCCCAAAACACTATTCCAAGGATTGAAACCATACTTTTCCCCATTCCATTTAACCTCCAGATCATTCAAGCTTTTAAAAAACAGGTCATTTTCACATTCAGTTCATCATCCCACACCTCAATTGGCTCATATCAGTTCAAAGACCCAGAAAACAAAATCTCTGTGTTGTGCACTATTATAGTTATGATGAGCTGCATTATGACCATCTGCTTCTCTTTCTTTTTTTAGAAAGTTTACCATAAGTTGCATGCACTCATGCTATACCACACATCTCTCATGCCAATGTAGCTTTAAGTTTATATCCAATGTATTCAAGCCCCACAGACTGATGAGGTGAGATATGTAAAGCTAGGGGGTGGGAGTCCCCCATCCTGAGATTTTTCACTTTTTTTAATACTAACAAGCACACACAACATTGGTTTCTCTTGTTAGTTTTTTACAATTTTTAAAAAGATGCTCAATTTCTCTTTTGTTGGGGATTTTATATTTTGTGTTTGTTTTTATTTTTTACCTCTTTTGTATAAGTAGGGAATTTATAGGGAAATATGTACTTTATGGAATAAATTTTAAGAACTAAAATATATTTTATCTTAAATAAATTAACGTATCTTTTATCTTACAGCTAAATCACTGATTATATATTTGCAGAGCCGACTTAAAGGATGAAAGAAAATTCTATCAAGAGTGTTACTTTTGACTTCAAAGCCTTCCTAATAAAGTCTTTTAAATACCTGTGGAAAAAAATAACAAAAGAAAAGCTAGTATCATGAGGTATTTGTCTTCGGACAGAACTGCCTCATGACAGAATCGTCAGGATGGGGCCGGTCATAACTCAGGACTCAGTATCCTTGCATCCAAACAGTTACTGTGGGGTAGATTCCAAGTCATTGAAACCTGGTGTGCAGAGCCAAACGAAACCTTGTGAGATAGGGGCTACAAGGCTCTATGAGGGTTCAAAAGCAGACCACCAGGTCTGTCTTCTGAGGTACCACCATATGGGCTCAGATGATCTTTTTAGTTACGAATTGAGCACTTAACTGATTGTGCCACCCAGAGATGGCATGGAGGAAAATAGCTTTTCACTGTTTAGTGTCTTTCCCAAACGGAAACGGGTGCTTACTTGTGTCCTGCCTTTTCTTATATTAGTTGTGTTAATCTGAGTACATTAGAGAAATAAATCCACAGAAACTGAAATGTATAAAAGAGAGCTTTAGATAAAGGGTAAATGCACATGGAGAAAAAATCCCAAACCAGTTCAGCCCAAGTCTACAAGTCCAACATTAGCCCATATGTCCCACACCAATCCACAATGTCCTCTTCCATCTCAACAAAGACATGCAGTGTGTGTGGCAGCAGGTAGAAAGAACTGCCCATCTGGGTTTCTGAGGTTGTTAACTCTTTACTGGAATTAAAAGCGCCTTTTGTGCGCCTGGAGCGGCTGGTGTTTGTAACCACTAAGACACTAGGGCTCCCTCTCCTTGTGCAGGACTACTCGTGATTTATTATCTACCCCAATGCCGCTTCAAGGGTGGTACATGGGTCGGTGATAAACCGTGACCTGTTTAAAATCTGTCCATTTGTAGCTAGATACAGAAAGGAATGTCAGAGTGCAGGTCACTGCTATTTCCAATGCCAGCAATGTCATGTAAAGGGCAAAGCGCGCAGCAGGGTGTCTAGACTGAGGACACACTGAGGATGACGAAATACACCACTGAAAAACTTATGCTAATCATGGAAACACTGTCAGGTAGTGGAGGACTAGTAAACCAAGGCAGAACCTTGCCAGAGAGAGGGCCAGATGACGAACACTTCTGGTCAGATTAAAGGGGAGGGCCAGTGACAAAGAGCCAGGTCGTTTGCAGGATGCATGGCCACGGGGGCTTCAAAGATGGGTTCAAACATCAAAAAGATATGAGGGTGGCCCAGGATTGGCAAGCCTTTCCTTGTCCTGTACATTGCGGTTGCTTTGAAGCAGACCAACTGGATAGCACCTACCAACAAGACCAACCAAGGAAGAGGAAGCCTCTATGATCCCAGAAACAGACATCACTAGCACGTGTCAGGAGACTTTTATAAAGGTAACCAATGTCCTGGTCCCTCATCACAGAAAGTTGGGGAAGCACCATTGTGCTGGTTTACCAGATGTTTCCCAGATGAATTACTGTCCAGCTGCCCATAGGAAGGAGAAATACCTATAGACATGACTGAAGGGAGGTTCACTCTGCTATGGGAATGTGTTAATCTGTGCACTTTAGATGTGGAAATCCACAGACACACGTGTATAAAAGAGAGTTGTAATTAAATATTAAATGCACATCAAGAAACTACCCTAAAAGATCTTTTTAATCTCATAAGCCCACCATTATGCCAATGGCCCCCCAGAATCCACAACCATCTACAAAAGAGATAGAATGAGGCTGACTGCTAGTAAGAGCCAACTCAGAGAAAGCAAAATAATCTCATATTTGGTGGGCATCTGCATATAGATGTGGAGCATCCAAAGCTGTTTCACGTAGATAATGTGGCTTCTGCTCAGATATGTCTGAGTGTACGTGAGGCTTGGAAGGAGTAGCATTTTACTGGCTAAGGCATCATCTCCCTTTACTGAATTTCAAAATCAAGATGCTCATGAACTTGCAATGCTAAAGTGACCAATGCATGAATCATTCCGCCCTTCAATTAACACCACCTGTGCATCTCGGACATTTGGCGTGATAAGCTAACAATATGAGTGAGCATAACCTGTTGTGAAAAACAGGAAGATGCAGAAATCTCCATTGTTTAATGTAATTATTGTATACGGGGACCTGCAGGATGTAAAATTTGCCATAAATATCTGATGATGGAAAATGACAATGCCCCTTGACCAAAAAAAAACAAAACAAAAAACACCATGTTGAGGCACTCTCAAAATGAAAAACGTAAATCTGGGTGAGGCAACACAGAAGGCAGCCTGTGAATAGCGGCATGTTTAGATTTCCTTCACATTCAAATAGTTGAAAATCTAAGGAATGAGCTGAGAATAGTAAAACTGTTTGAGGCTCCATAATCGGTGCAGATAAAACACCAGAATAATTGCCTCTTCCTTAATATACTTGAATCTGCTGGAGTTACATTTGGAGGTGAGATAGGGGAAACTGTTTGAATTACAATAGTACGGAAGTAAAAGCAATTTTACACTCTGAGAGGGTCAAGTGTTTTCATTGGAATCGGTTGTCTGAATGACACCCACTTGGAGCTTTTTTTTTTTTTTTTTTTTTTTTTTTCAGTTGTAGCTTTTGATTCTGTGTCTTCTCTTCTGCAGGCTAGGTTTCCAGGGTATTGACTGCTTTTTCTAGACTTTTGACAAACTCTTAGTCTCAGGTTTAAGGTCTGGTGCTGGCTGCAGTTTTGTCTATCAGAGGGAGAGGGACACAGAATCAAATTGTTTATTCAGATGGTCTATGTGTCCTAACGTAGAAGTCAGACAGAACAGTCTGGTTACTGTAGTTGCCATACCCCTGGGACAGTTTTGGCTGCATGAGTAGAATGATAGGGATGAAAGTGATGCAAACAGAAGCAAGTATCTTTAATATATTGATGCCTTCAGACTCTAGCCTGGACACTGATCCTTTCTGGGGACTTTATATGCAGTCTCCCCTGACTCCAAAACAGTTCTGAGGAGTCGGTGATTGTGACTGAGTAGGAGGGCTCACTGCCTAGATATCACACGTCGTAGGTCCACATGAGGGCTCTTCCAGGTCAAGCGGTGTCTTAGTGTGCCTCAATCAGTGTTTCCACCCAAATCCCTAGGCTTCGGAAGTTCCCAGTACCCTGTGTCCTGCAGTCCCTTTTACCCAATAACCCTGGTGTTTATACTTTATAACCACGTTTTCATTTGTGGAGATCAAAAAAAATGTTATTAAATAATGTGGTTTATGGAAATTGATAAAATAAGCCATTAGAAAATTATTTGTGTAAAAAAATAATGCCAGTTTGCAAGGAAATGTCTGGATAAGCTGAGTAGGCAGTAATAGAGCCGGCTCAAAGTTGGCAGCCAAGCACTTACTTCATTGAATGTGTGTCACTATCCACAGTGTTGGAAGTGAATTGGCATCATGGAACAGGTTCCAGAAAGGTCCCCAAAACACTATTCCAAGGATTGAAACCATACTTTCCCCCATTCCACTTAACCTCCAGATCATTCAAGCTTTTAAAAAAGAGATCAAATTCACATTCAGTTAATCAGCCCACATCTCAATTGGCTCAAATCAGTTCAAAGACCCAGAAAATACAATCTCTGTGTTGTGCTCTATTTTAGTTATGATGACCTGCATTATGACCATCTGCTTCTCTTTCTTTTTTTAGAAAATTTACCATAAGTTGCATGCACTCATGCTATACCACACATCTCTCATGCCAATGTAGCTTTAAGTTTATATCCAATGTATTCAAGCCCCACAGACTGATGACGGTGAGATATGTAAAGCTAGGGTGTGGGAGTCCCCCATCCAAAGATTTTTCCCTTTTTTTTAATATTAACAAGCACACACAACATTGGTTTCTCTTGTTAGTTTTTTTACAATTTTTAAAAAGATGCTCAGTTACTGTTTTGTTGGGGATTTTATATTTTGTGTTTGTTTTTATTTTTTACCTCTTTTGTATAAGTCGGGAATTAATAGGGAAATATGTACTTTAAGGAATAAATTTTAAGAACTAAAATATATTTTATTTTATATAAATTAACAGATCTTTGATTTTACAGCTAAATCACTGATTAAAAATTTGCAGAGCCGATTTACAGGATGAAAGAAAATTCTATCAAGTGTGTTACCTTTGACTTCAAAGCCTTCCTAATAAAGTCTTTTAACTACCTGTGGAAAAAAATAAGAAAAGAAAAGCTAGTATCATGAGGTATTTGACTTCGGACAGAACTGCCTCATGACAGAATCGTCAGGATGGGGCCGGTCATAACTCAGGACTAAGTACCTTTCATCCAAACAGTTACTTTTGGGTAGATTCCAATTCATGAAACTACCAGGTGTGCAGAGCCAAACTGAACCGTGAGAGATAGGGGCTAAGTCTCTGTGAGGGTTCAAAAGCAGACCACCAGGTCTGTCTTCTGAGGTACCACCATATGGGCTCAGATGATCGTTGTAGTTACGAATTGAGCACTTAACTGTTTGTGCCACCCACAGATGGCATGGAGGAAAATAGCTTTTCACTGTTTAGTGTCTTTCCCAAACGGAAACGGGTGCTTACTTGTGTCCTGCCTTTTCTTATTTTAGTTGTGTTAATCTGAGTACATTAGAGAAATAAATCCACAGAAACTGAAATGTATAAAAGAGAGCTTTAGATAAAGTGTAAATGCACATGGAGAAAAAATCCCAAACCAGTGCAGCCCAAGTCTACAAGTCCAACATTAGCCCATATGTCCCACACCAATCCACAATGTCCTCCTCCATCTCAACAAAGACATGCAGTGTGGGTGGCAGCAGGTGGAAAGAACTGCCCATCTGGGTTTCTGAGGTTGTTAACTCTTTACTGGAATTAAAAGCGCCTTTTGTGCACCTGGAGCGGCTGGTGTTTGTAACCACTCAGACACGAGGGCTCCATCTCTTTGTGAAGGAGTACTCGTGATTTATTATGTACCCCAATGCTGCTCCCAGGGTGGTACATGGGCCAGTGATAAACCGTGACCTGTTTAAAATCTGTCCATTTGTAGCTAGGTACAGAAAAGAAGGTCAGAGTGCAGGTCACTGCTATTTCCAATTCCAGCAATGTCATGTAAAAGGCAAAGCACGCAGCAGGGATTCTAGACTAAGGACACACTGAGGATGACGAAATACATCGGGGAAATTACTTGTGATAAATCAGAGCTCCTGAGAGGCTGGGTCAAAAGTCAGGGAGGGCCAGACTCCAGAGTGGGTGGCCTGGGTTCCCACCCTGGCTTTGCCAGTCGTTCACTGTATATCCTTGGCAAGGCATCTCACCTCTCTGGGTTCCACTTTCCTCAGCCATGAAACAAATCAGCCAACGAATCTAAAAACAAATAACCTCACTGCTGTTGAATCCCTTTAGACTCACAGTGACCCTATAGGACAGGGTAACACTCCCCATGTGGGTTTTAGAGACTGGAACTCTTTATAGGACTAAAACTGTGCCTTCTGCCCTCACCCCAAACTTAACATGTTTCTAATCCACACAATGTTTACAGCTTTAGGTTCTCATCCCTCTACTTCTTCCAAGAAACCGAGAAGAATGGAGTGTTCGAGCAATATCCAGGTCACATGACAGTCTTTCTCAGTTCTTAACCCGACTTTTCCTCTCCTAAGCACAACTGTCATGTTTTCATGAGCGTTCGTGGCTATGATAAAGAATACACGTTTATGGGAGGTAATCAGGGCCTGGGTCTTCCATAAACCAGTTGCCAAAGACTTTTTACATATAGGTAATAGTAGACCCATATGTTTATTTACCTACTGCTGCCTAGTGACTTTCAATCCCACTCAGTGTGTTATTTGCTCACAATTCTGTAATTTGAGGAAGGTTTGACCAGGCAGCTCAACTCCACTCCACATGGTATTGGCCAAAGCTGCTAAGGCAGCAAGAACCGGCAAGACAGGTTTGCTTTGGTTCATAGGTCTAGGGCCTTGGTCCTTGCTGTTGCAATGGCTCCCCAATTTTCCTCCGTGTGATCGTGCCATGTTCTTACCTTTAACTTCCTCACTGCAGGGTGATTTTCAAGATAGATTTTTTTGTCAGGATAGTTGGGGTGACGGCCCATGACAAAATCCCTTAAAGGGATTAAATTGAATACACAATTTTATATGTGATTGCCGAATATCCCCCAGAGCACACAAGTTGAAGCCACAGGACATTCTCCCTGAGAGAGGTTCCTTGTAGCTTTTGATTGTCTTCTAAGTCTCTTTTCCTTTTCCACAATAATGTCTGGGTTGCTTTATCAATTGTCTTCCTTCTTTTTATGTGGCACAATCTCTGGCTGTTTAGTCCAAGCCAATGCAGTTCCTTCCCAAACTTACTGGGTTTCCCTTGCATTGGATTACATGATGCACTCCATTTTATGAAAGCCTATCCCCACATCTCTTTGAGATGGATCTCTCTCTGTTTTAGGCTGCAATTCAGTCTACTTAGGCTGTAGCACAGCCTCCCGAAGACTCTTAGAAAATCTTTTGTGTATGTACATGAGACTGTCTACAAGGCACTGCATTACATTCTTTTGTGATCTCAATACAGGGTATTATAGCTATCTTGATCTCATCCAACGCAGAAGCCATGCTTTCTTGGCAGTGCAGAGGCCATTCCTATTGTGAGACATTATTTTTTGGCAAGAAAGACTTGGGGTTGCAAAATAGGTTTATATTTAATTTCAGCAAGTCCCTTCATATTTCATAGTTTTTGCTAAAAACACAACTAAACTTCAAACAGAAGTAACTTCGTTAGCTTTCCTTTATCCTTCTGTAGTTTATTATTATTTGTCTGTTGTCTAAATTGTTAATGACGCTGAGAGTTCAGATTCTAGATAAAGCAGAAGAATGGCACTGCCGCCCAAAATAGTTGTTCTTGGTGTTAGTTGGTGTAAATCAATTCCAGCCCATCCACTCACTTACTGCCATTGAGTCAATTCTGACTCATGGCAACAGAGTATAATTGCCCTGGTAGGTTTCTGAGACTATACATCTTTACAGTAGAAAGCCTCAGCTTTCTCTCTCAGAGCAGCTGGTAGTTTTGAACTGCTGACCTTATGGCTAGCAGGACAATATGTCACCAGGGATCCTTTTCAAGACTGTGACCTTTCAGAATCAGATTGTCAGGCCTGCTTTCTTAGGAACCTGTGGGTGGGTTTGAAGCATCAACATTTTGGTTTTAATATGCAAGTGCTTAGCAAATGGGCTTTATCCTGGTTTGGAAAGCCTAAGTCACTGGTCTTTTGCCTAAAGATTCACTTTCAATGGCCCTGGCTTGTTTCATGGGAAGGGCCAGTTCAGGGGCTCCCAGACAGATGGTGGGGTAGGATCCTTATTTAGTAGGGCCATATTGGGTGGGGGCGGCGGGGCAGTGTGTGTGTGTAATCTGCATCTTTACCAAATGGCCCCCCAGAGACTCAGATGAGAAACACGGGCCACAATTGTCTTCTGCCTCTCTTGTTGCTGCCTTTTGGGGACTTTTCTGTCTTTTAGCAGCCCTGGAGGCCCCTCCTATCTAGGCAGGAAAAGGAGCAAATTAATAAATACACACTAAGGTGTTAGACAGTGATAACGGCTAATCGCTTCCAAGGACAATTGCTCTCAGAAAGAAAAGAAAAAAAAAGAGAGCTCATGGGGAAAAAAAATCAAAAATTATTTAACTCCAGTGAATAGTGTCTCCTGGGAGATTTGTGTGTGTGGGTGTCTGAAGTCCCTCACATCAGGCTCTTCCTCTGCTTTCATGTAAATTGGACTTTAAACACATTCCCCAGGAAGGGTTTGAATGCCTCTGTGTATGGAAGCTTCTTGACAGAAGAGGGATTTTTGTCTCTTTTGTTCACGGAGAGAGTCCCAAGGCCTGGCACTTAATAAGTAAGTAGCAAGTGGGTTGAATGAATGAGTGATTGAGGTAAAGAAGTCTTCTGCAGCCATCCAGGTTGAGACTGCCCTCTCAGAAGCCTGACTCTTTTCTAAAGTGAGGTACACCTCTCCCCCTCCCCATTCATGCTTCCCCGTGGTCTGCCTGGGATTGAGCTGAAAAATGATATTTCATACATGTCGTCCTCATTATAACATCATCCCTCAGAGCGAAGCTCTCTGACCATCCTGAAGACCTGTATTTAATATGAGGAAAGGTGATTTAATGGAGTGGAGAGTGAAGCATAAAGCAGACAACCCTTTCAGAACAGCAGAGCAGGCTGTCCTTCCAAGGGGAAAGGGGCAAAAGGGAAAGGAAAAAAAATCGGGGTGGGGGGAAACCCTAACTCTCACTCTCCTAATAGACTGAAATTAGAAGTCCTTTTGGTCAGCTCCATCAGAAGACAAAACTGAAAGGGGGTTCATCCCACCCCCTTCCCCTCCCCGCCAGCACATAGTTGACTTACCATGCATTTACCTTGGAGCTGATTATGCGCTGAGTTGAGGCAGACAGGGAGAATGTATTGGCATTTGGTCTCCCTTCACACATTTTGTTACAGCCAGACATCAGGGACTGAGCTGCGGGATATTAAAGGATTTGGAAGAGTTATCAAGGAATGGGACATATTTATCAAAACCAGGGTGATATTAGAATGCTGGGTTGCTGCTACACCTGGGTGTGTTACATGATTTAAAAAGTAATGACAATGCATCCTCTTGATGGATTTTGCACCTGGGTGAATACTGAGCAGGTCTGCTGGACCACCGTGGGTCAAGAATTCACACCTATCAACACCTTTGGTCTCAGAAGAAAACTGTGGCTGCTAGATCACACTTGGAATCCAGGTAGGTTCTTGGTTAAGCATGACTGCTAATCAATAGGACGGCACTTGGAATTCACCAGCTATCCCAAGTGAGGAAGATTACAGTCTTGGAAACCTTCCGGGAGGTTCTTCCCTGGCCTACAGGGTTGCTCTAGTCAGAATTGACCTGACTTCCATGGCATTGAGCTGTTTTGAGTTTTGAATGGCTGAATTGGAGACTTCAGGATTGGAGGAAGACTTGAGAACAACTTGAGAAATGCAGGCGGCTCACCTTGCTTGCTGCAAGGGAAGAGAAGTAGAAGCACTTACTGATGAAGTTCAAAGATGATAGTCCTCAGTATGGATTACAACTCGAGGTTAAGAGAACAAGAATCCTCACCACTAGACCAATAAGCAACATGAGAAACAGAGAAAAGATAGAAATGGTGAAGCATTTCATCTTACTTGGACCAATCCACAACCAGCGCTCATGGAAACATCTGTCAAGAAATCACTGGATAAATTGCATTCGGAAAATTTGTCACCTTAAGAACCCAGGAGCATCTTGACCCAAGGCATGATTATTTTCATGTGGTAGCTAGAAAATGCATAAGGAAGTCCCAAGAGAAGAATTGATGCATTTGAAATACGGTCCTTGTGAGGAATATTGAATACACCAAAGAACTTCTAGGAGAACAAACAAATCTATGTTGGAAGAACAGCAGCCAGATTGATTCTTAGAAGCGAGGATGGTGACACTTGGCTTCATGTACTTTGGGTGTTATCAGGAGGGACCAGTCCCTGGAGTTGGGCAGCATGCTTGGTCAAGCCAAAAGGAGGACAAACCTCCACAAGATGGATTGACACAGTGGCTCAAATGTAGGAATGGCTGTGAGAAATGCGCAGGGCAGCGTGTTGTTTTGTTCTGCTGCACATAGAGTGGTCATGAGTTGGAGCCAAATTGACAGCACCTGGTTACGCAATGGACTAACAGCAAGATCAACCATTCAAAATCACCAGCCACTCCTCAAGAGAAAGATGAGGCTTTTTTTACTCCCATAAAGAGTCACAGTGTCAGAAACTCACAGGGGGAATTCTACCCTGTCATATAGGGGCACTGTGAATTGGCATCGACTCTATGGACGTGAACAGCAGCAACAACAAAAACAACAACAAAACACTAATGGTGGCTGGGTGCATGCGCAGACACCCATCCACTTGCACTGGGCTAAGTTAGTGGTTTCAGCAGGAAGCTTACCTCGGTGGCTTCCAGAACTCCCGTGGACTGAACCAATTTACACCAGGTCCTTCAAATATTCCTGGTACCCTTGGTATCTTTCATTTCCCGGACTTGGTTGTGTGACTTAGGCTTGATGATCATGGGGCCACATGAAGGACACCTATGTGCTCCAACCACTGCCTTCCGAGAGAGTGCTGCGGCCCATTGCCTTCAAGTCAGTCAGCTCCTGACTCATGCGGACTCCATGCGCTACAGAACACAATGCCCACTGGTCCTGCCCCATTCCTTCAGTGGGTTGTAGATTTGACCCCTTGTCACCTGGGGGGTTTTCAGTGGCTGATGTCTGGAAGGAGGTCACCAGGCCTTTCCTCCTAGTCTGACTGTAGGCTGAAACCATTGCTGAAATCTGTTCAGCATCATAGTAATATTCCAGCCTCCACTTGCAGATAGGTGGTAGCTGTAACAGGAGGCACACTGGCCAAGAATCAAACCCAAATTTCCTTCATGACTAGTGAGAATTGTGCCATGGAGCTACCACTTCCTCTCTTCTGGTTTCTAGTGTTTATGTACACAAGATCACAGTACCTTCTAACAAGCAGTAAATAAGACTGTACCACGAGTCACCTCTACTTAGCACTCCCCCCATTTTTCCACATGAATTATTCAGTGTATGACAGTTTCAATATGTCTGTCTTTTAAAAAATTGCTGGGTGAACTTAAAAAAGCACAAGGAAGTGCCAGCATAGCAAAATGATATCCACCTGCTTATTTGTCTTAAGAGAAGAAAAGTCTTGAATGCATTCACTCAGGTGAAAATATCATTAACAGAAAGAACTGACTAATGGTCACCAGGACCCATGGTTAATCCAGGCTTGGCCATCTGATTCCAATCCATCAGACCTAGCTATAAATCACTTATATATCTGGGTAATAAAAAGCAAATATAAATTTTCAAAAAGATTAACGTTGCATGGGATATAAAGAGACTCCATAACAACTTCAGGCATAAATATGTCTCAAGACAAACTCATTGTGTACATCTGGAATACATAATATCTCTTGCTGAAACATGTTTCCCACTAGACCCTACCCCAAGCCAGTAAAAGCCATTAATTCTACAGTAAACTGTGGATTCTACTACTCTGAAATGGGAGCTGTGTCTCTAGACCTAATTTGGGGCTGAGGACTCAACAATACCCTTCTGCAGGGACAACAGTCCAGGTGAGAATCAGGAAATCTGGATGACAGGCAGGATATAGGAGCACTGAGACCTCAATATGCTTCTAGGGGAGCATGGCCCAATGGGATTCCATTTCTGCACCCCTGGCAGGAGGAGGTTGATCAGGAAAGTAATGGTTTCTAAGGCAGTATTAATTAAACTTTCACATGCATGCACTTACCCAGGTTCCTGGAAATCAGGGTGGGAGGCAGATTCTGATTTTGTGGGTTCAGGGTGGGGCCTGGGATCCTGCAGTTCTAGAGGCCCTGGTAATTTTGGGCTGTTAACCACAAGGACAGTAGTCTTAAACCACCAGCCACTCCTTGGGAGAAATATGAGGCTGTCGACTCCTGTCAAGAGTGACAGTCTGGGACCCACAGGGGCAGTTCTACCCTGTCCAATAGGGTCACTATGAGTCTGCTAGTCCTGGGCCACCCTCATATCTTTCTGATGTTTGAACCCATCTTTGCAGCCCCCGTGGCCATGCATCTTGCAAACGGCCTGGCTCTTTGTCACTGGCCCTCTCCTTTAATCTGACCAGAAGTGTTCGTCATCTGGCCCTCTCTCTGGCAAGGTGCTGCCTCGGTTTAATAGTCCTCCACTATCTGACAGTGTTTCCATGATTAGCATAAGGTTTTCAGTGGTGTATTTCATCATCCTCAGTGTGTCCTTAGTCTAGAAACCCTGCTGCGGCTTTGCCCTTTACATGACAGAGCAGTGACCTGCACCCTGACCTTCCTTTCTGTACCTAGCCACAAATGGACAGATTTTAAACAGGTCACAGATTATCACCGACCCATGTACCACCCATGGATCAGCATTTGAGTAGATAATAAATCACGAGTAGTCCTGCACAAGGAGATGGAGCCCTCGTGGCTGAGTGGTTACAAACAACAGCCACTCCAGGCGCACAAAAGGCGCTTTTAATTCCAGTAAAGAATTAACAACCTCAGAAACCCAGATGGGCAGTTCTTTCCACCTGCAGCTACCATCACTGCATGTGTTTGTTAAGATGGAGGAGGACAGAGTGGACTTGGGTGTGACATATGCGCTAATGTTGGACTTGTAGACTTGGGCTGCACTGGTTTGGGATTTATCCTCCATGTGCATTTACCCTTTATCTAAAGTTCTTTTATACATTTCAGTTTCTGTGGATTTATTTCTCTAATGTACTCAGACGAAAAGGCAGGACACAAGTAAGCACCCGTTTCCGTTTGGGAAAGACACTAAACAGTGAAAAGCTATTTTCCTCCATGCCATAGGTGGGTGGCACAAACAGTTAAGTGCTCAATTCATAACTTAAACGATCATCTGAACCCATATCGTGGTACCATAGAAGGCAGACCTGGTGGTCTGCTTTTGTAACCTCACACAGACTAGCAGCCCCTATCTCACTCAGTTCAGTTTGACTCTGCACACCTGGTAGTTTCATGACTTGGAATCTACCTCACAGTAACTGTTTGGATGAAAGGTCCTCAGTTCTGAGTTATGTCCAATCCCATACCAACGATTCTGTCAAGAGGCAGTCTTGACCGAAGTCAAATACCTCATGATTCTAGCTTTTCTTTTCTTATTTTTCCCACAGGTAGTTAAAAGACTTTATTTAAAAGGATTTGAAGTCAAAAGTAATACCTTGATAGAATATTCTTTCATCCTTTAAGTCGGCTCTGCAAATATATAATCAGTGATTTAGCTGTAAGATCAAAGATCCGTTAATTTATTTAAAATAAAATATATTTTATTTCTTAAAACTTATTCCATACAGTACATATTTCCCTATAAATTCCCTACTTATACAAAAGAGGTAAATATAAAAACAAACACAAAATATAAAAACCCCAACAAAACAGTAAATGAGCATCTTTTTAAAAATTGTAAAAAACTAACAAGAGAAACTAATGTTGTGTGTCTTAGTTAATATGAAAAAAAAATGAAAAATCTCTGGATGCGGGACTCCTACCCCCTGGTTTTACATATCTCACCGTCATCAGTCTGTGGGGCTTGAATACATTGGATATAAACTTACAGCTACAATGGCATCAGAGGTGTGTGGTATAGCATGAGTGCATGCTACTTATGGTAAACTTTCTAAAAAAAGAAAAAGAAGCAGATGGTCATAATGCAGCTCATCATAACTATAATACAGAACAACTCAGAGATTGTGTTTTCTGGGTCTTTGAACTGATATGAGCCAATTGAGATGTGGGTTGATGAACTGAATGTGAAATTGACCTGTTTTTTAAAAGCTTGATTGATCTGGAAGGCTAAGTGGAATGGGGAAAAGTATGATTTCAATCCTTGGAATAGTGATTTGGGGATCTTTCAGGAACATGTTTCATGACGCTAATTTACTTCCAACAGCGGGGATGGTGACACACATTCAATGAAGCAACTGCTTGGCTGCCAACTTTGAGCAAGCTCTATTATTGCCTACTCAGCCTATCCAGACATTTCCTTGCAAACTGGCATTATTTTTTTTTTCAGACAAATAAGTTTCTAATGGCTTATTTTTTCAATTTCCATAAACCACATTATTTAATAACAATTTTTTTAATCTCCACAAATGAAAATGTGGTTATAAAGTATAAACACCAGGGTTATTGGGTAAAAGGGACTTCAGGACACAAGGTACTAGGAACTTCAGAAGCCTAGGGCTTTGGGCGGACACAATGATTGAGGCACACTAAGACACCGCTTGACGTGTAATAACCCTCATGCAGACCTACGAAGTGTGATATCTAGGCAGTGAGTCCTCCTACTCAGTCACAATCTCCGAATCCTCAGAACTGTTTTGGAGTCAGGGGAGACTGCATATAAAGTCCCCAGAAAGGATCAGTGTCCAGGCTGAAGTCTAAAGGCATCAATATATTAAAAATGATTGCTTCTTTTTGCATCACTTTTATCCCTATCATTCTTCCCCTGCAGCCAAAACTCAGTTCCAGGGGGATGGCAACTAGAGTAACCAGACTGTTCTGTCTGACTTCTACATTAGGACACATAGACCATCTGAATAAACCCTTTGATTCTGGGTCCCTCTCCTTCCCATGGACAAAAGTGCAACCAGCACCAGACGTTAAACCTGCAGACTAAGAGTTTGTCAAAAGTCTAGAAAGGGCAGTCAATACTCTGGAAACCTAGCCTGCAGAAGAGAAGACACTGAATCATAAGCTACAACTGAAAAAAAAAAAAAAAGCTCCAGGTGGGTGTCATTCAGACAACCGATATGAATGAATACACTTCAGCTTCTCACAGTGTAAAATTGCTTTTACTTCCATACTATTGTAATTCAAACAGTTTCCCATATATCACCTCCAAATATAACTCCAGCAGATTCAAGTATATTACGGAAGAGGCAATTATTCTGGTGTTTCCCTTGCACCGATTACTGTAGCCTCGATCAGTTTTACTATTCTCAGCTTATGCCTTAGATTTTCAAGAACTTGAATGTGAAGGAAATCATAAAATGCCACATTTCACAGACTGCCTTCTGTGTTGCCTCACCCAGATTTTCGTATTTCATTTCTAGTGTGCCTCAACATGAGTTTTTTTTGAGGTGTCAAAGAGCATTATCATTTTCCATCATCAGATGTTTATGGGAAATTTTACATCCTGCAGGTCCCCGTATACAATAATTACATTAAACAATGGAGATTTCTGTATCTTCCTGTTTTTCACAACAGGTTACGCTCACTCATATTGTTAGCTTATCACGCCAAATGTCTGAGATGCACAGGTGGTGTTAATTGAAGGGCGGAATGATTCATGCATTGGTCACTTTAGCATTGCAAGTTCATGTGCATCTTGATTTTGAAATTCAGTAAAGGGAGATGATGCCTTAGCCAGTAAAATGCTACTCCTTCCAAGCCCTACGTACACTCAGACATATCTGAGCAGAAGCCACATTATCTACGTGAAACAGCTTTGGATGCTCCACATCTATATGCAGATGCCCACCAAATATGAGATTATTTTGCTTTCCCTGAGTTGGCTCTTACTAGCAGTCAGCCTCATTCTATCTCTTTTGTAGATGGTTGTGGATTCTGGGGGGCCACTGGCATAATGGTGGGCTTATGAGATTAAAAAGACCTTCTAGGGTAGTTTCTTGATGTGCATTTAATATTTAATTACAACTCTCTTTTATACACGTGTGTCTGTGGATTTTCACATCTAAAGTGCACAGATTAACACATTCCCATAGCAGAGTGAACCTCCCTTCAGTCATGTCTATAGGTATTTCTCCTTCCTATGGGCAGCTGGACAGTAATTCATCTGGGAAACATCTGGTAAACCAGCACAATGGTGCTTCCCCAACTTTCTGTGATGAGGGAGCAGGACATTGGTTACCTTTATAAAAGTCTCCTGACACGTGCTAGTGATGTCTGTTTCTGGGATCATAGAGGCTTCCTCTTCCTTGGTTGGTCTTGTTGGTAGGTGCTATCCAGTTGGTCTGCTTCAAAGCAACCGCAATGTACAGGACAAGGAAAGGCTTGCCAATCCTGGGCCACCCTCATATCTTTTTGATGTTTGAACCCATCTTTGAAGCCCCCGTGGCCATGCATCCTGCAAACGACCTGGCTCTTTGTCACTGGCCCTCCCCTTTAATCTGACCAGAAGTGTTCGTCATCTGGCCCTCTCTCTGGCAAGGTTCTGCCTTGGTTTACTAGTCCTCCACTACCTGACAGTGTTTCCATGATTAGCATAAGGTTTTCAGTGGTGTATTTCGTCATCCTCAGTGTGTCCTTAGTCTAGACTCCCTGCTGCGCGCTTTGCCCTTTACATGACATTGCTGGCATTGGAAATAGCAGTGACCTGCACTCTGACTTTCCTTTCTGTACCTAGCTACAAATGGACAGATTTTAAACAGGTCACGGTTTATCACCGACCCATGTACCACCCTTGAAGCAGCATTGGGGTAGATAATAAATCACGAGTAGTCATGCACAAGGAGATGGAGCCCTAGTGTCTGAGTGGTTACAAACACCAGCCGCTCCAGGCGCACAAAAGGCGCTTTTAATTCCAGTAAAGAGTTAACAACCTCAGAAACCCAGATGGGCAGTTCTTTCCACCTGCAGCCACCCACACTGCATGTCTTTTTTGAGATTGAAGAGGACATTGTGGATTGGTGTGGGACATATGGGCTAATGTTGGACTTGTAGACTTGGGCTGCACTGGTTTGGGATTTTTTCTCCATGTGCATTTACCCTTTATCTAAAGCTCTCTTTTATACATTTCAGTTTCTGTGGATTTATTTCTCTAATGTACTCAGATTAACACAACTAATATAAAAAAAAGGCAGGACACATGTAAGCACCTGTTTCCGTTTGGGAAAGACACTAAACAGTGGAAAGCTATTTTCCTCCATGCCATCTCTGGGTGGCACAAACAGTTAAGTGCTCAATTCGTAACTAAAATGATCATCTGAGCCCATATGGTGGTACCTCAGAAGACAGACCTGGTGGTCTGCTTTTGAACCCTCATAGAGCCTTGTAGCCCCTATCTCACAAGGTTCAGTTTGGCTCTGCACAACAGGTTTCAATGACTTGGAATCTACCCCACAGTAACTGTTTGGATGCAAGGATACTGAGTCCTGAGTTATGACCGGCCCCATCCTGACGATTCTGTCATGAGGCAGTTCTGTCCGAAGTCAAATACCTCATGATACTAGCTTTTCTTTTCTTATTTTTTTCCACAGGTAGTTAAAAGACTTTATTAGGAAGGCTTTGAAGTCAAAAGTAACACTCTTGATAGAATTTTCTTTCATCCTTTAAGTCGGCTCTGCAAATATATAATCAGTGATTTAGCTGTAAGATAAAAAATACGTTAATTTATTTAAGATAAAATATATTTTAGTTCTTAAAATTTATTCCATAAAGTACATATTTCCCTATAAATTCCCTACTTATACAAAAGAGGTAAAAAATAAAAACAAACACAAAATATAAAATCCCCAACAAAACAGTAACTGAGCATCTTTTTAAGAATTGTAAAAAACTAACAAGAGAAACTAATGTGTGTGTTTGTTAATTTTAAAAAAAGTGAAAAATCTCTGGATGGGGGACTCCCACCCCCTAGATTTACATATCTCACCTTCATCAGTCTGTGGGGTTTGAATACTTTGGATATAAACTTACAGCTACAATGGCATTAGAGGTGTGTGGTATAGCATGAGTGCATGCTACTTATGAAAAACTTTCTAAAAACAGAAAGTGAAGCAGATGGTCGTAATGCAGCTCATCATAACTTTAATAGAGCACAACCCAGAGATTATGTTTTCTGGGTCTTTGAACTGATGTGAGCCAATTGAGATATGGGATGATGAACTGAATGTGAAATTGACCTGTTTTTAAAAAGCTTGAATGATCTGGAAGGCTAAATGGAATGGGGAAAAGTATGGTTTCAATCCTTGGAATAGTGATTTGGGGACCTTTCAGGAACCTGTTTCATGACGCCAATTTACCTCCAACACTGTGGATAGTGACACACATTCAATGAAGCAAGTGCTTGGCTGCCAACTTTGAGCCGGCTCTATTACTGCCTACTCAGCCTATCCAGATATTTCCTTGCAAACTGGCATAATATTTTTTTAGCCAAATAAGTTTCTAATGGCTTATTTTTTCAATTTCCATAAACCACATTATTTAATAAAATTTTTTTTAATCTCCACAAATGAAAAGGTGGTTATAAAGTATAAACACCAGGGTTATTGGGTAAAAGGGACTGCAGGACACAGGGTACTAGGAATTCCAGAAGCCTAGAGATTTGGGCGGAAACACTGATTGAGGCACACTACGACACCGCTTGACGTGGAATAGCCTTCATGTGGACCTACGATGTGTGATATCTAGGCAGTGAGCCCTCCTACTCAGTCACAATCACCGACTCCTCAGAACTGTTTTGGAGATTGGGGAGACTGCATATAAAGTCCCCAGAAAGGATCAGTGTCCTGGCTGGAGTCTGAACGCATCAATATATTAAAGATACTTGCTTCTGTTTGCATCACTTTTATATCTATCATTCTTCTCCTACAGCCAAAACTCAGTCCCAGGGGGATGGCAACTACAGTAACCAGACTGTTCTGTCTGACTTCTACGTTAGGACACATATACCATCTGAATAAACCCTTTGATTCTGTGTCCCTCTCCTTCCCATAGATAATATTGCAGCCAGCACCAGATGTTAAACCTGCAGACAAAAGATTTGTCAAAAGTCTAGAAAGAGCAGTCAACACCTTGAAAACCTAGCCGGCAGAAGAGAAGACACAGAATCAAAAGCTACAACTGAAAAAGAAAAAAAGCTCCAGGTGGGTGTCATTCAGACAACCGATTCCAATGAATACACTTGAGCTTCTCACAGTGTAAAATTGCTTTTCCTTCCATACTATTGTAATTCAAACAGTTTCCCATATCTCACCTCCAAATGTAACTCCAGCAGATTCAAGTATATTAAGGAAGAGGCAATTATTCTGGTGTTTTCTCTGCACCGATTATGGAGCCTCAAAGAGTTTTACTATTCTCAGCTCATGCCTTAGATTTTCAACTATTTGAATGTAAAGGAAATTTTAACATGCCGCATTTCATAGGATACCTTCAGTGTTGCCTCACCCAGATTTACGTTTTTCATTTCTAGAGTGCCTCAACATGAGTTTTTTTTGGGGGGGTTGGTTAAGGAGCATTATCATTTTCCATCATCAGTTGCTGATGGGAAATTTTACATCCTGCGGGTTCCCGTATACAATAATTACATTAAACAATGGAGCTTTCTGTATATTCCTGTTTTTCACAACAGGTTATGCTCACTCATATTGTTAGCTTATCACGCCAAATGTCCAAGATGCACAGGTGGTGTTAATTGATGGGCGGAATGATTCATGCATTGGTCACTTTAGCATTGCAAGTTCTTGAGCATCTTGATTTTGAAATTCAGTAAAGTGAGATGATGCCTTAGCCAGTTAAATGCTACTCCTTCCAAACCTCACGTACACTCAGACATATCTGAGCAGAAGCCACATTATCAACGTGAAACAGCTTTGGGTGCTCCCCAGCTACATGCAGATGCCCAGCAAACATGAGATTATTTTGCTTTCTCTGACTTGGCTCTTACTAGCAGTCAGCCTCATTCCATCTCTTTTGTAGATGGTTGTGGATTCTGGGGGGCCTATGGCATAATGGTGGGCTTATGAGGTTAAAAAAAATCTTGTAGGGAAGTTTTCTTGATGTGCATTTAATATTTAATTACAACTCACTTTTATACACGTGTGTCTGTGGATTTCCACATCAAAAGTGCACAGATTAGCACATTCCCATAGCGGAGTGAATCTCCCTTCCGTCATGTCTATAGGTATTTCTTCTTTCTATGGGCAGCTGGACAGTAATTTATCTGGGGAAAGTCTGGTAACCCATGACAATGGTGCTTCCCCAGCTTTCTGGGATGAAAGGCCAGGACATTGTTTACCTTTATCAAAGTCTCCTGACACTTCCTAATGATGTCTGTTTCTGGGATCATAGTGGCTTCCTCTTCCTCGGTTCGTCTTGTTAGTAGGTGCTGTCCAGTTGTTCTGCTTCAAAGCAAACCCAATGTTCAGGACAAGGAAAGGCTTGCCAGTCCTGGGCCACGCTCATTTCTTTCTGATGTTTCAACCCATTGTTGCAGCTCCCGTGGCCATGCATCCTGCAAACGGCCTGGCTCTTTGTCACTGATCCTCCCCTTTAATCTGACCAAAAGTGTTCATCATCTGGTCCTCTCTCTGACAAGGTTCTGCCTAGTTTTACTAGTCCTCCACTACCTGACACTGTATCAATGATTAGCATAAGGTTTTCAGTGGTGTATTTCGTCATCCTCAGTGTGTCCTTATTGGGGGCTCTTACAACTCTTGTTACAATCCATACGCCAATTGTATCTGACATAGTCATACGTATATTGCCATCATTCTTTTTTAGACATTTATTTTCTATTGAGCCCTTGGGATCAGCTCCCCTTTTTTTCCTCCTCCCCCTCTCGTGGTTCCTTGATAGATTATAGATTGTTATTATTTTCATATCTCACATCGACCATTGCCTCTTTTATCCTCAGCTTTCTGTTGCTCCTCTCCCTGCGAGGGGTGTGTGGTTATATGTCAATCATTGCTATCGGTTCACCTTCCTCCCATCCTCTACCCCCCCTTCCTCCTACCATTTTGGTATCTCTATTTCCATTCCTGTTCCTGGGTTCCATATGTTGTGAGTTTTATCTCTTGCTAAAACCTATGCACTCTAGTCCAGAGTGGAAAGCGGCACTGGTGTGATGATAGTGGGGGGTGAGGAGGCCTCAAGGGGTCAGAGGCAGATTGTGTGATTCATTGGTGCGATCCATGTCTCCTCAGGGGGGTCTCCACCCAGTGGGACACAGCATCTGGGGGCTTGTGGCTTTCTCCTGAGACAGCATGGTGGCCAAGGATGCGGGCATTGAGGTGGGACTCTGGGCCTTGGGTGGCAGCACTTGCAGAAGCCAACCCCTCCCCCAGGCACCCACCTGGATACGGACGAGCACGTGAGACAGTTGGCTGTGAACTTTGAGGGTGGCCTCAGCGTCTCAGAGCAGGTGGGGTCTGGCCTGAGTCAGCTCCCACAGCTTCAACCAGGAAGCCCTGCCCCCAGGCGGGGGTCAGCAGTTATCCCAGCATGCTCATTCCTCCCCCTCAGCTTCTGTCTGGTCAGCCCTTCAGCTTCCTGGCTGGGTTTAGAGCTTGTCCTAAGCTCCCTGAGGGCCACCGTCCTGAGATCTTGCTCAGCGCTTCAGGCCTTTCTGCAAACTCTCCTCCCAGGAGCCCATTATCACTAGCAGTTTACCCCTTGCTCTAACGATGCTCCAGGAGGCCTGCTTGGGAAGTGTTGGGCTGTTGCCTGGTTCAGTCCCACTAACTGCTCCTCAGGAGAAAGAAGAGGTTCCCTGCTCCTGGAAAGATTTACTGGCTTGCAAACCCTCTGGAGGATCCCCATGAGTCAGCAGGTGGGGTCATTCTAAAGCCCGGCACTCCGCAGGTAGCCACGTTGTGTGCCACCCAGGCATGCTGTGTGTTTGGAGGAGACTGCACACCCTTCAAAGGTAGAAGCTGAACCCCTCCATGGTTCTTGCATGCAGCAAATGCAGGGCCCCTGAGACTCCGGGCCCGCCTCTGGGCTAGGATCATGGGCAAATCGTTATCTCGCCTAGGCTCCATCTGGGCTGGAAAGGCAGTAGCTTGTACTGTGACCTGTGTCAGCCTGGGGCTGTGCAGGGCATCCTCAGCCCAGCTCAACTCTTCCCAGAACGCCCCTGCAGGTGCAGGGAGCCCCTGGCTTGGGAAAGTGACCCTGCTAAGTGGGCTTTGTGACCAGGCTCCCTGATCCACCGACCCAGCTTTGCCTCCTCCACAGGCCGCAGACAGCAGGGGCTGCCCAGGGTTTCCTGAACTCGGGCCCTCTCCAGAGACAATGTGGGCAGGACCTGGAGGGTGTGGAAGTGAGTCGTTCCGGGAAAGTGGATGGAGGAACGGAGGGTAGGGTAGATGCTGGGTGGGCTGAGGGGGCAGAAGATGCCCTGCAGAGTTCTAGAACCAGGGCTGAGGGATGTGGGAGCTGTTGGGGCCAGCTGGCCCTTTCGTGAGTTTTAGGAGCTGCCTGAACCCCATCCACATTGAACCTCTCCAGCCCAACCTTTGGCAGATGCTGGAAGAGAAGTTCAAGTTCTTCCGGGAGAAAAGGCAGAGTGTGGGGCTGCCAGGGTGCAGGCCCTGAGGGAGCTGGCAGGTGCCCTGGAACTTGCCTCCCCCAGCTCCAGGGCCCAGAGTCAAGTCCACAGGAGCTGCGTTGAGGATACATGGGAGAGGCTGGACAAGGCAATGAAAGCCCACACAGAGGTGGGTGCCCAGAAGGACAGGCCAGCGACAGCCAAGGGGCTCGGGACACAGGGGCCTCCCCAGATGTGTGTGAGTGTGTGTGCGTGTGTGTGTGTGTGCTCATGTGTAGGGGTGGGCATGTGGGTGTGTGCATGCGTACTTCTGTGTGTATTCTCGTGTGCGCATGTGTGTATGAAGGGGCATGGCTGACTCCAGCTCCCAGCATCAATCAGCCTTCCCCGTACAACCACGCTCCTTCCTTGCCCCAGTTTGGAGTCCTTCAGCACAGGTCACTCCTTGTGGCAGGAGCACGAAGTGGGCTCTCCCAATGCTCCCTGAGCACGGGCCGCAGTTTCGTTGGGGGCACAGGCCCTGCTGGTCTTCTTGCTGACCGCCACTCTTAGAGCTCCCTGCCTCCCATCCCCACACCCTCCTTTCTCGGGATCTGTTGTCTCAGTTCACTGAGCACCTGACAAGTCCTGCAACCGAAATCCTGGGGCTGGGTGGGCCCGAGGCCAACCCTCTACTCACTGACTGTGGGAGGTGCTACAGGCAGACCCCCTGACAGGCAGCCCACTCGCTTCCTGAGCCGCCGTCCTAATGTGCTCAGGGCTCCCCATCTTTTTGCCTTCCTCCCAACATGCATGTCAAGACCCTTTCCACCCTCGGGGTGCCCGAGCCTAAGCCTACCGTTGCCCTAGCCTAAGGCTAGGGGAGCCCTAGCCTTACCCTAAGCCTAGGGGTGCCCTAGCCTAAGGTTAGGGGAGCCCTAGCCTAAGGTTAGGGGAGCCATAGCCTTAGCCTAAGCCTAGGGGTGCCCTAGCATAAGGCTAGGGAGCCCTAGCCTAAGGGTAGGGGAGCCCGAGCGTTAGCCTAAGCCTAGAGGTGCCCTAGCATACGGCTAAGTGAGCCCTAGCCTAAGTCTTGGGGTGCCCTAGCCTAAGGCTAGGGGAGCCTAGTCTAAGGCTAGGGGAGCACTAGCCTTAGCCTAAGCCTAGGGGAGCCCTAGCCTAAGGCTAGGGGAGCCCTAGCCTAAGCCTACCGGTGCCCTAACTTAAGTCTAGGGGATCCCTAGCCTAAGCATAGGGGTGCCCTAGCCTAAGGCTAGGGGAGCCCAAGCCTAAGCCTAGGGGTGCCCGAACCTAAGGCTTGGGGAGCCCTAGCATAAGCCTAGGAGTGCCCGAGCCTAAGCCTAGGGGTGCCCTAGCATAAGGCTAGGGGAGCCCTAGCCTTAGCCTAAGCCTAGGGGTGCCCTAGCATAAGGCTACGGAGCCCTAGCCTAAGGCTAGGGAGCCGTAGCCTAAGGCTAGGGGAGCCCTAACCTTAGCCAGAGCCTAGGGGTGCCCTAGCCTACGACTAAGGGAGCCCTAGCCTAAGCCTAGGGGTGCCCTAGCCTAAGGCTAGGGGAGCCCTAGCTTAAGCCTAGTGGTGCCCGAACATAAGGCTAGGGGAGCACTAGCCTAAGCCTAGGGGTGCCCTAGCCTAAGGATAGGGGAGCCCTAGACTTAGCCTAGGGGTGCCTGAGCCTAAGACTAAGCCTAGGGGTGCCCAGGCCTAAGGCTAGGGGAGCACTAGCCTAACTAAGGTTAGGGGAGCTCTAGCCTTAGTCTAAGCCTAGGGGTGCCCTAGCCTAAGGCCAGGGGAGCCCTAGCCAAAGGCTAGGGGAGCACTAGCCTAAAGCTTGGGGAGCCCTAGCCTCAGTCTAAGCCTAGGGGTGGCCTAGCCTCAGCCTAGGGGAGCCCTAGCATAAGGCTAGGGGTGCCATACCCTAAGGGTAGGGGAGCCCTAGCCAAAGGCTAGGGGAGCCATAGCCTAAGTCTTGGGGTGCCCTAGCCTAAGGCTAGGGGAGCCTATTCTAAGGCTAGGGGAGCCCTAGCCTTAGCCTAAGCCTAGGGGTGCCTTAGCAAAAGGCTAGGGAGCCCTAGCCTAAGGGTAGGGGAGCCCGAGCCTTAGCCTAAGCCTAGGGATGCCCTAGCCTACGGCTAAGGGAGCCCTAGCCTTAGGCTAGGGGAGCCTTAGCCTAAGGCTAGGGGAGTCCTAGCCTAAGCCTAGGGGTGCCCTAAATTAAGTCTAGGGGATCCCTAGCCTAAGCCTAGGGGTGCCCGAACCTAAGGCTTGGGGAGCCCTAGCCTAAGCCTAGGAGTGCCCGAGCATAAGCTTGGGGTGCCCTAGCATAAGGCTAGTGGAGCCCTAGCCTTAGCCTAAGCCTAGGGGTGCCCTAGCATAAAGCTAGGGAGCCCTAGCCTAAGGCTAGGGGAGCCCTAGCATTAGTCTAACCTAGGGGTGCTCTATCCTAAGGCCAGGGGAGCCCTAGCAAAAGGCTAGGGGAGCACTAGCCTAAGGCTTGGGGAGCCCTAGCCTTAGTCTAAGCCTAGGGGTGCCCTAGCCTAAGCCTAGGGGAGCCCTTGCATAAGGCTAGAGAAGCCCTAGACTAAGGCTAGTGGAGCCCTAGCCTAAGGCTAGGGGAGCGATTTCTCAGCCTAAGCCTAGGGGTGCCCTAGCCTAAGGCTAGGGGAGCATTAGCCTAAGCCTAGGGGTGCCCTAGTGCAAGGCTAGGGGAGCATGAGCCTAAGGCTAGGGGAGCCATAGCCTAAGGCTAGGGGAGCCCTAGCCTAAGGCTAGGGAGCCCTAGACTTAG
Organism: Tenrec ecaudatus; assembly: GCF_050624435.1. Lineage (NCBI taxonomy): Eukaryota > Metazoa > Chordata > Mammalia > Afrosoricida > Tenrecidae > Tenrec > Tenrec ecaudatus. The sequence continues at coordinate 97,723 of NW_027459055.1, read as the reverse complement.
GCTAGGGGAGTCCTAGCGTGAGGCTACGGGTGCCCTAGCCTAAGGGTAGGGGAGCCCTAGCATAAGGCTAGGGGTGCCCTAGCCTAAGGGTAGGGGAGCCCTAGCCTAAGGCTAGGGGAGCCCTGGACTAAGCCTAGAGGTGCCCTGGGCTAATGCTAGGGGATCCCTAGCCTAAGCCTAGGGGTGCCCTAGCCTAAGGTTATTGGAGCCCTAGCCTAAAGCTAGGGGAGTCCTAGCCTAAGCCTCGGGGTGCCCTAGCCTAAGGCTGGGGGAGCCCAGCCTTTGCCTATGCCTACGGGTACCCTAGGCTAAGCCTAGGGGTGCCCTAGGCTAAGGCTAGGAGTGCAAGGCTAGGGGAGCCCTAGCCTAAGCCTGGGGGTTCCCTAGCCTAAGGCTAGGGGAGCCCTAGCCTAAGCTTAGGGGTTCCCGAACCTAAGGCTAGGGGAGCCCTAGCTTAAGCCTAGGAGTGCCCGAGCCTAAGCTTAGGGGTGCCTTAGCATAAGGCTAGGGGAGCCCTAACCTTAGCCTAAGCCTAGGGGTGCCCTAGCATAAGGCTAAGGGAGCCCTAGCCTTAGCCTAAGCCTAGCGGAGCCCTAGCCTAAGTCTATTGGAGCTCAAGCCTAAGCCTAGGGCTGCCATACCTAAGGTTATTGGAACCCTAGCCTTAGCCTAAGCCTTTGGGTGCCCTAGCCTAAGCCTATGGGTGACCTCGCCTAAGGCGAGGGGTGCCCTAGCCTAAGGTTAGGGGAGCGCTAGCCTAAGGCTAGGAGAGCCCTAGCCTTAGCCTAATTCTATGGGTGCCCTAGCCTAAGGCTAGGGGAGCCCTAGTCTAAGCCTAGGGGTGCCCTAGCCTAAGGCTAGGGTAGCCCTAGCCTAAGGATAGGGGAGCGCTAGCCTTAGCCTAAGCCTAGGGGTGCCCTAGCCTAAGAATAGGGGAGCATTAGCCTAAGCCTAGGGGAGCCCTAGCCTAAGGCTAGGGGAACCCTAGGCTTAGGCTAGGGGAGCCCTAGAATAAGGCTAGGGGTTCCCTACCCTAAGGGTAGGGGAGCCCTAGACTAAGGCTAGGGGTGCACTATCCTAAGGGTAGGTGAGCCCTAGCCTAAGGCTAGGGGAGCCCTGGACTAAGCCTAGGGGTGCCCTGGCCTAAGGCTAGGGGAGGCCTATCCTAAGGCTAGGGGAGCCCTAGCCTTAGCCTAGGCGTGCCCTGGCCTAAGGCTAGGGGAGCCCTAGCCTAAGGCTAGGGGAGCCCTGGACTAAGCCTAGGAGTGCCCTGGCCTAAGGCTAGGAGAGGCCTAGCCTAAGGCTAGGGGTGCCCTAGCCTAAGCCTAGGCGTGCCCTGGCCTAAGGCTAGGGGAGCCCTAGCCTAAGGCTATTGGAGCCCCAGCTTAAGCTAGGGGAACCCCAGCCTAAGGCTATGGGAGCCCTAGCCTAAGGCTAGTGGAGCCCTAGCCTTAGCCTAAGCATAGGGGTGCCCTAGCCAAAGGCTAGGGGAGCTAAAGCCTAAGCCTTAGCCTAGGGGTGCCCTAGCCTAAGGCTAGGGGAGCCCTAGACTAAGCCTAGGGGTGCCCGAGCCTAAGCCTAAGCCTAGGGGTGCCCTAGCCTAAGGCTAGGGGAGCACTAGCCTAAGCCTAGGGTAGCCCTAGCCTTAGTCTATGCCTAGGGGTGCCCTAGCCTAAGGCCAGGGGAGCCCAAGCCAAAGACTAGGGGAGCACTAGCCTAAGGCTTGGGGAGCCCTAGCCTTAGTCTAATCCGAGGGGTGCCCTAGCCTAAGCCTAGGGGTGCCCTAGCCTAAGGCTAAGGGAGCCCTAGACTAAGGCAAGGGAAGCCCAAGCCTAAGTCTAGGGCTGCCCTAGCCTAAGGTTAGGGGAGCCCTAGCCTTAGCCTAAGCCTATGGGTGCCTTTGCCTAAGCCTATGGGTGCCCTAGCCTAAGGCTGGGGGAGCCCTAGCCTAAGGCTAGGGGAGCCTTGGCCTTAGCCTAAACTAGGGGTGCCCTAGTCTAAGGATAGGGGAGCATTAGCCTAAGGCTAGGGGAGCCCTAGCCTAAGGCTAGGGGAGCCCTAGCCTTAGCCTAAGCCTAGGGGTGCCCTAGCCTAAGGCTATTGGAGCCCTAGCCTAAAGCTAGGGGAGCCCTAGCCTAAGCCTCGGGGTGCCCTAACCTAAGGCTAGGGGAGCCTAGCCTAAGGCTAGGGGAGCTCTAGCCTTAGCCTAAGCCTAGGTGTGTCCTAGCCTAAGGCAAGGGGAGCCCTAGCCTAAGCCTCAGCCTAGGGGTGCCCTAGCTTACGGCTAAGGTAGCCCTAGCCTTAGGTTAGGGGAGCCCTAGCCTAAGGCTAGGGGAGCCCTAGCCTTAGCCTAAGCCTAGGGGTGCCCTAGCCTAAGGCTATTGGAGCCCTAGCCTAAAGCTAGGGGAGCCCTAGCCTAAGCCTCGGGGTGCCCTAACCTAAGGCTAGGGGAGCCTAGCCTAAGGCTAGGGGAGCTCTAGCCTTAGCCTAAGCCTAGGTGTGTCCTAGCCTAAGGCAAGGGGAGCCCTAGCCTAAGCCTCAGCCTAGGGGTGCCCTAGCTTACGGCTAAGGTAGCCCTAGCCTTAGGCTAGGGGAGCCCTAGCCTAAGGCTAGGGGAGCCATAGCCTTAGCCTAAGCCTAGGGGTGCCCTAGCATAAGGCTAGGGAGCCCTAGCCAAAGACTAGGGGAGCCCAAGCCTTAGCCTCAGCCTAGGGGTGCCCTAGCTTACGGCTAAGGGAGCACTAGCCCTAGGCTAGGGGAGCCCTAGCCTAAGGTAAGGGAGCCCTAGCCTAAGCCTAGGGGTGCCCTAACTTAAGGCTAGGGGAGCCCTATCCTAAGCTTAGGGGTGCCCTTGACTAAGGCTAGGTGAGCCCTAGCCTAAGCCTAGGGGTGTCCGAACCTAAGGCTAGGGGAGCCCTAGCTTAAGCGTAGGGGTGCCCGATCTAAGCCTATGGGTGCCCTAGCCTAAGCCTAGGGGAGCCCTAGCCTAAGCCTAGGGGTGCCCTAACCTAAGGCTAGGGGAGCCCTAGCCTAAGCCTAGGGGTGCCCGAACCTAAGGCTAGGGGAGCCCTAGCCTTAGCCTAAGCCTAGTGGTGCCCTAGCCTAAGGCTAGGGGAGCTCAAGCCTAAGCCTAGGGCTGCCATACCTAAGGTTATTGGAACCCTAGCCTTAGCCTAACCTAGGGGTGCCCTAGCCTAAGGTTAGGGGAGCCTTAGCCTAAGGCTTGGGGAGCCCTAGCCTTAGCCTAAGCCTAGGGGTGACCTACCCTAAGGCTAGGGGAGCACAAGTCGAAGGCTAGGGGAGCCCTAGCGTTAGCCTAGGCCTAGGGGTGCCCTATCCAAGGCTAGGGGAGCCCTATCCAAGGCTAGGGGAGCCCTAGCCAAAGGCTAGGGGAGCCCTAGCCTGAGCCTAACCCTAGGGGTGCCCTTGCCTAAGGCTAGGGGACCCCTACCCTAAGTCTTGGGGAGCCCTAGCCTGAGGCTAGGGGAGCCCTAGTCTTAGCCTAAGGCTAGGGGAGCCCTAGCCTTAGCCTAAGCCTAGGGGTGCCCTAGCCTAAGGCTAGGGGAGCCCTAGCGTTACCCTAGGCCTAGGGGTGCCCTATCCAAGGCTAGGGGAGCCATATCCAAGGCTAGGGGAGCCCTAGCCAAAGGCTAGGGGAGCCCTAGCCTTAGCCTAAGCCTAGGGGTGCCCTTGCCTAAGGCTAGGGGACCCCTACCCTAAGGCTTGGGGAGCCCTAGCCTGAGGCTAGGGGAGCCCTAATTTAGCTTAAGGCTAGGGGAGCCCTAACCTTAGCCTGGGGAGCACTAGCCTTAGCCTAAGCCTAGGCGTGCCCGAACCAAAGGCTAGGGGAGCCCTAGCCTAAGCCTAGGGGTGCCCTAACCTAAGCCTAAGGGTGTCCTAGCCTAAGGCTAAGGGTAGCTAAGCCTAAGGCTAGGGGTACCTTAGTCTAAGCCTAGGGGAGCCCTAGCCTTAGCCTAAGCCTAGGGGTGCCCTAGCCTAAGGCTAGGGGAGCCCTAGCGTTAGCCTAGGCCTAGGGGTGCCCTATCCAAGGCTAGGGGAGCCCTATCCAAGGCTAGGGGAGCCCTAGCCAAAGGCTAGGGGAGCCCTAGCCTGAGCCTAACCCTAGGGGTGCCCTTGCCTAAGGCTAGGGGACCCCTACCCTAAGTCTTGGGGAGCCCTAGCCTGAGGCTAGGGGAGCCCTAGTCTTAGCCTAAGGCTAGGGGAGCCCTAGCCTTAGCCTAAGCCTAGGGGTGCCCTGGCCTAAGGCTAGGGGAGCCCTAGCGTTAGCCTAGGCCTAGGGGTGCCCTATCCAAGGCTTGGGGAGCCCTATCCAAGGCTAGGGGAGCCCTAGCCAAAGGCTAGGGGAGCCCTAGCCTTAGCCTAAGCCTAGGGGTGCCCTTGCCTAAGGCTAGGGGACCCCTACCCTAAGGCTTGGGGAGCCCTAGCCTGAGGCTAGGGGAGCCCTAGTCTTAGCCTAAGCCTAGGTGAGCCGTAGCCTAACCCTGGGGGTGCCCGACCCTAAGGCTAGGGGAGCCCTATCCTAAGGATAGAGGAGCCTTAGCCTAAGGCTAGGGGAGCCCTAGCCTTAGCCTAAGCCTTGGGGTGACTTACCTAAGGCTAGGGGAGCCCTAGCCTAAGGCTAGGGGTGCCCGAGCCTAAACCTAGGGGAGCCATAGCCTAAGGCTAGGGGAGCCCTAGCCTAAGGCTATGGGAGCCCTGGGCAAAGCCTAGGGATGCCCTGGCCTAAGGATAGGGGAGCAATAGCCTAAGGCTAGGGGAGCCCTAGCCTAAGGCTAGGGGAGCCCTAGCCTTAGCCTAGTGGAGCCCTAGCTTTAGACTAAGCCTAGGGGTGCCCGAACCAAAGGCTAGGGGAGCCCTAGCCTAAGCCTAGGGGTGCCCTAGCCTAAGCCTATGGGTGTCCTAATCTAAGGGTAGGGGTACCAAATCCTAAGGCTAGGGGTACCTTAGCCTAAGGCTAGGGGAGCCCTGGCCTTAGCCTAAGCATAGGGGTGCCCTAGCCTAAGGCTAGGGGAGCCCTAGCCTTAGCCTAAGCCTAGGGGTGCCCTAGCCTAAGACTAGGGGAGCCCTAGCGTTAGCCTAGTCCTAGGGGTGCCCTATCCAAGGCTAGGGGAGCCCTAGCCAAAGGCTAGGGGAGTCCTAGCCGTAGCCTAAGCCTAGGGGTGCCCTAGCCTAATGCTAGGGGAGCCCTAGCCTAAGGCGAGGGGAACCCTAGCCTTAGCCTAAGCCTAGGGGTGCCCTAGCCTAAGGCTAGGGGAACCCTAGCCTAAGGCTAGGGGAGCCCTAGCCTAAGGCTAGGGGAGCCCTAGCTTTACCCTAAGCCTAGGGGTGCCCTAGTCTAAGGCTATGGGAGCCCTAGCCTAAGCCTATGGGTGCCCTAGCCTAAACCTAGGGGTGCCCTTGCCTAAGGCTAGGGGAGCCCTAGCCTAAGGCTGGGGAGCCCTAGCCTAAGGCTAGGGGAGCCCTAGTCTTAGCCTAAGCCTAGGGGAGCCCTAGCCTAAGGCTAGGGGAGCCCTAGCCTAAGCCTAGGGGTGCCCGAGCCTAAGAGTAGTGGTGCCCTAGCCTAAGGCTAGGGGAGCCCGAGCCTAAGCCTAGGGGAGCCCTAGCCTAAGGCTAGGGGAGCCCTAGCTTAAGGCTAGGGGAGCCCTAGCCTAAGACTAGGGGAGCCCTAGCCTAAGGCTAGGGGTGCCCGAGCCTAAGGCTAGGGGAGCATGAGCCTAAGGCTAGGGGAGCCCGAGCCTAAGGCTAGGGGAGCCATAGCCTAAGCCTCGGGGTACCCTAGACTAAGGCTAGGGGAGCCCAAGCCTAATCCTAGGGCTGCCTTACCTAAGGCTAGGGGAGCCCTAGCCTTAGCCTAAGCCTATGGGTGCCCTAGCCTAAGCCTAGGGGTGCCCTAACCTAAGGCTAAGGGAGCCCTATACCAAGGCTAGGGGAGCCCTAGCCTAAGCCTAGGGGTGCCCTAACCTAAGGCTAGGGGAGTCCTAGCTTAAACCTAGGGGTGCCCTAGCCTAAGGCTAGGGGAGCCATAGCCTAAGCCTCGGGGTGCCCTAGCATAAGGCTAGGAGAACCCTAGCCTAAGTCTAGGAGAGCCCTAGCCTTAGCCTAAGCCTAGGGGTGCCCTAGCCTAAGGCTAGGAGAGCCCTAGCCTTAGCCTAAGCCTAGGGGTGACCTACCCTAAGGCTAGGGGAGCCCTAGCCGAAGGCTATGGGAGCCCTAGCCTAAGGCTAGGGGAGCCTTAGACTAAGGCTAGGGGAGCCCTAGCCTTAGCCTAAGCCTAGGGGTGACCTACCCTAAGGCTAGGGGAGCCCAAGTCGAAGGCTAGGGGAGACCTAGCCTAAGGCTAGGGGAGCCCTAGCCTAAGGCTAGGGGAGCCCTAGCTAAGGCTAGGGGAGCCTTAGCCTAAGGCTAGGGGAGCCCTATCCTTAGCCTAAGCCTAGGGGTGACCTACCCTAAGCCTAGGGGTGCCCCAACCTAAGGCTAGGGGTGCCCTAGCCTAAGGCTAGGGGAGCCCTAGCGATAGCCTAAGCCTAGGGGTGCCATAGCCTAAGGCTAGGTGAGCCCTAGCGTAAGGCTAGGGGAGCCGTAGCCTAAGGCTAATGGAGCACTATCCTTAGCCTGGGGAGCACTAGCCTTAGCCTAAGCCTAGGGGTACCCGAACCAAAGGCTAGGGGAGCCCTAGCCTAAGCCTAGGGGTGCCCTAACCTAAGCCTATGGGTGTCCTAGCCTAAGGCTAAGGGTGCCTAAGCCTAAGGCTAGGGGTACCTTAGCCTAAGCCTAGGGGAGCCCTAGCCTTAGCCTAAGCCTAGGGGTGCCCTAGCCTAAGGGTAGGGGAGCCCTAGCGTTAGCCTTGGCCTAGGGGTGCCCTATCCAAGGCTAGGGGAGCCCTATCCAAGGCTAGGGGAGCCCTATCCAAAGGCTAGGGGAGCCCTAGCCAAAGGCTAGGAGAGGCCTAGCCTGAGCCTAAGCCTAGGGGTGCCCTTGCCTAAGGCTAGGGGACCCCTACCCTAAGGCTTGGGGAGCCCTAGCCTGAGGCTAGGGGAGCCCTATCCAAAGGCTAGGGGAGCCCTAGCCAAAAGCTAGGGGAGCCCTAGCCAAAGGCTAGGGGAGCCCTAGCCTTAGCCTAAGCCTAGGGGTGCCCTAGCCTAAGGCTAGGGGAGCCCTAGCGTTACCCTAGGCCTAGGGGTGCCCTATCCAAGGCTAGGAGAGCCATATCCAAGGCTAGGGGAGCCCTAGCCAAAGGCTAGGGGAGCCCTAGCCTTAGCCTAAGCCTAGGGGTGCCCTTGCCTAAGGCTAGGGGACCCCTACCCTAAGGCTTGGGGAGCCCTAGCCTGAGGCTAGGGGAGCCCTAGCCTAAGGCTAAGGGAGCCCTAGCGTTAGCCTAGGCCTAGGGGTGCCCTATCCAAGGCTAGGGGAGCCCTATCCAAGGCTAGGGGAGCCCTAGCCAAAGGCTAGGGGAGCCCTAGCCTTAGCCTAAGCCTAGGGGTGCCCTTGCCTAAGACTAGGGGACCCCTACCCTAAGGCTTAGGGAGCCCTAGCCTGAGGCTAGGGGAGCCCTAGTCTTAGCCTAAGCCTAGGGGAGCCGTAGCCTAACCCTGGGGGTGCCCGACCCTAAGGCTAGGGGAGCCCTATCCTAAGCCTAGGGGTGTCCTAGCCTAAGGCTAGGGGAGCCCTAGCCTAAGGATAGAGGAGCCTTAGCCTAAGGCTAGGGGAGACTTGGCCTTAGCCTAAGCCTCGGGGTGAATTACCTAAGGCTAGGGGAGCCCTAGCCTAAGGCTAGGGGTGCCTGAGCCTAAACCTAGGGGAGCCATAGCCTAAGCCTAGGGGAGCCCTAGCCTAAGGCTATGGGAGCCCTGGGCAAAGCCTAGGGATGCCCTGGCCTAAGGATAGGGGAGCAATAGCCTAAGGCTAGGGGAGCCCTGCCTAAGGGCAGGGGAGCCCTAGCCTAAGGCTAGTGGTGCCCGAGCCTAAGCCTATTGGTGCCCGAGCCTAAGCCTAGGTGTGCCCTAGCCTAAGGCTAGGGGAGCCCTATCATCAGCCTACGTGTGCCCTAGCCTAAGCCTAGGGGAGCCTTAGCATAAGGATAGGGGAGCCCTAGCCTTAGCCTAAGCCTATGGGTGCCCTAGCCTAAGCCTATGGGTGTCCTAGCCTTAGGCTAGGGGAGCCCTTGTCTTAGGCTAGGGGAACCCTAGCCTTAGCCTAAGCCTAAAGGTGCCCTAGCCTAAGGTTAGGGGAGCCCTAGCCTAACGCTAGGGGAGCCAAAGCCTAAGGCTAGGGGAGCCCTAGTCTTAGCCTAAGCCTAAAGGTGCCCTAGCCTAAGGTTAGTGGAGCCCTAGCCTAAGGCTAGGGGAGCCCTAGCCTAAGCCTAGGGGTGCCCGAGCCTAGGCCTAGGGGTGCCCTAGCCTATGGCTAGGGGAGCCCTAGCCTAAGGCTAGGGGAGCCTTAGCCTAAGGCTCAGGGATCCCTAGCCTTAGCCTAAGCCTAGGGGTGACCTAACCTAAGGTTAGGGGAGCCCTTGCCTTAGCTTAATCATAGGGGTGCCCGAACCTAAGGCTGGGGGAGACCCAGCCTTAGCCTAAGCCTAGGGGTGCCCTAGCCTAAGGCTAGGGGAGCCCTAGCCTTAGCCTAAGCCTAGAGGTGCCCTAGTGTAAGGATAGGGGAGCCCTAGCCTAAAGCAAGGGAAGCCCTAGGCTTAGGCTAGGGGAGCCCAAGCCTAAGCCTAGGGCTGCCATACCTAAGGCTAGGGGAGCCCTAGCCTAAGCCTATGGGTGCCCTAGCCTAAGGCTATGGGAGCCGTAGCCTAAGGCTATGGGAGCCCTGGACTCAGCCTAGGGATGCCCTGGCCTAAGGATAGGGGAGCACTGGCCTAAGGCTAGGGGAGCCCTAGCCTAAGTCTAGGGGAGCCCTAGCCTAAGGCTAGGGGTGCCCGAGCGTAAGGCTAGGGGAGCACGAGCCTAAGGCTAGGGGAACCCGAGCCTAAGGCTAGGGGAGCCATAGCCTAAGCCTCGGGGTGCCCTAGCCTAAGGCTAGGAGAACCCTATCCTAAGTCTAGGAGAGCCCTAGCCTTAGCCTAAGCCTAAGTGCCCTAGCCTAAGGCTAGGGGAGCCCTAGCCTAAGGATAGGGGAGCCCTAGCCTAAGGATAGGGGAGCCATAGCCTAAGGCTAGGGGAGCCCTAGCCTTAGCCTAAGCTTAGGGGTGCCCTTGCCTAAGAGTAGGGGAGCCCAAGCCTTAGCCTAAGCCTAGGGGTGCCCAAGCTTAAGGCTAGGGGAGCCCTAGCCTAAGCCTAGGGGTGACCGAGCCTAAGCCTAGGGGTGCCCTAGCCTAAGGCTAGGGGAGCCCTATCATCAGCCTAGGTGTGCCCTAGCCTAAGCCTAGGGGAGCCTTAGCATAAGGATAGGGGAGCCCTAGCCTTACCCTATGCCTATGGGTGCCCTAGCCTAAGCCTATGGGTGCCCTAGCCTTAGGATAGGGGAGCCCTTGTCTTAGGCTAGGGGTGCCCTAACCTTAGCCTAAGCCTAGGGGTGCCTTGCCTAAGGCTAGGGGAGCCCTAGCCTAAGGCTGGGGAGCCCTAGACTAAGGCTAGGGGAGCCCTAGTCTTAGCCTAAGCCTAGGGGAGCTCTCGCCTAAAGCTAGGGGAGCCCTAGTCTAAGCCTAGGTGTGCCCGAGCCTAAGCCTAGGGGTGCCCTAGCCTAAGGCTAGGGGAGCCCTAGCTTAAGGCTAGGGGAGCCTTAACCTAAGGCTAGGGGAGCCCTAGCCTTAGGCTAGGGGAGCCCTAGCCTAAGGCTAGGGGAGCCTTAGCCTAAGGCTAGGGGAGCCCTAGCCTTAGCCTAAGCCTAGGGGTGCCCTAGCCTAAGGCTATGGGAGCCCTAGCCTAAGCCTAGGAGTGCCCTTGCATAAGGCTAGGGGAGCCCTAGCCTAAGGCTGGGGAGCCTTAACCTAAGGCTAGGGGAACCCTAGTCTTAGCCTAAGCCTAGGGGAGCCCAAGCCTAAGCCTAGGGCTGCCATACCTAAGGCTAGGGGAGCCCTAGCCTTAGACTAAGCCTATGGGTGCCCTACCTAAGCCTATGGGTGCCCTAGCCTAAGGCTATGGGAGCCCTAGCCTAAGGCTTGGGGAGCCCTAACCTTAGCCTAAGCCTAGGGGTGCCCTTGCCTAAGGGTAGGGGAGACCTAGTCTAAGGCTAGGGGAGCCCAAGCCTAAAGCTAGGGAAGCCCTAGCCTTAGCCTAAGCCTAGGGGTGCCCTAACCTATGGCTAGGGGAGCCCTAGCCTAACCCTAGGGGTGCCCTAGCCAAAGGCTAGGGGAGTCCTAGCCTAAGCCTAGGGGTGCCCTAGCCTAAGCCTAGGTGAGCCCTAGCCTAAGCATAGGGGAGCCCTAGCCTAAGGCTAGGGGAGCCCTAGCCTAAACCTAGGTGTGCCCGAGCCTAAGCCTCGGGGTGCCCTGCCTAAGGCTAGAGGAGCCCTAGCCTAAGGATAGGGGAGCCCTAGCCTAAGGATAGGGGAGCCTTAGCCTAAGACTAGGGGAGCCCTAGCCTTAGCCTAAGCTTCGGGGTGACTTACCCTAAGGCTAGGGGAGCCCTAGCCGAAGGCTAGGGGAGCCCTAGCCTTAGCCTAAGCATAGGGGTGCCATACCCTAGGCTAGGGGAACCCTAGCCTAAGGCTAGGGGAGCCCTAGCCTAAGGCTAATGGAGCCCTAGCCTTAGCCTAGGGGAGCCCTAGCCTTAGCCTAAGCCTAAGGGTGCCCGAACCAAAGGCTAGGGGAGCCCTAGACTAAGCCTAGGGGTGCCCTAGCCTAAGCCTATGGGTGTCCTTGTCTAAGGGTAGGGGTACCTAAGCCTAAGGCTAGGGGTACCTTAGCCTAAGGCTCGGGGAGCCCTGGCCTTGGCCTAAGCCTAGGGGTGCCCTAGCCTAAGGCTAGGGGAGCCCTAGCCTTAGCCTAAGCCTAGGGGTGCCCTAGCCTAAGGCTAGGGGAGCCCTAGCGTTAGCCTAGTCCTAGGGGTGCCCTATCCAAGGCTAGGGGAGCCCTAGCCATAGGCTAGGCGAGCCCTAGCCTTAGCCTAAGCCTAGGGTTGTCCTAGCCTAATGCTAGGGGAGCCCTAGCCTAAGGCGAGGGTAGCCCTAGCCTTAGCCTAAGCATAAGGGTGCCCTAGCCTAAGCCTAGGGGAGCCCTAGCCTAAGGCTAGGGGAGCCCTAGCCTTACCCTAAGCCTAGGGGTGCCCTAGCCTAAGGCTAGTGGAGCCCTAGCCTTAACCTAAGCCTCGGGGTGCACTAGACTAAGGCTAGGGAAGCCCTAGCCTTAGCCTAAGCCTAGGGGTGACCTACCCTAAGGCTAGGGGAACCCTTGCCTTAGCCAAAGCCTAGGGGTACCCGAACCTAAGGTTAGGGGAGCCCTAGCCTAAGCTTAGGGGTACCCTAGCCTAGGGCTAGTGGAGCCCTAGCCTTAGCCTAAGCCTCGGGGTGCCCTAGACTAAGGCTAGGGAAGCCCTAGCCTTAGCCTAAGCCTTGGGGTGCCCTAGTGTAAGGCTAGGGGAGCCCTAGACTAAAGCTAGGGGAGCCCTAGACTTAGGCTAGGGGAGCCGAAGCCTAAGCCTATGGCTGCCATACCTAAGGCTAGGGGAGCCCTAGCCATAGCCTAAGCCTATTGGTACCCTAGCCTAAGCCTATGGGTGCCCTAGCCTAAGGCTATGGGAGCACTAGCCTAAGGCTAGGGGAGCCCTAACCTTAGCCTAAGCCTAGGGGTGCCCTAGCCTATGGCTACGGGAGCCCTAGCCTAAGCCTAGGGGTGCCCTAGCCAAAGGCTAGGGGAGTCTAGGCCTAAGCTTTGTGGTGCCCTAGTTTAAGCCTAGGTGTGCCCTAGCCTAAGCATAGGGGAGCCCTAGCCTAAGGCTAGGGGAGCGCTAGCCCAAACCTAGGGGTGCACGAGCCTAAGCCTCGGGGTGCCCTAGCCTAAGGCTAGGGGAGCCCTAGCCTAAGGATAGGGGAGCCTTAGCCTAAGGCTAGGGGAGCCCTAGCCTTAGCCTAAGCCTCGGGGTGACTTACCCTAAGGCTAGGGGAGCCCTAGCCGAAGGCTAGGGGAGCCCTAGCCTTAGCCTAAGCATAGGGGTGCCATACCCTAGGCTAGGGGAGCCCTAGCCTAAGACTAATGGAGCCCTAGCCGAAGCCTAGGGGTGCCCGAGCCTAAGCCTAGTGGTGCCCTTGCCTAAGGGTAGGGGAGCCCTAGCCTAAGGCTTGGGGAGCCCTAGCCTAAGGCTAGGGGAGCCCTAGTCTTAGCCTAAGCCTAGGGGAGCCCTACCCTAAGCTTAGGGGTGCCCGAACCTAAGGCTAGGGGAGCCCTATCCTAAGCCTAGGGGTGCCCTAGCATAAGGCTAGGGGATCCCTAGCCTAAGGCTAGGGGAGCCCTAGCCTTAGCCTAGGGGTGCCCGAGCCTAAGCCTAGGGGTTTCCTAGCCTAAGGCTAGGGGAGCCCTAGCCTAAGGATAGGGGAGCCTTAGCCTAAGGCTAGGGGATCCCTAGCCTTAACCTAAGCCTCGGGGTGACATACCCTAAGGCTAGGGGAGCCCTAGCCTAAGGCTAGGGGAGCACTAGCCTAAGGCTAATGGAGCCCTAGCAAAAGCTTAGGGGTGCCAGAACCTAAGCCTAGGGGTGCCCGAGCCTAAGGCTAGGGGAGCCCTAGTCTAAGGCTAGGGGAGCCCTAGCCTTACCCTAACCCTAAAGGTGCCCTAGCCTAAGGTTAGGGGAGACCTAGCCTAAGGATAATGGAGCCCTAGCCTAAGCCTAGTGGTGCCCTAGCTTAAGCCTAGGGGTGCCCTAGCCTATGGCTAGGGGAGCCCTAGCCTAAGGCTAGGGGAGCCTTAGCCTAAGGCTCAGGGATCTCTACCCTTAGCCTAAGCCTAGTGGTGCCCTTTACTAAGGGTAGGGGTGCCCTAGCCTAAGGCTAGGGGAGCCCTAGCCTTAGCCTAAACCTAGGGGTGCCCTAGCCTAAGGCTAGGGGAGCCCTAAACTTAGCCTTAGCCTAGGGGTGCCCTAGTGTAAGGCTAGGGGAGCCCTAGCCTAAAGTTAGGGGAGACCTGGGCTTAGGCTAGGGGAGCCCAAGCCTAAGCCTAGGGCTGCCATACTTAAGGCTAGGGGAGCCCTAGCCTAAGCCTATGGGTGCCCTAGCCTAAGGCTATGGGAGCCCTAGCTTAAAGCTATGGGAGCCCTAGCCCAAGGCTAGGGGAGCCCTAGCCTTAGCCTAAGCCTAGGGGTGCCCTTGCCTAAGGCTAGGGGAGACCTAGCCTAAGGCTAGGGGAGCCCAAGCCTAAAGCTAGGGAAGCCCTAGCCTTAGCCTAAGCCTAGGGGTGCCCTAGCCAAAGGCTAGGGGAGCCCTGGCCTAAAGTTAAGGGAGCCCTAGCCTAAGCCTAGGGGTGCCCTAGCCTAAACTAGGGGAGCCCTAGCCTTCAGCTAGGTGAGCCCTATCCTAATGCTAGGGGAGCCCTAGCCTAAGCCTAGGAGTGCCCTAACCTAAGGCTAGGGGAGTCCTAGCCTAAGCCTAGGGTTGCCCTAGCCTAAGCCTAGGGGAGCACTAGCCTAAGGCTACAGGAGCCCTAGCCTAAGCCTAAGGGTGCCCGAGCCTAAGCCTAGGGTTGCCCTAGCCTAAGGCTAGGGGAGCCCTAGTCTAAGGATAGGGGAGCCTTAGCCTAAGGCTAGGGGAGCCTTAGCCTTAGCCTAAGCCTAGCGGTGCCCTAGCAAAAGGTTAGGGGAGCCCTAGCCTAGGGCTAGGGGAGCCCTAGCATTAGCCTAAGCTTAGCGGTGCCCCAACCTAAGGCTAGGGGAGCCCTAGCCTAAGCCTAGAGGTGCCATAGCCTAAGACTAGGGGAGCCCTAGCCTTAGCCTAAGCATAGGGGTATCATAGCCTAAGCCTAGGGGTGCCCGAGATTAAGCCTCGGGGTGCCCTAGCCTAAGGCTAGGAGAACCCTAGCCTAAGTCTAGGAGAGCCCTAGCCTTAGCCTAAGCCTAGTGGTGCCCTACCCTTAGGCTAGGGGAGCCCTACCCTAAGGATAGGGGAGCCCTAGCCAAAGGATAGGGGAGCACTAGCCTAAGGCTAGGGGAGCCCTAGCCTTAGCCTAAGCTTAGGGGTGCCCTTGCCTAAGACTAGGGGAGCTCTAGCCTTAGCCTAAGCCTAGAGGTGCCCTAGCCTAAGGCTAGGGGAGCCCAAGCCTAAGCCTAGGGCTGCCATACCTAAGGCTAGGGGAGACCAAGCCTAAGCCTAGGGCTGCCATACCTAAGGCTAGGGGAGCCCTAGCCTAAGCCTATGGGTGCCCTAGCCTAAGGCTAGGGGAGCCCTAGTCTTAGGCTAGGGGAGCCCTAGCCTTAGCCTAAGCCTAGGGGTGCCCTTGCCTTAGGCTAGGGGAGCCCTAGCCTAAGGCTGGGGAGCCCTAGCCTAAGGCTAGGGGAGCCCTAGTCTTAGCCTAAGCCTAGGGGAGCCCTAGCCTAAGGCTAGGGGAGCCCTAGCCTAAGCCTAGGGGTGCCCGAGCCTAAGAGTAGGGGTGCCCTAGCCTAAAGCTAGGGGAGCGCGAGCCTAAGCCTAGGGGAGCCCTAGCCTAAGGCTAGGGGAGCCCTAGCTTAAGGCTATGGGAGCCCTGGACTAAGCCTAGGGGTGCCCTGGCCTAAGGATAGGGGAGCACTAGCCTAAGGCTAGGGGAGCCCTAGCCTAAGACTAGGGGAGCCCTAGCCTAAGGCTAGGGGTGCCCGAGCCTAAGGCTAGGGGAGCACGAGCCTAAGGCTAGGGGAGCCTGAGCCTAAGGCTAGGGGAGCCATAGCCTAAGCCTCGGGGTGCCCTACCCTAAGGCTAGGGGAGCCCAAGCCTAATCCTAGGGCTGCCATACCTAAGGCTAGGGGAGCCCTAGTCTTAGCCTAAGCCTATGGGTGCCCTAGCCTAAGCCTAGGCGTGCCCTAACCTAAGGCTAGAGGAGCCCTAATCTAAGGCTAGGGGAGCCCTAGCCTAAGCCTAGGGGTGCCCTAACCTAAGGCAAGGGGAGTCCTAGCCTAAACCTAGGGGTGCCCTAGCCTAAAGCTAGGGGAGCCCTAGCCTAAGCCGAGGGGTGCCCGAACCTAAGGCTAGGGGTGCCCTATCATCAGCCTAGGTGTGCCCTAGCCTATGCCTAGGGGAGTCCTAGCCTAAGGATAGGTGAGCCCTTGCCTTAGCCTAAGCCTCGGGGTGACGTACCCTAAGGCTAGGGGAGCCCTAGCCTAAGGCTAGGGGAGCACGAGCCTAAGGCTAGGGGAACCCGAGCCTAAGGCTAGGGGAGCCATAGCCTAAGCCTCGGGGTGCCCTAGCCTAAGGCTAGGGGAGCCCTAGCGTTAGCCTAGTCCTAGGGGTGCCCTATCCAAGGCTAGGGGAGCCCTAGCCAAAGGCTAGGGGAGCCCTAGCCTTAGCCTAAGCCTAGGGTTGTCCTAGCCTAATGCTAGGGGAGCCCTAGCCTAAGGCGAGGGTAGCCCTAGCCTTAGCCTAAGCATAAGGGTGCCCTAACCTAAGCCTTGGGGAGCCCTAGCCTAAGGCTAGGGGAGCCCTAGCCTTACCCTAAGCCTAGGGGTGCCCTAGCCTAAGGCTAGTGGAGCCCTAGCCTTAACCTAAGCCTCGGGGTGCACTAGACTAAGGCTAGGGAAGCCCTAGCCTTAGCCTAAGCCTAGGGGTGACCTACCGTAAGGCTAGGGGAGCCCTTGCCTTAGCCTAAGCCTAGGGGTACCCGAACCTAAGGCTAGGGGAGCCCTAGCCTAAGCTTAGGGGTACCCTAGCCTAGGGCTAGTGGAGCCCTAGCCTTAGCCTAAGCCTCGGGGTGCCCTCGACTAAGGCTAGGGAAGCGCTAGCCTTAGCCTAAGCCTTGGGGTGCCCTAGTGTAAGGCTAGGGGAGCCCTAGACTAAAGCTAGGGTTGCCCTAGACTTAGGCTAGGGGAGCCCAAGCCTAAGCCTATGGCTGCCATACCTAAGGCTAGGGGAGCCCTAGCCTTAGCCTAAGCCTATTGGTACCCTAGCCTAAGCCTATGGGTGCCCTAGCCTAAGGCTATGGGAGCACTAGCATAAGGCTAGGGGAGCCCTAACCTTAGCATAAGCCTAGGGGTGCCCTTGCCTAAGGCTAGGGGAGACCTAGCCTAAGGCTAGGGGAGCCCAAGCCTAATGCTAGGGAAGCCCTAGCCTTAGCCTAAGCCTAGGGGTGCCCTAGCCTATGGCTAGGGGAGCCCTAGCCTAAGGCTAGGGGTGCCCTAGCCAAAGGCTAGGGGAGTCCTAGCCTAAGCCTTGGGGTGCCCTAGTCTAAGCCTAGGTGTCCTAGGGGTGCACGAGCCTATGCCTCGGGGTGCCCTAGCCTAAGGCTAGGGGAGCCCTAGCCTAAGGATAGGGGAGCCTTAGCCTAAGGCTAGGGGAACCCTAGCCTTAGCCTAAGCCTCGGGGTGACTTACCCTAAGGCTAGGGGAGCCCTAGCCGAAGGCTAGGGGAGCCCTAGCCTTAGCCTAAGCATAGGGGTGCCATACCCTAGGCTAGGGGAGCCCTAGCCTAAGGCTAGGGGAGCCCTAGCCTAAGACTAATGGAGCCCTAGCCGAAGCCTAGGGGTGCCCGAGCCTAAGCCTAGTGGTGCCCTTGCCTAAGGGTAGGGGAGCCCTAGCCTAAGGCTTGGGGAGCCCTAGCTTAAGGCTAGGGGAGCCCTAGTCTTAGCCTAAGCCTAGGGGAGCCCTACCCTAAGCTTAGGGGTGCCCGAACCTAAGGATAGGGGAGCCCTATCCTAAGCCTAGGGGTGCCCTAGCTTAAGGCTAGGGGATCCCTAGCCTAAGGCTAGGGGAGCCCTAGCCTTAGCCTAGGGGTGCCCGCGCCTATGCCTAGGGGTTTCCTAGCCTAAGGCTAGGGGAGCCCTAGCCTAAGGATAGGGGAGCCTTAGCCTAAGGCTAGGGGAGCCCTAGCCTTAACCTAAGCCTCGGGTTGACATACCCTAAGGCTAGGGGATCCCTAGCCTAAGGTTGGGGAGCACTAGCCTAAGGCTAATGGAGCCCTAGCAAAAGCTTAGGGGTGCCAGAACCTAAGCCTAGGGGTGCCCGAGCCTAAGGGTAGGGGAGCCCTAGTCTTAGGCTAGGGGAGCCCTAGCCTTACCCTAAGCCTAAAGGTGCCCTGGCCTAAGGTTAGGGGAGACCTAGCCTAAGGATAGGGGAGCCCTAGCCTAAGCCTTGTGGTGCCCGAGCTTAAGCCTAGGGGTGCCCTAGCCTATGGCTAGGGGAGCCCTAGCCCAAGGCTAGGGGAGCCTTAGCCTAAGGCTCGGGGATCTCTACCCTTAGCCTAAGCCTAGTGGTGCCCTTGACTAAGGGTAGGGGTGCCCTAGCCTAAGGCTAGGGGAGCCTTAGCCTAAGGCTCGGGGATCCCTAGCCTTAGCCTAAGCCTAGGGGTGCCCGAACCTAAGGCTAGGGGAGCCCTAGCCTTAGCCTAAACTTAGGGGTGCCCTAGCCTAAGGCTAGGGGAGCCCTAGCCTTAGCCTAAGCCTAGGGGTGCCCTAGTGTAAGGCTAGGGGAGCCCTAGCCTAAAGCTATGGGAACCCTGGGCTTAGGCTAGGGGAGCCCAAGCCTAAGCCTAGGGCTGCCATACCTAAGGCTAGGGGAGCCCGAGCCTAAGCCTAGGAGAGCCCTAGCCTAAGGCTAGGGGAGCCCTAGCTTAAGGCTATGGGAGCCCTGGACTAAGCCTAGGGGTGCCCTGGCCTAAGGATAGGGGAGCACTAGCCTAAGGCTAGGGGAGCCCTAGCCTAAGACTAGGGGAGCCCTAGCATAAGGCTAGGGGAGCCCGAGCCTAAGGCTAGGGGAGCACGAGCCTAAGGCTAGGGGAGCCATAGCCTAAGCCTCGGGGTGCCCTACCCTAAGGCTAGGGGAGCCCAAGCCTAATCCTAGGGCTGCCATACCTAAGGCTAGGGGAGCCCTAGCCTTAGCCTAAGCCTATGGGTGCCCTAGCCTAAGCCTAGGCGTGCCCTAACCTAAGGCTAGAGGAGCCCTATCCTAAGGCTAGGGGAGCCCTAGCCTAAGCCTAGGGGTGCCCTAACCTAAGGCAAGGGGAGTCCTAGCCTAAACCTAGGTGTGCCCTAGCCTATGCCTAGGGGAGCCCTAGCCTACGGTTAGGGGAGCCCTTGCCTTAGCCTAAGCCTCGGGGTGATGTACCCTAAGGCTAGGGGAGCCCTAACCTAAGGCTAGGGGAGCACGAGCCTAAGGCTAGGGGAACCCGAGCCTAAGGCTAGGGGAGCCCTATCATCAGCCTAGGTGTGCCCTAGCCTATGCCTAGGGGAGCCCTAGCCTAAGGATAGGGGAGCCCTTGCCTTAGCCTAAGCCTCGGGGTGACGTACACTAAGGCTAGGGGAGCCCTAGCCTAAGGCTAGGGGAGCACGAGCCTAAGGCTAGGGGAACCCGAGCCTAAGGCTAGGTGAGCCATAACCTAAGCCTCGGGGTGCCCTAGCCTAACGCTAGGAGAACCCTAGCCTAAGTCTAGGAGAGCCCTAGCCTTAGCCTAAGCCTAGGGGTGCCCGCCCTAGCCTTAGCCTAAGACTAGGGGTGCCCTACCCTAAGGCTAGGGGAGCCCAAGTCGAAGGCTAGGGGAGCACTAGCCTAAGGCTAGGGGAGCCTTAGCCTAAGGCTAGGGGAGCCCTAGCCTTAGCCTAAGCCTAGGGGTGACCTACCCTAAGCCTAGGGGTGCCCCAACCTAAGGCTATGGGTGTCCTAGCCTAAGCCTAGGGGTGCCCTAGCCTAAGGCTAGGTGAGCCCTAGCCTAAGGCTAGGGGAGCCCTAGCCTTAGCCTAGGGGAGCCCTAGCCTTAGCCTAAGCCTAGGGGTGCCCGAACCAAAGGCTAGGGGATCCCTAGCCTTAGCCTAAGCCTAGGGGTGACCTACCCTAAGCCTAGGGGTGCCCTAACCTAAGCCTATGGGTGTCCTAGCCTAAGCCTAGGGGTGCCCTAACCTAAGCCTATGGGTGTCCTAGTCTAAGGCTAAGGGTACCTAAGCCTAAGGCTAGGGGTACCTTAGCCAAAGCCTAGGGGAGCCCTAGCCTTAGCCTAAGCCTAGGGGTGCCCTAGCCTAAGACTAGGGGAACCATAGCGTTAGCCTAGGCCTAGGGGTGCCTTATCCAAGGCTAGGGGAACTCTATCCAAGGCTAGGGGAGCCCTAGCCTTAGCCTAAGAATAGAGTGCCCTTGCCTAAGGCTAGGGGACCCCTACCCTAAGGCTTGGGGAGCCCTAGCCTGAGGCTAGGGGAGCCTTAGTCTTATCCTAAGCCTAGGGGAGCCCTAGGCTAACCCTGGGGGTGCGCGACCCTAAGGCTAGGGGAGACCTATCATAAGCCTAGGGGTGTCCTAGCCTAAGGCTAGGGGAGCCCTAGCCTAAGGCTAGGGGAGCCCTATCATCAGCCTAGGTGTGCCCTAGCCTATGCCTAGGGGAGCCCTAGCCTAAGGATAGGGGAGCCCTTGCCTTAGCCTAAGCCTCGGGGTGACGTACCCTAAGGCTAGGGGAGCCCTAGCCTAAGGCTAGGGGAGCACGAGCCTAAGGCTTGGGGAACCCGAGCCTAAGGCTAGGGGAGCCATAGCCTAAGCCTCGGGGTGCCCTAGCCTAAAGCTAGGAGAACCCTAGCCTAAGTCTAGGAGAGCCCTTGCCTTAGCCTAAACCTAGGGGTGCCCTAGCATAAGGCTAGGGGAGCCGTAGCCTTAGCCTAAGCCTAGGGGTGACCTACCCTAAGGCTAGGGGAGCCCTAGCCGAAGGCTTGGGGAGCCCTAGCCTAAGGTTAGGGGAGCCTTAGCCTACGGCTAAGGGAGCCCTAGCCTTAGCCTAAGCCTAGGGGTGACCTACCCTAAGGCTAGGGGAGCCCAAGTCGAAGGCTAGGGGAGCCCTAGCCTAAGGGTAGGGGAGCCTTAGCCTAAGGCTAGGGTAGCCCTAGCCTGAACCTAAGCCTAGGGGTGACCTACCTTAAGCCTAGGGGTGCCCCAACCTAAGGCTAGGGGAGTCCTAGCCTAAGCCTAGCGGTGCCCTAGCCTAAGGCTAGGGGAGCCCTAGCGATAGCCTAAGCCTAGGGGTGCCATAGCCTAAGGCTAGCTGAGCCCTAGCCTAAGGCTAGGGGAGCCATAGCCTAAGGCTAATGGAGCCCTAGCCTTAGCCTAGGGGAGCCCTAGCCTTAGCCTAAGCCTAGGGGTGCCCGAACCAAAGGCTAGGGGAGCCCTAGCCTAAGCCTAGGGGTGCCCTAACCTAAGCCTATGGGTGTCCTAGCGTAAAGCTAAGGGTACCTAAGCCTAGGGGTGCCCTAGCATAAGACTAGGGGAGCCCTAGCGTTAGCCTAGGCCTAGGGGTGCCCTATCCAAGGCTAGGGGAGCCCTAGCCAAAGGCTAGGGGAGCCCTAGCCTTAGCCTAAGCCTAGGGGTGCCCTTGCCTAAGGCTAGGGGACCCCTACCCTAAGGCTTGGGGAGCCCTAGCCTGAGGCTAGGGGAGCCCTAGTCTTAGCCTAAGCCTAGGGGAGCCCTAGCCTAACCCTGGGGGTGCCCGACCCTAAGGCTAGGGGAGCCCTATCCTAAGCTTAGGCGTGTCCTAGCCTAAGGCTAGGGGAGCCCTAGCCTAAGGATAGGGGAGCCTTAGCCTAAGGCTAGGTGAGCCCTAGCCTTAGCCTAAGCCTCGGGGTGAATTACCCTAAGGCTAGGGGAGCCCTAGCCTAAGGCTAGGGGTGCCCAAGCCTAAACCTAGGGGAGCCCTAGCCTAAGGCTAGGGGAGCCCTAGCCTAAGGCTATGGGAGCCCTGGGCTAAGCCTAGGGATGCCCTGGCCTAAGGATAAGGGAGCAATAGCCTAAGGCTAGGGGAGCCCTAGCCTAAATGCAAGGGAGCCCTAGCCTAAGGCTAGGGGTGCCCGAGCCTAAGGCTAGGGGAGCTCGAGCCTAAGGCTAGGGGAGCCCGAGCCTAAGGCTAGGGGAGCCATAGCCTAAGCCTCTGGGTGCCCTATCCTAAGGCTAGGAGAACCCTAGCCTAAGTCTAGGAGAGCCCTAGCCTTAGCCTAAGCCTAGGGGTGCACTAGCCTAAGGCTATGGGAGCCCTAGTGTTAGCCTAGGCCTAGGGGTGCCCTATGCAAGGCTAGGGGAGCCCTAGCCAAAGGCTAGGGGAGGCCTAGCGTTAGCCTAAGCCTAGGGGTGCCCTAGCCTAAGGCTAGGGGAGCCCTAGCCTAAGGCTTGGGGAGGCCTAGCCTTACCCTAAGCCTTGGGGTGTCCTAGCCTAAGGTTAGGGGAGCCCTAGCCTAAGGCTAGGGGAGCCATAGTTTAAGGCTAGGGGAGCCCTAGTCTTAGCCTAAGCCTAAAGGTGCCCTAGCCTAAGGTTAGTGGAGCCCTAGCCTAAGGCTAGGGGAGCCCTAGCCTAAGCCAAGGGGTGCCCGAGCCTAAGCCTAGGGTTGCCCTAGCCTATGGCTAGGGGAGCCCTAGTCTAAGGCTAGGGGAGCCTTAGCCTAAGGCTCAGGGATCCCTAGCCTTAGCCTAAGCCTAAAGGTGCCCTAGCCTAAGGTTTGTGGAGCCCTAGCCTAAGGCTAGGGGAGCCATAGCCTAAGGCTAGGGGAGCCCTAGTCTTAGCCTAAGCCTAAAGGTGCCCTAGCCTAAGGTTAGTGGAGCCCTAGCCTAAGGCTAGGGGAGCCCTAGCCTAAGCCAAGGGGTGCCCGAGCCTAAGCCTAGGGTTGCCCTAGCCTATGGCTAGGGGAGCCCTATCCTAAGGCTAGGGGAGCCTTAGCCTAAGGCTCAGGGATCCCTACCCTTAGCCTAAGCGTAGGGGTGACCTAACCTAAGGCTAGGGGAGCCCTTGCCTTAGCCTAATCCTAAGGGTGCCCGAACCTAAGGCTAGGGGAGACCTAGCCTTAGCCTAAGCCTAGGGGTGGCCTAGCCTAAGGCTAGGGGAGCCCTAGCCTTAGCCTAAGCCTAGGGGTGCTCTACCCTAAGGCTAGGGGAGCCCAAGTCGAAGGCTAGGGGAGCCCAAGCCTAAGCCTAGGGCTGCCATACCTAAGGCTAGGGGAGCCCTAGCCTTAGCCTAAGCCTATGGGTGCCCTAGCCTAATCCTAGGGGTGCCCGAACCTAAGGCTAGGGGAGACCTAGCCTTAGCCTAAGCCTAGGGGTGGCCTAGCCTAAGGCTAGGGGAGCCCTAACCTTAGCCTAAGCCTAGGGGTGCCCTTGTCTAATCCTAGGGGAGACCTAGCCTAAGGCTAGGGGAGCCCAAGCCTAAGGCTAGGGAAGCCCTAGCCTTAGCCTAAGCCTACGGGTGCCCTAGCCTATGGCTAGGGGAGCCCTAGCCTAAGCCTAGGGTTGCCCTAGCCAAAGGCTAGGGGAGTCCTAGCCTAAGCCTAGGCTTGCCCTAGCCTAAGCCTAGGTGTGCCCTAGCCTAAGCATAGGGGAGCCCTAGCCTAAGGCTAGGGGAGCCTTAGCCTAAGCCTAGGGTTGCCCGAGCCTAAGCCTCGGGGTGCCCTAGCCTAAGGCTAGGGGAGCCCTAGCCTAAGGATAGGGGAGCCTTAGCCGAAGGCTAGGGGAGCCCTAGCCTTAGCCTAAGCCTCGGGGTGACTTACACTAAGGCTAGGGGAGCCCTAGCCGAAGGCTAGGGGAGCCCTAGCCTTAGCCTAAGCATAGGGGTGCCATACCCTAGGCTAGGGGAGCCCTAGCCTAAGGCTAGGGGAGCCCTAGCCTAAGGCTAATGGAGCCCTAGCCTAAGCCTAGGGGTGCCCGAGCCTAAGCCTAGTGGTGCCCTTGCCTAAGGGTAGGGGAGCCCTAGCCTAAGGCTAGGGGAGCCCTAGTCTTAGCCTAAGCCTAGGGGAGCCCTACCCTAAGCCTAGGGGAGCCCTACCGTAAGCCTAGGGGTGCCCGAACCTAAGGCTAGGGGAGCCCTATCCTAAGCCTAGGGGTGCCCTAGCCTAAGGCTAGGGGAGCCCTAGCCTAAGGCTAGGGGATCCCTAGCTAGGGGAGCCCTAGCCTTAGACTAGGGGTGCCCGAGCCTAAGCCTAGGGGTTTCCTAGCCTAAGGCTAGGGGAGCCCTAGCCTAAGGCTAGGGGAGCCTTAGCCTAAGGCTAGGGGAGCCTTAGCCTAAGGCTAGGGGAGCCCTAGCCTTAACCTAAGCCTCGGGGTGACATACCCTAAGGCTAGGGGAGCCCTAGCCTAAGGCTAGGGGAGCACTAGCCTAAGGCTAATGGAGCCCTAGCAAAAGCTTAGGGTTCCCGAGCCTAAGCCTAGGGGTGCCCGAGCATAAGGATACGGGAGCCCTAGTCTTAGGCTAGGGGAGCCCTAGCCTTACCCTAAGCCTAAAGGTGCCCTAGCCTAAGGTTAGGGGAGACCTAGCCTAAGGATAGGGGAGCCCTAGCCTAAGCCTAGTGGTGCCCGAGCTTAAGCCTAGAGGAGCCCTAGCCTAAGGCTAGGGGAGCCCTAGCCTAAGGCTAGGGGAGCCTTATCCTAAGGCTCGGGGATCTCTAGCCTTAGCCTAAGCCTAGTGGTGCCCTTGACTAAGGGTAGGGGTGCCCTACCTAAGGCTAGGGGAGCCTTAGCCTAAGGCTCGGGGATCCCTAGTCTTAGCCTAAGACTAGGGGTGCCCGAACCTAAGGCTAGGGGAGCCCTAGCCTTAGCCTAATCCTAGGGGTTCCCTAGTGTAAGGCTAGGGAAGCCCTAGCCTAAAGCTAGGGGAGCCCTGGGCTTAGGCTAGGGGAGCCCAAACCTAACACTTGGGCTGCCAGAACTAATGCTAGGGGAGCCCTAGCCTAAGCCTAGGGTTGCCCTAGCCTAAGCCTAGGGGAGCCCTAGCCTAAAGCTACGGGAGCCCTAGCCTAAGCCTAAGGGTGCCCGAGCCTAAGCCTAGGGTTGCCCTAGCCTAAGGCTAGGGGAGTCCTAGCCTAAGGCTGGGGAGCCCTAGCCTAAGGCTAGGGGAGCCCTAGTCTTAGCCTAAGCCTAGGGGAGCCCTCGCCTAAGGCTAGGGGAGCCCTAGCCTAAGCCTAGGGGTGCCCGAACCTAAGCCTAGGGGTGCCCTAGCCTAAGGCTAGGGGAGCCCTAGCCTAAGGTTAGGGGAGCCTTAGCCTAAGGCTAGGGGAGCCCTAGCCTTAGCCTAAGCCTAGGGGTGACCTAAACTAAGCCTAGAGGTGCCCCAACCTAAGGCTAGGGGAGCCCTAGCCTAAGCCTAGGGGTGCCCTAACCTAAGCCTATGGGTGTCCTAGTCTAAGGCTAAGGTACCTAAGCCTAAGGCTAGGGGTACCTTAGCCTAAGGCTACGGGAGCCCTAGCCTTAGCCTAAGCCTAGGGGTGCCCTAGCCTAAGGCTAGGGGAGCCCTAGTGTTAGCCTAGGCCTAGGGGTGCCCTATCCAAGGCTAGGGGAGCTCTATCCAAGGCTAGGGGAGCCCTAGCCAAAGGCTAGGGGAGACCTAGCCTTAGCCTAAGCCTAGGGGTGGCCTAGCCTAAGGCTAGGGGAGCCCTAACCTTAGCCTAAGCCTAGGGGTGCCCTTGTCTAATCCTAGGGGAGACCTAGCCTAAGGCTAGGGGAGCCCAAGCCTAAGGCTAGGGAAGCCCTAGCCTTAGCCTAAGCCTATGGGTGCCCTAGCCTATGGCTAGGGGAGCCCTAGCCTAAGCCTAGGGTTGCCCTAGCCAAAGGCTAGGGGAGTCCTAGCCTAAGCCTAGGCTTGCCCTAGCCTAAGCCTAGGTGTGCCCTAGCCTAAGCATAGGGGAGCCCTAGCCTAAGGCTAGGGGAGCCTTAGCCTAAGCCTAGGGTTGCCCGAGCCTAAGCCTCGGGGTGCCCTAGCCTAAGGCTAGGGGAGCCCTAGCCTAAGGATAGGGGAGCCTTAGCCTAAGGCTAGGGGAGCCCTAGCCTTAGCCTAAGCCTCGGGGTGACTTACACTAAGGCTAGGGGAGCCCTAGCCGAAGGCTAGGGGAGCCCTAGCCTTAGCCTAAGCATAGGGGTGCCATACCCTAGGCTAGGGGAGCCCTAGCCTAAGGCTAGGGGAGCCCTAGCCTAAGGCTAATGGAGCCCTAGCCTAAGCCTAGGGGTGCCCGAGCCTAAGCCTAGTGGTGCCCTTGCCTAAGGGTAGGGGAGCCCTAGCCTAAGGCTAGGGGAGCCCTAGTCTTAGCCTAAGCCTAGGGGAGCCCTACCCTAAGCCTAGGGGAGCCCTAGCCTTAGACTAGGGGTGCCCGAGCCTAAGCCTAGGGGTTTCCTAGCCTAAGGCTAGGGGAGCCCTAGCCTAAGGCTAGGGGAGCCCTAGCCTAAGGCTAGGGGAGCCTTAGCCTAAGGCTAGGGGAGCCCTAGCCTTAACCTAAGCCTCGGGGTGACATACCCTAAGGCTAGGGGAGCCCTAGCCTAAGGCTAGGGGAGCACTAGCCTAAGGCTAATGGAGCCCTAGCAAAAGCTTAGGGTTCCCGAGCCTAAGCCTAGGGGTGCCCGAGCCTAAGGATACGGGAGCCCTAGTCTTAGGCTAGGGGAGCCCTAGCCTTACCCTAAGCCTAAAGGTGCCCTAGCCTAAGGTTAGGGAGACCTAGCCTAAGGATAGGGGAGCCCTAGCCTAAGCCTAGTGGTGCCCGAGCTTAAGCCTAGAGGAGCCCTAGCCTAAGGCTAGGGGAGCCCTAGCCTAAGGCTAGGGGAGCCTTATCCTAAGGCTCGGGGATCTCTAGCCTTAGCCTAAGCCTAGTGGTGCCCTTGACTAAGGGTAGGGGTGCCCTAGCCTAAGGCTAGGGGAGCCTTAGCCTAAGGCTCGGGGATCCCTAGTCTTAGCCTAAGACTAGGGGTGCCCGAACCTAAGGCTAGGGGAGCCCTAGCCTTAGCCTAATCCTAGGGGTTCCCTAGTGTAAGGCTAGGGAAGCCCTAGCCTAAAGCTAGGGGAGCCCTGGGCTTAGGCTAGGGGAGCCCAAACCTAACACTTGGGCTGCCAGAACTAATGCTAGGGGAGCCCTAGCCTAAGCCTAGGGTTGCCCTAGCCTAAGCCTAGGGGTGCCCTAGCCTAAAGCTACGGGAGCCCTAGCCTAAGCATAAGGGTGCCCGAGCCTAAGCCTAGGGTTGCCCTAGCCTAAGGCTAGGGGAGCCCTAGCCTAAGGCTGGGGAGCCCTAGCCTAAGGCTAGGGGAGCCCTAGTCTTAGCCTAAGCCTAGGGGAGCCCTCGCCTAAGGCTAGGGGAGCCCTAGCCTAAGCCTAGGGGTGCCCGAACCTAAGCCTAGGGGTGCCCTAGCCTAAGGCTAGGGGAGCCCTAGCCTAAGGTTAGGGGAGCCTTAGCCTAAGGCTAGGGGAGCCCTAGCATTAGCCTAAGCCTAGGGGTGACCTAAACTAAGCCTAGAGGTGCCCCAACCTAAGGCTAGGGGAGCCCTAGCCTAAGCCTAGGGGTGCCCTAACCTAAGCCTATGGGTGTCCTAGTCTAAGGCTAAGGGTACCTAAGCCTAAGGCTAGGGGTACCTTAGCCTAAGGCTACGGGAGCCCTAGCCTTAGCCTAAGCCTAGGGGTGCCCTAGCCTAAGGCTAGGGGAGCCCTAGTGTTAGCCTAGGCCTAGGGGTGCCCTATCCAAGGCTAGGGGAGCTCTATCCAAGGCTAGGGGAGCCCTAGCCTTAGCCTAAGCCTAGGGGTGCCCTTGCCTAAGGCTAGGGGACCCCTACTCTAAGGCTTGGGGAGCCCTAGCCTGAGGCTAGGGGAGCCCTAGTCTTAGCCTAAGCCTAGGGGAGCCCTAGCCTAACCGTGGGGGTGCCCGACCCTAAGGCTAGGGGAGCCCTATCCTAAGCCTAGGGGTGTCCTAGCCTAAGGCTAGGGGAGCCCTAGCCTAAGGATAGGGGAGCCTTAGCCTAAGGCTAGGGGAGCCCTATCATCAGCCTAGGTGTGCCCTAGCCTATGCCTAGGGGAGCCCTAGCCTACGGATAGGGGAGCCCTTGCCTTAGCCTAAGCCTCGGGGTGATGTACCCTAAGCCTAGGGGAGCCCTAACCTAAGGCTAGGGGAGCACGAGCCTAAGGCTAGGGGAACCCGAGCCTAAGGCTAGGGGAGCCCTATCATCAGCCTAGGTGTGCCCTAGCCTATGCCTAGGGGAGCCGTAGCCTAAGGATAGGGGAGCCCTTGCCTTAGCCTAAGCCTCGGGGTGACGTACACTAAGGCTAGGGGAGCCCTAGCCTAAGGCTAGGGGAGCACGAGCCTAAGGCTAGGGGAACCCGAGCCTAAGGCTAGGTGAGCCATAGCCTAAGCTTCGGGGTGCCCTAGCCTAAGGCTAGGAGAACCCTAGCCTAAGTCTAGGAGAGCCCTAGCCTTAGCCTAAGCCTAGGGGTGCCCTACCCTAAGGCTAGGGGAGCCCTAGCCTTAGCCTAAGCCTATGGGTGCCCTACCCTAAGGCTAGGGGAGCCCAAGTCGAAGGCTAGGGGAGCACTAGCCTAAGGCTAGGGGAGCCTTAGCCTAAGGCTAGGGGAGCCCTAGCCTTAGCCTAAGCCTAGGGGTGACCTACCCTAAGCCTAGGGGTGCCCCAACCTAAGGCTATGGGTGTCCTAGCCTAAGCCTAGGGGTGCCCTAGCCTAAGGCTAGGTGAGCCCTAGCCTAAGGCTAGGGGAGCCCTAGCCTTAGCCTAGGGGAGCCCTAGCCTTAGCCTAAGCCTAGGGGTGCCCGAAGCAAAGGCTAGTGGAGCCCTAGCCTTAGCCTAAGCCTAGGGGTGACCTACCCTAAGCCTAGGGGTGCCCTAACCTAAGCCTATGGGTGTCCTAGCCTAAGGCTAAGGGTACCTAAGCCTAAGGCTAGGGGTACCTTAGCCAAAGCCTAGGGGAGCCCTAGCCTTAGCCTAAGCCTAGGGGTGCCCTAGCCTAAGGCTAGGGGAACCGTAGCGTTAGCCTAGGCCTAGGGGTGCCTTATCCAAGGCTAGGGGAGCTCTATCCAAGGCAAGGGGAGCCCTAGCCAAAGGCTAGGGGAGCGCTAGCCTTAGCCTAAGAATAGGAGTGCCCTTGCCTAAGGCTAGGAAACCCCTACCCTAAGGCTTGGGGAGCCTTAGCCTGAGGCTAGGGGAGCCCTAGTCTTAGCCTAAGCCTAGGGGAGCCCTAGCCTAAGGCTAGGAGAACCCTAGCCTAAGTCTAGGAGAGCCCTAGCCTTAGCCTAAACCTAGGGGTGCCCTAGCATAAGGCTAGGGGAGCCGTAGCCTTAGCCTAAGCCTAGGGGTGACCTACCCTAAGGCTAGGGGAGCCCTAGCCGAAGGCTTGGGGAGCCCTAGCCTAAGGTTAGGGGAGCCTTAGCCTACGGCTAAGGGAGCCCTAGCCTTAGCCTAAGCCTAGGGGTGACCTACCCTAAGGCTAGGGGAGCCCAAGTCGAAGGCTAGGGGAGCCCTAGCCTAAGGGTAGGGGAGCCTTAGCCTAAGGCTAGGGGAGCCCTAGCCTTAGCCTAAGCCTAGGGGTGACCTACCCTAAGCCTAGGGGTGCCCCAACCTAAGGCTAGGGGAGTCCTAGCCTAAGCCTAGGGGTGCCATAGCCTAAGGCTAGCTGAGCCCTAGCCTAAGGCTAGGGGAGCCATAGCCTAAGGCTAGCTGAGCCCTAGCCTTAGCCTAGGGGAGCCCTAGCCTTAGCCTAAGCCTAGGGGTGCCCGAACCAAAGGCTAGGGGAGCCCTAGCCTAAGCCTAGGGGTGCCCTAACCTAAGCCTATGGGTGTCCTAGCCTAAAGCTAAGGGTACCTAAGCCTAGGGGTGCCCTAGCATAAGGCTAGGGGAGCCCTAGCGTTAGCCTAGGCCTAGGGGTGCCCTATCCAAGGCTAGGGGAGCCCTAGCCAAAGGCTAGGGGAGCCCTAGCCTTAGCCTAAGCCTAGGGGTGCCCTTGCCTAAGGCTAGGGGACCCCAACCCTAAGGCTTGGGGAGCCCTAGCCTGAGGCTAGGGGAGCCCTAGTCTTAGCCTAAGCCTAGGGGAGCCCTAGCCTAACCCTGGGGGTGCCCGACCCTAAGGCTAGGGGAGCCCTATCCTAAGCCTAGGCGTGTCCTAGCCTAAGGCTAGGGGAGCCCTAGCCTAAGGATAGGGGAGCCTTAGATTAAGGCTAGGTGAGCCCTAGCCTTAGCCTAAGCCTCGGGGTGAATTACCCTAAGGCTAGGGGAGCCCTAGCCTAAGGCTAGGGGTGCCCGAGCCTAAACATAGGGGAGCCCTAGCCTAAGGCTAGGGGAGCCCTAGCCTAAGGCTATGGGAGCCCTGGGCTAAGCCTAGGGATGCCCTGGCCTAAGGATAGGGGAGCAATAGCCTAAGGCTAGGGGAGCCCTAGCCTAAGTGCAAGGGAGCCCTAGCCTAAGGCTAGGGGTGCCCGAGCCTAAGGCTAGGGGAGCACGAGCCTAAGGCTAGGGGAGCCCGAGCCTAAGGCTAGGGGAGCCATAGCCTAAGCCTCGGGGTGCCCTATCCTAAGGCTAGGAGAACCCTAGCCTAAGTCTAGGAGAGCCCTAGCCTTAGCCTAAGCCTAGGGGTGCCCTAGCCTAAGGCTATGGGAGCCCTAGCGTTAGCCTAGGCCTAGGGGTGCCCTATGCAAGGCTAGGGGAGCCCTAGCCAAAGGCTAGGGGAGGCCTAGCGTTAGCCTAAGCCTAGGGGTGCCCTAGCCTAATGCTAGGGGAGCCCTAGCCTAAGGCGAGGGGAGCCCTAGCATTAGCCTAAGCCTAGGGGTGCCCTAGCCTAAGGCTAGGGGAGCCCTAACCTAAGGCTTGGGGAGGCCTAGCCTTACCCTAAGCCTTGGGGTGTCCTAGCCTAAGGTTAGGGGAGCCCTAGCCTAAGGCTAGGGGAGCCATAGTTTAAGGCTAGGGGAGCCCTAGTCTTAGCCTAAGCCTAAAGGTGCCCTAGCCTAAGGTTAGTGGAGCCCTAGCCTAAGGCTAGGGGAGCCCTAGCCTAAGCCAAGGGGTGCCCGAGCCTAAGCCTAGGGTTGCCCTAGCCTATGGCTAGGGGAGCCCTAGCCTAAGGCTAGGGGAGCCTTAGCCTATGGCTCAGGGATCCCTAGCCTTAGCCTAAGCCTAAAGGTGCCCTAGCCTAAGGTTTGTGGAGCCCTAGCCTAAGGCTAGGGGAGCCATAGCCTAAGGCTAGGGGAGCCCTAGTCTTAGCCTAAGCCTAAAGGTGCCCTAGCCTAAGGTTAGTGGGGCCCTAGCCTAAGGCTAGGGGAGCCCTAGCCTAAGCCAAGGGGTGCCCGAGCCTAAGCCTAGGGTTGCCCTAGCCTATGGCTAGGGGAGCCCTAGCCTAAGGCTAGGGGAGCCTTAGCCTAAGGCTCAGGGATCCCTACCCTTAGCCTAAGCATAGGGGTGACCTAACCTAAGGCTAGGGGAGCCCTTGCCTTAGCCTAATCCTAAGGGTGCCCGAACCTAAGGCTAGGGGAGACCTAGCCTTAGCCTAAGCCTAGGGGTGGCCTAGCCTAAGGCTAGGGGAGCCCTAGCCTTAGCCTAAGCCTAGGGGTGCTCTACCCTAAGGCTAGGGGAGCCCAAGTCGAAGGCTAGGGGAGCCCAAGCCTAAGCCTAGGGCTGCCATACCTAAGGCTAGGGGAGCCCTAGCCTTAGCCTAAGCCTATGGGTGCCCTAGCCTAATCCTAGGGGTGCCCGAACCTAAGGCTAGGGGAGACCTAGCCTTAGCCTAAGCCTAGGGGTGGCCTAGCCTAAGGCTAGGGGAGCCCTAACCTTAGCCTAAGCCTAGGGGTGCCCTTGTCTAATCCTAGGGGAGACCTAGCCTAAGGCTAGGGGAGCCCAAGCCTAAGGCTAGGGAAGCCCTAGCCTTAGCCTAAGCCTACGGGTGCCCTAGCCTATGGCTAGGGGAGCCCTAGCCTAAGCCTAGGGTTGCCCTAGCCAAAGGCTAGGGGAGTCCTAGCCTAAGCCTAGGCTTGCCCTAGCCTAAGCCTAGGTGTGCCCTAGCCTAAGCATAGGGGAGCCCTAGCCTAAGGCTAGGGGAGCCTTAGCCTAAGCCTAGGGTTGCCCGAGCCTAAGCCTCGGGGTGCCCTAGCCTAAGGCTAGGGGAGCCCTAGCCTAAGGATAGGGGAGCCTTAGCCTAAGGCTAGGGGAGCCCTAGCCTTAGCCTAAGCCTCGGGGTGACTTACACTAAGGCTAGGGGAGCCCTAGCCGAAGGCTAGGGGAGCCCTAGCCTTAGCCTAAGCATAGGGGTGCCATACCCTAGGCTAGGGGAGCCCTAGCCTAAGGCTAGGGGAGCCCTAGCCTAAGGCTAATGGAGCCCTAGCCTAAGCCTAGGGGTGCCCGAGCCTAAGCCTAGTGGTGCCCTTGCCTAAGGGTAGGGGAGCCCTAGCCTAAGGCTAGGGGAGCCCTAGTCTTAGCCTAAGCCTAGGGGAGCCCTACCCTAAGCCTAGGGGAGCCCTACCGTAAGCCTAGGGGTGCCCGAACCTAAGGCTAGGGGAGCCCTATCCTAAGCCTAGGGGTGCCCTAGCCTAAGGCTAGGGGATCCCTAGCCTAAGGCTAGGGGATCCCTAGCCTAAGGCTAGGGGATCCCTAGCCTTAGACTAGGGGTGCCCGAGCCTAAGCCTAGGGGTTTCCTAGCCTAAGGCTAGGGGAGCCCTAGCCTAAGGCTAGGGGAGCCTTAGCCTAAGGCTAGGGGAGCCTTAGCCTAAGGCTAGGGGAGCCCTAGCCTTAACCTAAGCCTCGGGGTGACATACCCTAAGGCTAGGGGAGCCCTAGCCTAAGGCTAGGGGAGCACTAGCCTAAGGCTAATGGAGCCCTAGCAAAAGCTTAGGGTTCCCGAGCCTAAGCCTAGGGGTGCCCGAGCCTAAGGATACGGGAGCCCTAGTCTTAGGCTAGGGGAGCCCTAGCCTTACCCTAAGCCTAAAGGTGCCCTAGCCTAAGGTTAGGGGAGACCTAGCCTAAGGATAGGGGAGCCCTAGCCTAAGCCTAGTGGTGCCCGAGCTTAAGCCAAGAGGAGCCCTAGCCTAAGGCTAGGGGAGCCCTAGCCTAAGGCTAGGGGAGCCTTATCCTAAGGCTCGGGGATCTCTAGCCTTAGCCTAAGCCTAGTGGTGCCCTTGACTAAGGGTAGGGGTGCCCTAGCCTAAGGCTAGGGGAGCCTTAGCCTAAGGCTCGGGGATCCCTAGTCTTAGCCTAAGACTAGGGGTGCCCGAACCTAAGGCTAGGGGAGCCCTAGCTTTAGCCTAATCCTAGGGGTTCCCTAGTGTAAGGCTAGAAGCCCTAGCCTAAAGCTAGGGGAGCCCTGGGCTTAGGCTAGGGGAGCCCAAACCTAACACTTGGGCTGCCAGAACTAATGCTAGGGGAGCCCTAGCCTAAGCCTAGGGTTGCCCTAGCCTAAGCCTAGGGGAGCCCTAGCCTAAAGCTACGGGAGCCCTAGCCTAATCCTAAGGGTGCCCGAGCCTAAGCCTAGGGTTGCCCTAGCCTAAGGCTAGGGGAGCCCTAGCCTAAAGATAGGGGAGCCTTAGCCTAAGGCTAGGGGAGACCTAGCATTAGCCTAAGGTTAGCGGTGCCCCAACCTAAGGCTAGTGGAGCCCTAGCCTAAGCCTAGGGGTGCCATAGCCTAAGACTAGGGGAGCCCTAGCCTTAGCCTAAGCATAGGGGTGTCATAGCCTAAGCCTAGGCGTGCCCAAGATTAAGCCTCGGGGTGCCCTAGCCTAAGGCTAGGAGAACCCTAGCCTAAGTCTAGGAGAGACCTAGCCTTAGCCTAAGCCTAGGGGTGCCCTAACCTTAGGCTAGGGGAGCCCTACCCTAAGGATAGGGGAGCCCTAACCTAAGGATATGGGAGCCCTAGCCTAAGGCTAGGGGAGCCCTAGCCTTAGCCTAAGCTTAGGGGTGCCCTTGCCTAAGACTAGGGGAGCTCTAGCTTTAGCCTAAGCCTAGGGGTGCCCTAGCCTTAGGCTAGGGGAGCCCAAGCCTAAGCCTAGGGCTGCCATACCTAAGGCTAGGGGAGCCCTAGCCTAAGCCTATGGGTGCCCTTGCCTAAGGCTAGGGGAGCCCTAGCCTAAGGCTGGGGAGCCCTAGCCTAAGGCTAGGGTAGCCCTATTCTTAACCTAAGCCTAGGGGAGCCCTAGCCTAAGGCTAGGGGAGCCCTAGCCTATGCCTAGGGGTGCCCGAGCCTAAGAGTAGGGTGCCCTAGCCTAAAGCTAGGGGAGCCCAAGCCTAAGGCTAGGGGAGCCCTAGCCAAAGGCTAGGGGAGCCCTAGCCTAAGGCTAGTGGAGCCCTAGCTTAAGGCTATGGGAGCCCTGTTCTAAGCCTAGGGGTGCCCTGGCCTAAGGATAGGGGAGCACTAGCCTAAGGCTAGGGGAGACCTAGCCTAAGACTAGGGGAGCCCTAGCCTAAGGCTAGGGGTGCCCTAGCCTAAGGCTAGGGGAGCACGAGCCTAAGGCTAGGGGAGCCATAGCCTAAGCCTCGGGGTGCCCTAGCCTAAGGCTAGGGGAGCCCAAGCCTAATCCTAGGGCTGCCATACCTAAGGCTAGGGGAGCCCTAGCCTTAGCCTAAGCCTATGGGTGCCCTAGCCTAATCCTAGGGGTGCCCTAACCTAAGGCTAGGGGAGCCCTATCCTAAGGCTAGGGGAGCCCTAGCCTAAGCCTAGGGGTGCCCTAACCTAAGGCAAGGGGAGTCCTAGCCTAAACCTAGGGGTGCCCTAGCCTAAGGCTAGGGGAGCCCTAGCCTAAGCCGAGGGGTGCCCGAACCTAAGGCTAGGGGTGCCCTATCATCAGCCTAGGTGTGCCCTAGCCTATGCCTAGGGGAGCCCTAGCCTTAAGATAGGGGAGCCCTTGCCTTAGCCTAAGCCTCGGGGTGACGTACCCTAAGGCTTGGGGAGCCCTAGCCTAAGGCTAGGGGAGCACGAGCCTAAGGCTAGGGGAACCCGAGCCTAAGGCTAGGGGAGCCATAGCCTAAGCCTCGGGGTGCCCTAGCCTAAGGCTAGGAGAACCCTAGCCTAAGTCTAGGAGAGCCCTAGCCTTAGCCTAAGCCTAGGGGTGCCCTAGCCTAAGGCTATGGGAGCCCTACCCTTAGCCTAAGCCTAGGGGTGCCCTAGCCTAAGGCTAGGGGAGCCCTAGCCTTAGCCTAAACCTAGGGGTGCCCTAGTGAAATGCTAGGGGAGCCCTAGCCTAAAGCAAGGGGAGCCCTAGGCTTAGGGTAGGGGAGCCCAAGCCTAAGCCTAGGGCTGCCATACTTAAGGCTAAGAGAGCCCTAGCCTAAGCCTATGGGTGCCCTAGCCTAAGGCTATGGGAGCCGTAGCCTAAAGCTATGGGAGCCCTGGACTAAGCCTAGGGATGCCCTGGCCTAAGGAGAGGGGAGCACTAGCCTAAGGCTAGGGGAGCCCTAGCCTAAGTCTAGGGGAGCCCCAGCCTAAGGCTAGGGGTGCCCCAGCCTAAGGCTAGGGGAGCACGAGC
Source organism: Tenrec ecaudatus (assembly GCF_050624435.1). Taxonomy (NCBI): domain Eukaryota; kingdom Metazoa; phylum Chordata; class Mammalia; order Afrosoricida; family Tenrecidae; genus Tenrec; species Tenrec ecaudatus. The sequence goes on along the minus strand of NW_027459055.1, from coordinate 63,458 downwards.
CTTAGCCTAAGCCTAGGTGTGCCCAAGCCTAAGGCTAGGGGAGCCCTAGCCTAAACCTAGGGGTGCCCGAGCCTAAGCCTAGGGGTGCCCAAGCCTAAGGCTAGGGGAGTCCTATCATCAGCCTAGGTGTGCCCTAGCCTAAGCCTAGGGGAGCCCTAGCATAAGGATAGGGGAGCCCTAGCCTTAGCCTAAGCCTATGGGTTCCCTAGCCTAAGCCTATGGGTGCCCTAACCTTAGGCTAGGGGAGCCCTTGTCTTAGGCTAGGGTAGCCTTAGCCTTAGCCTAAGCCTAGGGGTGCCCTTGCCTAAGGCTAGGGGAGCCCTAGCCTTAGCCTACGGGAGCCCTAGCCTTAGACTAAGCCTAGGGGTGCCCGAACCAAAGGCTAGGGGAGCCCTAGCCTAAGCCTAGGGGTGCCCTAGCCTAAGCCTATGGGTGTCCTAGCCTAAGGCAAGGGATCCCCGAGCCTAAGGCTAGGGGAGCACGAGCCTAAGGTTAGGGGAGCCCGAGCCTAAGGCTAGGGGAGCCATAGCCTAAGCCTCGGGGTGCCCTAGCCTAAGGCTAGGAGAACCCTAGCCTAAATCTAGGAGAGCCCTAGCCTTAGCCTAAGCCTAGGGGTGCCCTAGCCTAAGGATAGGGGAGCCCTACCCTAAGGCTAGGGGAGCCCTAGCCTTAGCCTAAGCTTAGGGGTTCCCTTGCCTAAGACTAGGGGAGCCCAAGCCTAAGCCTAGGGCTGCCATACCTAAAGCTAGGGGAGCCCTAGCCTTAGCCTAAGCCTATGGGTGCCCTAGCCTAAGCCTATGGGTGCCCTAGCCTAAGGCTAGGGGAGCCCTAGTCTTAGGCTAGGGGAGCCCTAGCCTTAGCCTAAGCCTAGGGGTGCCCTTGCGTAAGGCTAGGGGAGCCCTAGCCTATGGCTGGGGAGCATTAACCTAAGGCTAGGGGAACCCTAGTCTTAGCCTAAGCCTAGGGGAGCCCTAGCCTAAGGCTAGGGGATCCCTAGCCTAAGCCTAGGGGTACCCGAGCCTAAGCCTAGGGGTGACCTACCCTAAGGCTAGTGGAGCCCTAGCCTAAGGCTAGGGGAGCCTTAGCCTAAGGCTAGGGGAGCCCTAGCCGTAGCCTAAGCCTAGGGGTGACCTAGCCTTAGCCTAAGCCTAGGGGTGCCCTAGCCTAAGCCTATCGGTGCCCTAGCCTAAGGCTATGGGAGCCCTAGCCTCAGGCTAGGGGAGCCCTAGCCCTAGCCTAAGCCTAGGGGTGCCCTTGCCTATGGCTAGGGGAGACCTAGCCTAAGGCTAGGGGAGCCCTAGCCTAAGGCAAGGGGGGCCCTAGCCTAAGGCTAGGGGAGCCCTAGCCTAAGGCTAGGGGAGCCCTAGCCTAAGGCTAGGGGAGCCCTAGCCTTAGCCTAAGCCTAGGGGTGCCCTAGCATAAGGTTAGTTTAGCCCTAGCCTAAGGCTACGGGAGCCCTAACCTTAGCCTAAGCCTAGGGGTGCCCCAACCTAAGGCTAGGGGAACCCTAGCGTTAGCCTAAGCCTAGGGGTGCCCTAGCCTAAGGATAGGGGAGCGCTAGTCTTAGCCTAAGCCGGGGGGGGCCCTAGCCTAAGCCTACGGGTGTCCTAGCCTAAGGCTAGGGGTACCTTAGCCTAAGGCTAGGGGTACCTTAGCCTAAGGCTAGGGGTACCTTAGCCTAAGGCTAGGGGAGCCCTAGCCTTACCAAGCCTAAGGGTGCCCTAGCCTAAGGCTAGGGGAGCCCTAGCCTTAGCCTAAGCTTAGGGGTGCCCTAGCCTAAGGCTAGGGGAGCCCTAGCGTTAGCCTAGGACTAGGGGTGCCCTATCCAAGGCTAGGGGAGCCCTAGCCAAAGCCTAGGGGAGCCCTAGCGTTAGCCTAAGCCTAAGGGTGCCCTAGCCTAATGCTAGGGGAGCCCTAGCCTAAGGCGAGGAGAGCCCTAGCCTTAGCCTAAGCCTAGGGGTGCCCTAGCCTAAGCCTATGGGTGTCCTAGCCTAAGGCTAGGGGTACATTAGCCTTAGGCTAGGGGTACCTTAGCCTAAGGCTAGGGGAGCCCTAGCCTAAGGCTAGGGGAGCCCTAACTTTAGCCTAAGCCTAGGGGTGTCCTAGCCTAATGCTAGGGGAGCCCTAGCCTAAGGCGAGGGGAGCCCTAGCCTTAGCCTATGCTAAGGGTTCCCTAGCCTAACGCTCGGGGAGCCCTAGCCTAAGGGTAGGGGAGCCCTAGACTTACCCTAAGCCTAGGGGTGCCCTAGCCTAAGGCTAGGGGAGCCCTAGCCTAAGGCTAGGGGAACCCTAGCCTTAGCCTAAGCCTAAAGGTGCCCTTGCCTTAGGCTAGGGGAGCCCTAGCCTACGGTTAGGGGAGCCCTAGCCTAAGGCTAGGGGAACCCTAGCCTTAGCCTAAGCCTAAAGGTGCCCTAGCCTAAGCCTAGGGGTGCCCTAGCCTAAGGCTAGGGGAGCCCTACCCTAAGGCTAGGGGAGCCCGAGCCTTAGCCTAAACCTAGGGGTGCCCTAGCCTAAGGCTAGGGGAGCCCTAGCCTTAGCCTAAGCCTAGGGGTGCCCTAGCCTTAGCCTAAGCCTAGGGGTGCCCTAGCCTAAGCCTATCGGTGCCCTAGCCTAAGGCTATGGGAGCCCTAGCCTCAGGCTAGGGGAGCCCTAGCCCTAGCCTAAGCCTAGGGGTGCCCTTGCCTATGGCTAGGGGAGACCTAGCCTAAGGCTAGGGGAGCCCTATCCTAAGGCTACGGGAGCCCTAGCCTAAGCCTACGGGTGCCCTAAACTAAGGCTAGGGGAGTCCTAGCCTAAACCTAGGAGTGCCCTAGCCTAAGGCTAGGGGAGCCCTAGCCTAAGCCTAGGGGTGCCCGAACCTAAGGCTAGGGGAGCCCTATCCTAAGCCTAGGTGAGCCCTAGCCTAAGCCTAGGGGAGCCCTAGCCTAAGGCCAGGGGAGCCCTAGCCTAAGCCTATGGGTGCCCTGGCCTAAGGCTAGGGGAGCCCTAGTCTTAGGCTATGGGAGCCCTAGCGTTAGCCTAAGCCTAGGGGTGCCCTTGCCCAACGCTAGGGGAGCCCTAGCCTAAGGCTGGGGAGCACTAGCCTAAGGCAAGGGGAGTTCTAGTCTTAGCCTAAGCCGAGGGGAGCCCTAGCCTAAGGCTAGGGGAGCCCTAGCCTAAGCCCGGGATCACCGAGGCTAAGCCTAGGGGTGTCCTAGCCTAAGGCTAGGGGAGCCTTAGCCTAAGGCTAGGGGAGCCCTAACCTTAGCCTAAGCCTAGGGGTGACCTACCCTAAGGCTAGGGGAGCCCCAGCCTAAGGCTAGGAGAGCCCTATCCTAAGGCTAGGGGAGACTTAGCCTAAGGCTAGGGGAGCCTGAGCCTTCGCCTAAGCCTAGGGGTGCCCTAGCCTAAGGCTAGGGGAGCCCTAGCGTTAGCCTAGGCCTAGGGGTGCCCTATCCAAGGCTTTGGGAGCCCTAGCCAAAGTCTAGGGGAGCCCTAGCCTTAGCCTAAGCCTAGGGGTGTACTAGCCTAATGCTAGGGGAGCCCTAGCCTAAGGCTAGGGGAGCCCTAGCCGTAGCCTAAGCCTAGGGGTACCCTAACATAAGGTTAGGGGAGCCCTAGCCTAAGGCTACGGGAGCCCTAGCCTTAGCCTAAGCTTAGGGGTACCCTAGACTAAGGCTAGGGGAGCCCTAGCCTTAGCATAAGCCTAGGGGTGCCCCAACCTAAGGCTAGGGGAGCCCTAGCCTAAGGCTAGGGGAGCCCTAGCCTAAGGCTAATGGAGCCCAAGTCTTAGCCTAGGGGAGCCCTAGCCTTAGCCTAAACTTAGGGGTGCCCGAACCAAAGGCTAGGGGAGCCCTAGCCTAAGACTAGGGGTGCCCTAGCCTAAGCCTATGGGTGTCCTAGCCTAAGGCTAGGGGTACCTTAGCCTAAGGCTAGGGGTACCTTAGCCTAAGGCTAGGGGTACTTTAGCCTAAGGCTAGGGGAGCCCTAGACTTAGACTAATCTTAGGGGTGCCCTATCCAAGGCTTTGGGAGCCCTAGCCAAAGGCTAGGGAGCCCTAGCCTTAGCCTAAGCCTAGGGGTGCCCTAGCATAAGGTTAGTGGAGCCGTAGCCTAAGGCTATGGGAGCCCTAGCGTTAGCCTAAGCCTAGGGGTGCCCAAGCCAAGGCTAGGGGAGCCCTACCCTAAGGCTACGGGAGCCCTAACCTTAGCCTAAGCCTAGGGGTGCCCCAACCTAAGGCTAGGGGACCCCTAGCGTTAGCCTAAGCCTAGGGGTGCACTAGCCTAAGGATAGGGGAGTGCTAGTCTTAGCCTAAGCTTAGTGGTGCCCTAGCCTAAGCCTACGGGTGTCCTAGCCTAAGGCTAGGGGTACCTTAGCCTAAGGCTAGGGGTACCTTAGCCTAAGTCTAGGGGAGCCCTAGCCTTAGCCTAAGCCTAGGGGTGCCCTAGCCTAAGGCTAGGGGAGCCCTAGCGTTAACCTAGGACTAGGGGTGTCCTATCCAAAGCTAGGGGAGCCCTAGCCAAAGCCTAGGGGAGCCCTAGCGTTAGCCTAAGCCTAGGGGTGCCCTAGCCTAATGCTAGGGGAGCCCTAGCCTAAGGTGAGGAGAGCCCTAGCCTTAGCCTAAGCCTAGGGGTGCCCTAGCCTAACCGTAGGGCTTCCATAGCCTAAGGCTAAGTGAGCCCTAGCCTATGGCTAGGGGAGCCCTAGCCTAACGCTAATGGAGCCCTAGCCTTAGCCTAGGGGAGCCCTAGCCTTAGCCTAAACCTAGGGGTGCCCTAGCCTAAGGCTAGGGGAGCCCTAGCCTTAGCCTAAGACTAGGGGTGCCCGAACCTAAGGCTAGGGGAGCCCTAGCCTTAGCCTAAGCCTAGGGGTGCCCTAGCCTAAGGCTCGGGGAGCCCTAGCCTAAGGCTATGGGAGCCCTAGGGTTAGCCTAAGCCTAGGGTGCCCAAGCCAAGGCTAGGGGAGCCCTACCCTAAGGATAGGGGAGCCCTAGCCTTAGCATAAGCCTAGGGGTGCCCTAGCCTAAGCCTATCGGTGCCCTAGCCTAAGGCTATGGGAGCCCTAGCCTCAGGCTAGGGGAGCCCTAGCCCTAGCCTAAGCCTAGGGGTGCCCTTGCCTATGGCTAGGGGAGACCTAGCCTAAGGCTAGGGGAGCCCTATCCTAAGGCTACGGGAGCCCTAGCCTAAGCCTACGGGTGCTCTAACCTAAGGCTAGGGGAGTCCTAGCCTAAACCTAGGGGTGCCCTGGCCTAAGGCTAGGGGAGCCCTAGCCTAAGCCTAGGGGTGCCCGAACCTAAGGCTAGGGGAGCCCTATCCTAAGCCTAGGTGTGCCCTAGCCTAAGCCTAGGGGAGCCCTAGCCTAAGGCCAGGGGAGCCCTAGCCTAAGCCTATGGGTGCCCAGGCCTAAGGCTAGGGGAGCCCTAGTCTTAGGCTATGGGAGCCCTAGCCTAAGCCTAGGCGTGCACTAGCCTAAGGCTAGGGGAGACCTAGCCTAAGGCTAGGGGAGCCCTAGAATTAGCCTAAGCCTAGGGGTGCCCTAGCTTAAGGCTAGTGGAGCCCTAGCCTAAGGCTAGTGGAGCCCTAGCCAAAGCCTAGGGGTGCCCTAGCCTTACCCTAAGCCTAGGGGTGCCCTAGCCTAAGGCTAGGGGAGCCCTAGCCTTAGCCTAAGACTAGGGGTGCCCGAACCTAAGGCTAGAGGAGCCCTAGCCTAAGCCTAGGCGTGCCCTAGCCTAAGGCTAGGAGAGCCCTAACCTTAGCCTAAGCTTATGGGTGCCCTAGCCTAAGGCTAGGGGAGCCCTCGCCTTAGCTTAAGCCTAGGGGTGCCCTAGCCTAAGGCTCAGGGAGCTCTAGATAAGGCTATGGGAGCCCTAGCGTTAGCCTAAGCCTAGGGTGCCCAAGCCAAGGCTAGGGGAGCCCTACCCTAAGGATAGGGGAGCCCTAGCCTTAGCCTAAGCCTAGGGGTGCCCTAGCCTAAGCCTATCGGTGCCCTAGCCTAAGGCTATGGGACCCCTAGCCTCAGGCTAGGGGAGCCCTAGCCCTAGCCTAAGCCTAGGGGTGCCCTTGCCTATGGCTAGGGGAGACCTAGCCTAAGGCTAGGGGAGCCCTATCCTAAGGCTACGGGAGCCCTAGCCTAAGCCTACGGGTGCCCTAAACTAAGGCTAGGGGAGTCCTAGCCTAAACTTAGGGGTGCCCTAGCCTAAGGCTAGGGGAGCCCTAGCCTAAGCCTAGGGGTGCCCGAACATAAGGCTAGGGGAGCCCTATCCTAAGCCTAGGTGTGCCCTAGCCTAAGCCTAGGGGAGCCCTAGCCTAAGGCCAGGGGAGCCCTAGCCTAAGCCTATGGGTGCCCTGGCCTAAGGCTAGGGGAGCCCTAGTCTTAGGCTATGGGAGCCCTAGCCTTAGCCTAAGCCTAGGGGTGCCCTTGCCTAACGCTCGGGGAGCCCTAGCCTAAGGCTGGGGAGCACTAGCCTAAGGCTAGGGGAGTTCTAGTCTTAGCCTAAGCCGAGGGGAGCCCTAGCCTAAGGCTAGGGGAGCCCTAGCCTAAGCCCGGGATCACCGAGGCTAAGCCTAGGGGTGCCCTAGCCTAAGGCTAGGGGAGCCCTAGCCTAAGGCTAGGGGAGCCTTAGCCTAAGGCTAGGGGAGCCCTAACCTTAGCCTAAGCCTAGGGGTGACCTACCCTAAGGCTAGGGGAGCCCCAGCCTAAGGCTAGGAGAGCCCTATCCTAAGGCTAGGGGAGCCTTAGCCTAAGGCTAGGGGAGCCTGAGCCTTCGCCTAAGCCTAGGGGTGCCCTAGCCTAAGGCTAGGGGAGCCCTAGCGTTAGCCTAGGCCTAGGGGTGCCCTATCCAAGGCTTTGGGAGCCCTAGCCAAAGTCTAGGGGTGCCCTAGCCTTAGCCTAAGCCTAGGGGTGTACTAGCCTAATGCTAGGGGAGCCCTAGCCTAAGGCTAGGGGAGCCCTAGCCGTAGCCTAAGCCTAGGGGTACCCTAACATAAGGTTAGGGGAGCCCTAGCCTAAGGCTACGGGAGCCCTAGCCTTAGCCTAAGCTTAGGGGTGCCCTAGACTAAGGCTAGGGGAGCCCTAGCCTTAGCATAAGCCTAGGGGTGCCCCAACCTAAGGCTAGGGGAGCCCTAGCCTAAGGCTAGGGGAGCCCTAGCCTAAGGCTTATGGAGCCCAAGTCTTAGCCTAGGGGAGCCCTAGCCTTAGCCTAAACTTAGGGGTGCCCGAACCAAAGGCTAGGGGAGCCCTAGCCTAAGCCTAGGGGTGCCCTAGCCTAAGCCTATGGGTGTCCTAGCCTAAGGCTAGGGGTACCTTAGCCTAAGGCTAGGGGTACCTTAGCCTAAGGCTAGGGGTACTTTAGCCTAAGGCTAGGGCAGCCCTAGCCTTAGACTAAGCCTAGGGGTGCCCTATCCAAGGCTTTGGGAGCCCTAGCCAAAGGCTAGGGGAGCCCTAGCCTTAGCCTAAGACTAGGGGTGCACTAGCCTAATGCTAGGGGAGCCCTAGCCTAAGGCTAGGGCAGCCCTAGCCTTAGCCTAAGCCTAGGGGTGCCCTAGCATAAGGTTAGTGGAGCCGTAGCCTAAGGCTATGGGAGCCCTAGCGTTAGCCTAAGCCTAGGGGTGCCCAAGCCAAGGCTAGGGGAGCCCTACCCTAAGGCTACGGGAGCCCTAACCTTAGCCTAAGCCTAGGGGTGCCCCAACCTAAGGCTAGGGGACCCCTAGCGTTAGCCTAAGCCTAGGGGTGCCCTAGCCTAAGGATAGGGGAGTGCTAGTCTTAGCCTAAGCTTAGTGGTGCCCTAGCCTAAGCCTACGGGTGTCCTAGCCTAAGGCTAGGGGTACCTTAGCCTAAGGCTAGGGGTACCTTAGCCTAAGTCTAGGGGAGCCCTAGCCTTAGCCTAAGCCTAGGGGTGCCCTAGCCTAAGGCTAGGGGAGCCCTAGCGTTAACCTAGGACTAGGGGTGTCCTATCCAAAGCTAGGGGAGCCCTAGCCAAAGCCTAGGGGAGCCCTAGCGTTAGCCTAAGCCTAGGGGTGCCCTAGCCTAATGCTAGGGGAGCCCTAGCCTAAGGTGAGGAGAGCCCTAGCCTTAGCCTAAGCCTAGGGGTGCCCTAGCCTAACCGTAGGGCTTCCATAGCCTAAGGCTAAGTGAGCCCTAGCCTATGGCTAGGGGAGCCCTAGCCTAACGCTAATGGAGCCCTAGCCTTAGCCTAGGGGAGCCCTAGCCTTAGCCTAAACCTAGGGGTGCCCTAGCCTAAGGCTAGGGGAGCCCTAGCCTTAGCCTAAGCCTAGGGGTGCCCTAGCCTAAGGCTAGGGGAGCCGTAGCCTAAGGCTAGGGGTGCCCTAGCCTTACCCTAAGCCTAGGGGTGCCCTAGCCTAAGGCTATGGGAGTCCTAGCCTAAGCCTAGGCGTGCCCTAGCCTAAGGCTAGGGGAGACCTAGCCTAAGGCTAGGGGAGCCCTAGAATTAGCCTAAGCCTAGGGGTGCCCTAGCTTAAGGCTAGTGGAGCCCTAGCCTAAGGCTAGTGGAGCCCTAGCCTAAGCCTAGGGGTGCCCGAGCCTAAGCCTAGGGGAGACGTAGCCTAAGGCTAGGGGAGCCCCAGCCTTAGCCTAAGCTTATGGGTGCCCTAGCCTAAGGCTAGGGGAGCCCTAGCCTTAGCCTAAGACTAGGGGTGCCCGAACCTAAGGCTAGTGGAGCCCTAGCCTAAGCCTAGGGGTGCCCTAGCCTAAGGCTAGGGGAGCCCTAACCTTAGCCTAAGCCTATGGGTGCCCTAGCCTAAGGCTAGGGGAGCCCTAGCCTTAGCCTAAGCCTAGGGGTGCCCTAGCCTAAGGCTCGGGGAGCCCTAGCCTAAGGCTATGGGAGCCCTAGGGTTAGCCTAAGCCTAGGGTGCCCAAGCCAAGGCTAGGGGAGCCCTACCCTAAGGATAGGGGAGCCCTAGCCTTAGCATAAGCCTAGGGGTGCCCTACCTAAGCCTATCGGTGCCCTAGCCTAAGGCTATGGGAGCCCTAGCCTCAGGCTAGGGGAGCCCTAGCCCTAGCCTAAGCCTAGGTGTGCCCTTGCCTATGGCTAGGGGAGACCTAGCCTAAGGCTAGGGGAGCCCTATCCTAAGGCTACGGGAGCCCTAGCCTAAGCCTACGGGTGCTCTAACCTAAGGCTAGGGGAGTCCTAGCCTAAACCTAGGGGTGCCCTGGCCTAAGGCTAGGGGAGCCCTAGCCTAAGCCTAGGGGTGCCCGAACCTAAGGCTAGGGGAGCCCTATCCTAAGCCTAGGTGTGCCCTAGCCTAAGCCTAGGGGAGCCCTAGCCTAAGCCTAGGGGTGCCCTAGCCTAAGCCTTTGGGTGTCCTAGCCTAAGGCTAGGGGTACCTTAGCCTAAGGCTAGGGGTACCTTAGCCTAAGGCGAGGGGTACTTTAGCCTAAGGCTAGGGGAACTCTAGCCTTAGCCTAAGCCTAGGGGTGCCCTAGCCTAAGGCTAGGGCAGCCCTAGCCTTAGCCTAAGCCTAGGGGTGCCCTTGCCTAAGGCTAGGGGAGACCTAGCCTAAGCCTAGGGGTGCCCTAGCCAAAGGCTAGGGGAGTCCTAGCCTAATGCTAAGGGAGCCCTGGCCTAAGCCTAGGGATGCCCTATCCTAAGGCTATGGGAGCCCTAGCCTTAGGCTAGGGGAGCCCTCTCCTAAGGCTAGGGGAGCCCTAGCCTAAGCCTAGGGGTGCCCTAGCCTAAGGCTAGGGGAGGCCTAGACTTACCCTAAGCCTATGGGTGCCCTAGCCTAAGCTTTTGGGTGCCCTAGCCTAAGGCTAGAGGAGCCCTAGTCTTAGGTTAGGGGATCTCTAGCCTTAGCCTAAGCCTAGGGGTGCCCTTGCATAAGGCTAGGGGAGCACTAGCCTAAGGCAGGGGAGCCTTAACCTAAGGCTAGGGGAACCCTAGTCTTAGCCTAAGCCTAGGGGAGCCCTAGCCTAAGGCTAGGGGAGCACTAGCCTAAGCCTAGGGGTACCCGAGCCTAAGCCTAGGGGTGCCCTAGTCTAAGGCTAGGGGAGCCCTAGCCTATCGCTAGGGGAGCCCTAGCCTAAGGCTAGGGGAGCCTTAGCCTAAGGTTAGGGGAGCCCTAGGCGTAGCCTAAGCCTAGGGGTGACCTACCCTAAGGCAAGGGGAGCCCTAGCCTAAGGCTAGGGGAGCCCTAGCCTAAGGATAGGGGAGCCCTAGCCTTAGCATAAGCCTAGGGGTGCCCTAGCATAAGGTTAGTGGAGCCGTAGCCTAAGGCTATGGGAGCCCTAGCGTTAGCCTAAGCCTAGGGGTGCCCCAACCTAAGGCTAGGGGACCCCTAGCGTTAGCCTAAGCCTAGGGGTGCCCTAGCCTAAGGATAGGGGAGTGCTAGTCTTAGCCTAAGCTTAGTGGTGCCCTAGCCTAAGCCTACGGGTGTCCTAGCCTAAGGCTAGGGGTACCTTAGCCTAAGGCTAGGGGTACCTTAGCCTAAGGCTAGGGGGAGCCCTAGCCTTAGCCTAAGCCTAGGGGTGCCCTAGCCTAAGGCTAGGGGAGCCCTAGCGTTAACCTAGGACTAGGGGTGTCCTATCCAAAGCTAGGGGAGCCCTAGCCAAAGCCTAGGGGAGCCCTAGCGTTAGCCTAAGCCTAGGGGTGCCCTAGCCTAATGCTAGGGGAGCCCTAGCCTAAGGCGAGGAGAGCCCTAGCCTTAGCCTAAGCCTAGGGGTGCCCTAGCCTAACCGTAGGGCTTCCATAGCCTAAGGCTAAGTGAGCCCTAGCCTAGGGCTAGGGGAGCCCTAGCCTAACGCTAATGGAGCCCTAGCCTTAGCCTAGGGGAGCCCTAGTCTTAACCCAAGCCTAGGGGTGCCCGAACCAAAGGCTAGGGGAGCCCTAGCCTTAGCCTAGGGGAGCCCTAGCCTTAGACTAAGCCTAGGGGTGCCCGAACCAAAGGCTAGGGGAGCCCTAGCCTAAGCCTAGGGGTGCCCTAGCCTAAGCCTATGGGTGTCCTAGCCTAAGGCTAGGGGTACATTAGCCTAAGGCTAGGGGTACCTTAGCCTAAGGCTAGGGGAGCCCTAGCCTAAGGCAAGGGGAGCCCTAGCTTTAGCCTAAGCCTAGGGGTGTCCTAGCCTAATGCTAGGGGAACCCTAGCCTAAGGCGTGGGGAGCCCTAGCCAAAGCCTAGGGTAGCCATAGCGTTAGCCTAAGCCTAGGGGTGCCCTAGCCTAATGCTAGGGGAGCCCTAGCCTAAGGCGAGCAGAGCCCTAGCCTTAGCCTAAGACTAGGGGTGCCCTAGCTTAAGCGTAGGGGTTCCATAGCCTAAGGCTATGTGAGCCCTAGCCTAGAGCTAGGGGAGCCCTAGCCTAAGGCTAATGGAGACCTATCCTTAGCCTAGGGGAGCCCTAACCTTAGCCTAAGCCTAGGGGTGCCCGAACCAAAGGCTAGGGGAGACCCTAGCCTTAGACTAGGGGAACCCTAGCCTTAGCCTAAGCCTAGGGGTGCCCTTGCCTAAGGCTAGGGGAGACCTAGCCTAAGCCTAGGGGTGCCCTAGCCAAAGGCTAGGGGAGTCCTAGCCTAATGCTAAGGGAGCCCTGGCCTAAGCCTAGGGATGCCCTATCCTAAGGCTATGGGAGCCCTAGCCTTAGGCTAGGGGAGCCCTCTCCTAAGGCTAGGGGAGCCCTAGCCTAAGCCTAGGGGTGCCCTAGCCTAAGGCTAGGGGAGGCCTAGACTTACCCTAAGCCTATGGGTGCCCTAGCCTAAGCTTTTGGGTGCCCTAGCCTAAGGCTAGAGGAGCCCTAGTCTTAGGTTAGGGGATCTCTAGCCTTAGCCTAAGCCTAGGGGTGCCCTTGCATAAGGCTAGGGGAGCACTAGCCTAAGGCAGGGGAGCCTTAACCTAAGGCTAGGGGAACCCTAGTCTTAGCCTAAGCCTAGGGGAGCCCTAGCCTAAGGCTAGGGGAGCACTAGCCTAAGCCTAGGGGTACCCGAGCCTAAGCCTAGGGGTGCCCTAGTCTAAGGCTAGGGGAGCCCTAGCCTATCGCTAGGGGAGCCCTAGCCTAAGGCTAGGGGAGCCTTAGCCTAAGGTTAGGGGAGCCCTAGGCGTAGCCTAAGCCTAGGGGTGACCTACCCTAAGGCAAGGGGAGCCCTAGCCTAAGGCTAGGGGAGCCCTAGCCTAAGGCTAGGGGAGCCCTAGCCTTAGCATAAGCCTAGGGGTGCCCTAGCATAAGGTTAGTGGAGCCGTAGCCTAAGGCTATGGGAGCCCTAGCGTTAGCCTAAGCCTAGGGGTGCCCCAACCTAAGGCTAGGGGACCCCTAGCGTTAGCCTAAGCCTAGGGGTGCCCTAGCCTAAGGATAGGGGAGTGCTAGTCTTAGCCTAAGCTTAGTGGTGCCCTAGCCTAAGCCTACGGGTGTCCTAGCCTAAGGCTAGGGGTACCTTAGCCTAAGGCTAGGGGTACCTTAGCCTAAGGCTAGGGGAGCCCTAGCCTTAGCCTAAGCCTAGGGGTGCCCTAGCCTAAGGCTAGGGGAGCCCTAGCGTTAACCTAGGACTAGGGGTGTCCTATCCAAAGCTAGGGGAGCCCTAGCCAAAGCCTAGGGGAGCCCTAGCGTTAGCCTAAGCCTAGGGGTGCCCTAGCCTAATGCTAGGGGAGCCCTAGCCTAAGGCGAGGAGAGCCCTAGCCTTAGCCTAAGCCTAGGGGTGCCCTAGCCTAACCGTAGGGCTTCCATAGCCTAAGGCTAAGTGAGCCCTAGCCTAGGGCTAGGGGAGCCCTAGCCTAACGCTAATGGAGCCCTAGCCTTAGCCTAGGGGAGCCCTAGCCTTAACCCAAGCCTAGGGGTGCCCGAACCAAAGGCTAGGGGAGCCCTAGCCTTAGCCTAGGGGAGCCCTAGCCTTAGACTAAGCCTAGGGGTGCCCGAACCAAAGGCTAGGGGAGCCCTAGCCTAAGCCTAGGGGTGCCCTAGCCTAAGCCTATGGGTGTCCTAGCCTAAGGCTAGGGGTACATTAGCCTAAGGCTAGGGGTACCTTAGCCTAAGGCTAGGGGAGCCCTAGCCTAAGGCAAGGGGAGCCCTAGCTTTAGCCTAAGCCTAGGGGTGTCCTAGCCTAATGCTAGGGGAACCCTAGCCTAAGGCGTGGGGAGCCCTAGCCAAAGCCTAGGGTAGCCATAGCGTTAGCCTAAGCCTAGGGGTGCCCTAGCCTAATGCTAGGGGAGCCCTAGCCTAAGGCGAGCAGAGCCCTAGCCTTAGCCTAAGACTAGGGGTGCCCTAGCTTAAGCGTAGGGGTTCCATAGCCTAAGGCTATGTGAGCCCTAGCCTAGAGCTAGGGGAGCCCTAGCCTAAGGCTAATGGAGACCTATCCTTAGCCTAGGGGAGCCCTAACCTTAGCCTAAGCCTAGGGGTGCCCGAACCAAAGGCTAGGGGAGACCCTAGCCTTAGACTAGGGGAACCCTAGCCTTAGCCTAAGCCTAGGGGTGCCCTTGCCTAAGGCTAGGGGAGACCTAGCCTAAGGCTACGGGAGCCCAAGCCTAAGGCTACGGGAGCCCAAGCCTAAGGCTAGGGAAGCCCTAGCCTTAGCCTAAGCCTTGGGGTGCCCTACCCTATGGCTAGGGGAGCCCTAGCCTAAGCCTAGGGGTGCCCTAGCCAAAGGCTAGGGGAGTCCTAGCCTAATGCTAAGGGAGCCCTGGCCTAAGCCTAGGGATGCCCTATCCTAAGGCTAGCGGAGCCCTAGCCTAAGGCTAGGGGAACCCTAGCCTTAGCCAAAGCCTAAAGGTGCCCTAGCTTTAGGCTAGGAGATCACTAGCCTTAGCCTAAGCCTAGGGGTGCCCTAGCCTAAGCCTTACTGGTGCCCTAGCCTAAGGCTAGGGGAGTCCTACCCTAAGGCTAGGGGAGCCCTAGCCTTAGCCTAAGGCTAGGGGTGCCCTAGCCTAAGGCTAGGGGAGCCCTAGCCTAAGGCTAGGGGAGCCCTAGCCTAAGGCTAGGGGAGCCTTAGCCTTACCCTAAGCCTAGGGGTGCCCTAGCCTAAGGCTATGGGAGTCCTAGCCTAAGCCTAGGGGTGCCCTAGCCTAAGGCTAGGGGAGGCCTAGCCTAAGGCTAGGGGAGCCCTAGACTTAGCCTAAGCCTAGGGGTGCCCTAACTTAAGGCTAGTGGAGCCCTAGCCTAAGGGAAGTGGAGCCCTAGCCTAAGCCTAGGGGTGCCCGAGCCTAAGCCTAAGCCTAGGGGTGCCCTAGCCTAACGCTAGGGGAGCCCTAGCCTAAGGCTCGGGGAGCTCTAGCCTAAGGCTAGGGGAGCCCTAGCCTTACCCTAAGTCTAGGGGAGCCCTAGCCTTAGCCTAAGCCTAGGGGTTCCCTAGCCTAAGGCTAGGGGAGCCTTAGGATAAGGCTAGGGTAGCACTAGCCTAAAGCTAGGGGAGCACTAGCCTAAGGCTAGCGGAGCCCTAGACTTACCCTAAGCCTATGGGTGCCCTAGCCTAAGCCTATGGGTGCCCTAGCCTAAGGCTAGGGGAGCCCTAGTCTTAGGCTAGGGGAGCCCTAGCCTTAGCCTAAGCCTAGGGGTTCCCTTGCGTAAGGCTAGTGGAGCCCTAGCCTAAGGCTGGGTAGCCTTAACCTAAGGCTAGGGGAACCCTAGTCTTAGCCTAAGCCTAAGGGAGCCCTAGCCTATCGCTAGGGGAGCCTTAGCCTAAGGCTAGGGGAGCGCTAGCCTTAGCCTAAGCCTAGGGGTGACCTACCCTAAGGCTAGTGGAGCCCTAGCCTAAGGCTAGGGGAGCCCTAGCCTTAGGCTAGGGGAGCCCTAGCCTTAGCCTAAGCCTAGGGGTACCCTAGCCTAAGGATAGGGGAGCGCTAGTCTTAGCCTAAGCCTAGGGGTGCCCAAGCCTAAGCCTACGGGTGTCCTAGCCTAAGACTAGCGGTACCTTAGCCTAAGGCTAGGGGTACCTTAGCCTAAGGCTAGGGGAGCCGTAGCCTTAGCCTAAGCCTAGGGGTGCCCTAGCCTAAGGCTAGGGGAGCCCTAGCCTTAGCCTATGCCTAGGGGTGCCCTAGCCTAAGGCTAGGGGAACCCTAGCGTTAGCCTAGGACAAGGGGTGCCCTATCCAAGGCTAGGGGAGCCCTAGCCAAAGCCTAGGGGAGCCCTAGCGTTAGCCTAAGCCTAGGGGTGCCCTAGCCTAATGCTAGGGGAGCCCTAGCCTAAGGCGAGGAGAGCCCTAGCCTTAGCCTAAGCCTAGGGGTGCCCTAGCCTAAGCGTACGGGTTCCATAGCCTAAGGCTAGGTGAGCCCTAGCCCAGGGCTAGGGGAGCCCTAGCCTAAGGCTAATGGAGCCCTAGCCTTAGCCTAGGGGTGCCCTAGCCTTAGCCTAAGCCTAGGGGTGCCCGAACCAAAGGCTAGGGGAACCCCAGCCTTAGCCTAGGGGAGCCCTAGCCTTAGCCTAAGCCTAGGGGTACCTTAGCCTAAGGCTAGGGGAGCTCTAGTCTTAGCCTAAGCCTAGGGGTGCCCTAGCCTAAGGCTAGGGGAGCCCTACCCTTAGCCTAAGCCTAGGGGTGCCCTAGCCTAAGGCTAGGGGAGCCCTAGCGTTACCCTAGCCTAGGGGTGCCCTACCAAGGCTTTGGGAGCCCTAACTAAAGGCTAGGGGAGCCCTAGCCTTAGCCTAAGCCTAAGGGTGCACTAGCCTAATGCTAAGGGAGCCCTAGCCTAAGGCTAGGGGAGCCCTAGCCTTAGCCTAAGCCTAGGGGTGCCCTTGCCTAAGGCTAGGGGAGACCTAGCCTAAGGCTACGGGAGCCCAAGCCTAAGGCTAGGGAAGCCCTAGCCTTAGCCTAAGCCTTGGGGTGCCCTACCCTATGGCTAGGGGAGCCCTAGCCTAAGCCTAGGGGTGCCCTAGCCAAAGGCTAGGGGAGTCCTAGCCTAATGCTAAGGGAGCCCTGGCCTAAGCCTAGGGATGCCCTATCCTAAGGCTAGGGGAGCCCTAGCCTTAGGCTAGGGGAGCCCTCTCCTAAGGTTAGGGGAGCCCTAGCCTAAGCCTAGGGGTGCCCTAACCTAATGCTATGGGAGCCCTAGCCTTAGCCTATGCCTAGGGGTGCCCTAGCCTAAGGCTAGGGGAGCCCTAGCCTAAGGCTAGGGGAGCCCTAGCCTAAGGCTAGGGGAACCCTAGCATTACCCAAAGCCTAAAGGTGCCCTAGCTTTAGGCTAGGGGATCCCTAGCCTTAGCCTAAGCCTAGGGGTGCCCTAGCCTAAGCCTTACTGGTGCCCTAGCCTAAGGCTAGGGGAGTCTTACCCTAAGGCTAGGGGAGCCCTAGCCTTAGCCTAAGGCTAGGGGTGCCCTAGCCTAAGGCTAGGGGAGCCCTAGCCTAAGGCTAGGGGAGCCCTAGCCTAAGGCTAGGGGAGCCTTAGCCTTACCCTAAGCCTAGGGGTGCCCTAGCCTAAGGCTATGGGAGTCCTAGCCTAAGCCTAGGGGTGCCCTAGCCTAAGGCTAGGGGAGGCCTAGCCTAAGGCTAGGGGAGCCCTAGACTTAGCCTAAGCCTAGGGGTGCCCTAACTTAAGGCTATTGGAGCCCTAGCCTATGGGAAGTGGAGCCCTAGCCTAAGCCTAGGGGTGCCCGAGCCTAAGCCTAAGCCTAGGGGTGCCCTAGCCTAACGCTAGGGGAGCCCTAGCCTAAGGCTCGGGGAGCTCTAGCCTAAGGCTAGGGGAGCCCTAGCCTTACCCTAAGTCTAGGGGAGCCCTAGCCTTAGGCTAAGCCTAGGGGTGCCCTAGCCTAAGGCTAGGGGAACCTTAGGATAAGGCTAGGGTTGCACTAGCCTAAAGCTAGGGGAGCACTAGCCTAAGGCTAGCGGAGCCCTAGCCTTACTCTAAGCCTAGGGGTGCCCTACCCTAAGGCTATAGGAGTCCCAATCTAAGCCTAGTGGTGCCCTAGCCTAAGGCTAGGGGAGACCTATTCTAAGGCTAGAGGAGCCCTAGAATTAGACTAAGCCTAGGGGTGCCCTAGCTTAAGGCAGGTGGAGCCATAGCCTAAGGCTAGTGGAGCCCTAGCGTAAGCCTAGGGGTGCCCGAGCCTAAGCCTAGGGGTGCCCTAGCCTAAGGCTAGGAGAGCCTTAGCCTAAGGCTAGGGGAGCCCTAGCCTTAGCCTAAGCCTAGGGGTGCCATAGCATAAGGTTACGGGAGCCCTAGCCTAAGGCTAGTGGAGCTCTAGCCTAAGCCTAGGGGTGTCCGAGCCTAAGCCTAGGGGAGCCCTAGCCTAAGGCTAGGGGAGCCCCAGCCTTAGCCTAAGCTTAGGGGTGCCCTAGCCGAAGGGTAGGGGAGCCCTAGACTTAGCCTAAGCCTAGGGGTGCCCTATCCTAAGGCTCGGGGAGCCCTAGCGTTAGCCTAAGCCTAGGGGTGCCCAAGCCAAGGCTAGGGGAGCCCTACCCTAAGGCTAGGGGAGCCCTTGCCTTAGCCTAAGCCTATGGGTGCCCTTGCCTAAGGCTAGGGGAGCCCTAGCCTTAGCCTAAGCCTAGGGATGCCCTAGCCTAAGGTAGGGGAGCCATAGCCTAAGGCTCAGGGAGCCAAGCCTAAGGCTAGGGGAGCCCTGGACTAAGTCTAGGGGAGCCCTAACCTAAGGATAGGGGTGCTCGAGCCTAAGGCTAGAGGAGCACGCGCCTAAGGCTAGGGGAGCCCGAGCCTAAGGCAAGGGGAGCCCTAGCCTAAGCCTAGTGGTGCCCTAGCCTATGTCTAGGAGAACCCTAGCCTAAGGCTAGGAGAGCCCTAGCTTAGCCTAAGCCTAGGGGTGCCCTAGCCTAAGGCTAGGGGAGCCCTAGCCTAAGGATTGGGGAGCCCAAGCCTAAGGCTAGGGGAGCCCTAGACTTAGCCTAAGCTTAGGGGTGCCCTAGCCTAGGGATAGGGGACCCCAAGCCTAAGCCTAGGTCTGCCATACCTAAGGCTAGGGGAGCCCTAGCCTTAGCCTAAGCCTATGGGTGCCCTTGCCTAAGGCTAGGGGAGCCCATGCCTAATGTTAGGGGAGCCCTATCCTTAGCCTAAGCCTACGGGTGCCCTAGCCTAAGGTTGCTGAGCACTAACCTAAGGCTAGGGGAGCCCAAGCCATAGCCTAAGCCTGGGGGAGCCCTAGCCTAAAGCTAAGGGAGCCCTAGCTTTAGGCTAGGGGAGCCTTAGCCTAAGGATAAGGGAACCCTAGCCTAAGCCTAGGTGTGCCCTGACCTAAGGCTAGGGGAATCCTAGCCTAAGCCTAGGGGTGCCCTAGCCTAAGGCTAGGGGAGCCCTAGCCTAAGGATAGGGGAGCCATAGCCTAGTGCTAGGGAAGCCCTGGACTAAGCCTCGGGGTGTCAGGACCTAAGGATAGGGGAGCACTAGACTATGGCTAAGGGAACCCTAGCCTAAGCCTAGGGGTGTCCGAGCCTAAGCTTAGGGGTGCCCTAGCCTAAGTCTACGGGAGCCGTAGACTAAGCTTCGGGGTGCCCGAGCCAAAGCATAGGGGTGCCGTAGCCTAAGGCTAGGGGAAACCTAGCCTTAGCCTAAGCCTAGGGGTGCCCTAGCATAAGGCTAGGGGGCCCTAGCCTAAAGCTAGGGGATCTCTAGCCTTAGCCTAAGCCTAGGGGTGCCCGAGCCTAAGCCTAAGCCTAGGGGTGCCCTAGCCTAAGCCTAGGGGTGCCCTAGCCTAAGGCTACGGGAGCCCTAGCCTTAGCCTAAGCTTAGGGGTGCCCTCGACTAAGGCTAGGGGAGCCCTAGCCTTAGCCTAAGCCTAGGGGTGCCCCAACCTAAGGCTAGGGGAGCCCTAGCCTAAGGCTAGGGGAGCCATAGCCTAAGGCTAATGGAGCCCTAGCCTTAGCCTAGGGGAGCCCTAGCCTTAGCCTAAACCTAGGGGTGCCCGAACCAAAGGCTAGGGGAGCCCTAGCCTAATCCTAGGGGAGCCCTAGCCTTAGGCTAGGGGAGCCCTCTCCTAAGACTAGGGGAGCCTAGCCTAAGCCTAGGGGTGCCCTAGCCTAAGGCTAGGGGAGCCCTAGCCTTAGACTAAGACTAGGGGTGCCCTAGCCTAAGGCTAGGGGAACCTAGCGTTAGCCTAGGCCTAGGGGTGCCCTACCAAGGCTTTGGGAGCCCTAGCCAAAGGCTAGGGGAGCCCTAGCCTTAGCCTAAGCCTAGGGGTGCACTAGCCTAATGCTAAGGGAGCCCTAGCCTAAGGCTAGGGGAGCCCTAGCCTTAGCCTAAGCCTAGGGGTGCCCTTGCCTAAGGCTAGGGAAGACCTAGCCTAAGGCTACGGGAGCCCAAGCCTAAGGCTAGGGAAGCCCTAGCCTTAGCCTAAGCCTTGGGGTGCCCTACCCTATGGCTAGGGGAACCCTAGCCTAAGCCTAGGGGTGCCCCAGCCAAAGGCTAGGGGAGTCCTAGCCTAATGCTAAGGGAGCCCTGGCCTAAGCCTAGGGATGCCCTATCGTAAGGCTAGGGGAGCCCTAGCCTTAGGCTAGGGGAGCCCTCTCCTAAGACTAGGGGAGCCCTAGCCTAAGCCTAGGGGTGCCCTAGCCTAAGGCTATGGGAGCCCTAGCCTTAGCCTATGCCTAGGGGTGCCCTAGCCTAAGGCTAGGGGAGCCCTAGCCTAAGGCTAGGGGAGCCCTAGCCTTACCCTAAGCCTAGGGGTGCCCTAGCCTAAGGCTATGGGAGTCCTAGCCTAAGCCTAGGGGTGCCCTAGCCTAAGGCTAGGGGAGGCCTAGCCTAAGGCTAGGGGAGCCCTAGACTTAGCCTAAGCCTAGGGGTGCCCTAGCTTAAGGCTAGTGGAGCCCTAGCCTAAGGGTAGTGGAGCCCTAGCCTAAGCCTAGGGGTGCCCGAGCCTAAGCCTAAGCCTAGGGGTGCCCTAGCCTAACGCTAGGGGAGCCCTAGGCTAAGGCTAGGGTAGCACTAGCCTAAAGCTAGGGGAGCACTAGCCTAAGGCTAGGGGAGCCCTAGCCTTACTCTAAGCCTAGGGGTGCCCTAGCCTAAGGCTATAGGAGTCATAGCCTAAGCCTAGGGGTGCCCTAGCCTAAGGCTAGGGGAGACCTAGTCTAAGGCTAGAGGAGCCCTAGAATTTGACTAAGCCTAGGGGTGCCCTAGCTTAAGGCAGGTGGAGCCCTAGCCTAAGGCTAGTGGAGCCCTAGCGTAAGCTTAGGGGTGCCTGAGCCTAAGCCTAAGCCTAGGGGTGCCCTAGCCTAAGGCTAGGAGAGCCTTAGCCTAAGGCTAGGGGAGCCCTAGACTTAGCCTAAGCCTAGGGGTGCCCTAGCTTAAGGCTAGTGGAGCCCTAGCCTAAGGGTAGTGGAGCCCTAGCCTAAGCCTAGGGGTGCCCGAGCCTAAGCCTAAGCCTAGGGGTGCCCTAGCGTAACGCTAGGGGAGCCCTAGGCTAAGGCTCGGGGAGCCCTAGCCTAAGGCTCGGGGAGCCCTAGCCTAAGGCTAGGGGAGCCCTAGCCTTACCCTAAGTCTAGGGGAGCCCTAGCCTTAGCCTAAGCCTAGGGGTGCCCTAGCCTAAGGCTAGGGGAGCCCTAGGCTAAGGCTAGGGTAGCACTAGCCTAAAGCTAGGGGAGCACTAGCCTAAGGCTAGGGGAGCCCTAGCCTTACTCTAAGCCTAGGGGTGCCCTAGCCTAAGGCTATAGGAGTCATAGCCTAAGCCTAGGGGTGCCCTAGCCTAAGGCTAGGGGAGACCTAGTCTAAGGCTAGAGGAGCCCTAGAATTAGACTAAGCCTAGGGGTGCCCTAGCTTAAGGCAGGTGGAGCCCTAGCCTAAGGCTAGTGGAGCCCTAGCGTAAGCTTAGGGGTGCCCGAGCCTAAGCCTAGGGGTGCCCTAGCCTAAGGCTAGGAGAGCCTTAGCCTAAGGCTAGGGGAGCCCTAGCCTTAGCCTAAGCCTAGGGGTGCCGTAGCATAAGGTTAAGGGAGCCCTAGCCTAAGGCTAATGGAGCTCTAGCCTACGCCTAGGGGTGTCCGAGCCTAAGCCTAGGGGAACCCTAGCTTAAGGCTAGGGGAGCCCCAGCCTTAGCCTAAGCTTAGGGGTGCCCTAGCCGAAGGCTAGGGGAGACCTAGACTTAGCCTAAGCCTAGGGGTGCCCTAGCCTAAGGCTCGGGGAGCCCTAGCGTTAGCCTAAGCCTAGGGGTGACCAAGCCAAGGCTAGGGGTGCCCTTGCCTTAGCCTAAGCCTATGGGTGCCCTTGCCTAAGGCTAGGGGAGCCCTAGCCTTAGCCTAACCCTAGGGATGCCCTAGCCTAAGGTAGGGGAGCCATAGCCTAAGGCTCAGGGAGCCCAAGCCTAAGGCTAGGGGAGCCCTGGACTAGGTCTAGGGGAGCCCTAACCTAAGGACAGGGGTGCCCGAGCCTAAGGCTAGGGGAGCACGAGCCTAAGGCTAGGGGAGCCCGAGCCTAAGGCAAGGGGAGCCCTAGCCTAAGGCTAGGAGAACCCTAGCCTAAGGCTAGGAGAGCCCTAGCTTAGCCTAAGCCTAGGGGTGCCCTAGCTTAAGGCTAGGGGAGCCCTAGCCTAAGGATTGGGGAGCCCAAGCCTGAGGCTAGGGGAGCCCTAGACTTAGCCTAAGCTTAGGGGTGCCCTAGCCTAGGGCTAGGGGACCCCAAGCCTAAGCCTAGGGCTGACATACCTAAGGCTAGGGGAGCCCTAGCCTTAGCCTAAGCCTATGGGTGCCCTTGCCTAAGGCTAGGGGAGCCCATGCCTAATGCTAGGGGAGCCCTAGCCTTAGCCTAAGCCAAGGGGTGTCCTAGCCTAAGGTTGCGGAGCACTAAACTAAGGCTAGGGGAGCCCTAGCCTTAGCCTATGCCTGGGGGAGCCCTAGCCTAAAGCTAAGGGAGCCCTAGCTTTAGGCTAGGGGAGCCTTAGCCTAAGGATAAGGGAACCCTAGCCTAAGCCTAGAGGTGCCCTGACCTAAGGCTAGGGGATTCCTAGCCTAAGCCTAGGGGTGCCCTAGCCTAAGGCTAGGGGAGCCCTAGCCTAAGGATAGGGGAGCCCTAGCCTAAGGATAGGGGAGCCCTAGCCTAGTGCTAGGGAAGCCCTGGACTAAGCCTAGGGGTGTCTGAGCCTAAGCTTAGGGGTGCCCTAGCCTAAGGCTAGGGGAGCCGTAGCCTAAGCTTCTGGGTGCCCAAGCCAAAGCATAGGGGTGCCCTAGCCTAAGGCTAGGGGAAACCTAGCCTTAGCCTAAGCCTAGGGGCGCCCTAGCATAAGGCTAGGGTGCCCTAGCCTAAAGCTAGGGGATCTCTAGCCTTAGCCTAAGCCTAGGGGTGCCCGAGCCTAAGCCTAAGCCTAGGGGTGCCCTAGCCTAAGCCTAGGGGTGCCCTAGCCTAAGGCTACGGGAGCCCTAGCCTTAGCCTAAGCTTAGGGGTGCCCTCGACTAAGGCTAGGGGAGCCCTTGCCTAATGCTAGGGGAGCCCTAGCCTAAGCCTAATGGAGCCCTAGCCTTAGCCTAGGGGAGCCCTAGCCTTAGCCTAGGGGAGCCCTAGCCTTAGACTAAACCTAGGGGTGCCCGAACCAAAGGCTAGGGGAGCCCTAGCCTAAGCCTAGGGGTGCCCTAGCCCAAGCCTATGGGTGTCCTAGCCTAAGGCTAGGGGTATCTTAGCCTAAGGCTAGGGGTACCTTAGCCTAAGGCTAGGGGAGCTCTAGTCTTAGCCTAAGCCTAGGGGTGCCCTAGCCTAAGGCTAGGGGAGCCCTAGCCTTAGACTAAGCCTAGGGGTGCCCTTGCCTAAGGCTAGGGGAGCCCTTGCCTAATGCTAGGGGAGCCCTAGCCTTAGCCTAAGCCTAGAGGTGCCCTAGCCTAAGGTTGCGGAGCACTAACCTAAGGCTAGGGGAGCCCTAGCCTTAGCCTAAGCCTGGGGGAGCCCTAGCCTAAAGCTAAGGGAGCCCTAGCTTTAGGCTAGGGGAGCCTTAGCCTAAGGATAAGGGAACCCAAGCCT
Organism: Tenrec ecaudatus; assembly: GCF_050624435.1. Classification (NCBI taxonomy): domain Eukaryota; kingdom Metazoa; phylum Chordata; class Mammalia; order Afrosoricida; family Tenrecidae; genus Tenrec; species Tenrec ecaudatus. The sequence goes on along the minus strand of NW_027459055.1, from coordinate 40,675 downwards.
AAGCCTAGGGGTGCCCTGACCTAAGGCTAGGAGATTCCTAGCCTAAGCCTAGGGGTGCCCTAGCCTAAGGCTAGGGGAGCCCTAGCCTAAGGATAGGGGAGCCCAAGCCTAGTGCTAGGGAAGCCCTGGATTAAGCCTAGGGGTGTCCGGACCTAAAGATAGGGGAGCACTAGCCTATGGCTAAGGGAACCCTGGCCTAAGCCTAGGGGTGTCCGAGCCTAAGCTTAGGGGTGCCCTAGCCTAGGGCTAGGGGAGCCGTAGGCTAAGCTTCGGGGTGCCCGAGCCAAAGCATAGGGGTGCCCTAGCCTAAGGCTAGGGGAAACCTAGCCTTAGCCTAAGCCTAGGGGTGCCCTAGCATAAGGCTAGGGGGCCCTAGCCTAAAGCTAGGGGATCTCTAGCCTTAGCCTAAGCCTAGGGGTGCCTGAGACTAAGCCTAAGCCTAGGGGTGCCCTAGCCTAAGCCTAGGGGTGCCCTAGCCTAAGGCTACGGGAGCCCTAGCCTTAGCCTAAGCTTAGGGGTGCCCTCGACTAAGGCTAGGGGAGCCCTAGCCTTAGCCTAAGCCTAGGGGTGCCCCAACCTAAGGCTAGGGGAGCCCTAGCCTAAGGCTAGGGGAGCCCTAGCCTTAGCCTAGGGGAGCCCTAGCCTTAGACTAAACCAAGGGCTGCCCGAACCAAAGGCTAGGGGAGCCCTAGCCTAAGCCTAGGGGTGCCCTAGCCCAAGCCTATGGGTGTCCTAGCCTAAGGCTATGGGTACCTTAGCCTAAGTCTAGGGGTACGTTAGCCTAAGGCTAGGGGAGCTCTAGCCTTAGACTAAGCCTAGGGGTGCCCTAGCCTAAGGCTAGGGGAGCCCTAGCGTTAGCCTAGGCCTAGGGGTGCCCTACCAAGGCTTTGGGAGCCCTAGCCAAAGGCTAGGGGAGCCCTAGCCTTAGCCTAAGCCTAGGGGTGCACTAGCCTAATGCTAAGGGAGCCCTAGCCTAAGGCTAGGGGAGCCCTAGCCTTAGCCTAAGCCTAGGGGTGCCCTTGCCTAAGGCTAGGGGAGACCTAGCCTAAGGCTACGGGAGCCCAAGCCTAAGGCTACGGGAGCCCAAGCCTAAGGCTAGGGAAGCCCTAGCCTTAGCCTAAGCCTTGGGGTGCCCTACCCTATGGCTAGGGGAGCCCTAGCCTAAGCCTAGGGGTGCCCCAGCCAAAGGCTAGGGGAGTCCTAGCCTAATGCTAAGTGAGCCCAGGCCTAAGCCTAAGGATGCCCTATCCTAAGGCTAGGGGAGCCCTAGCCTTAGGCTAGGGGAGCCCTCTCCTAAGGCTAGGGGAGCCCTAGCCTTAGGCTAGGGGAGCCCTCTCCTAAGGCTAGGGGAGTCCTAGCCTAAGGCTAGGGGAGCCCTAGCCTTAGCCTAAGGCTAGGGGTGCCCTAGCCTAAGGCTAGGGGAGCCCTAGCCTAAGGCTAGGGGAACGCTAGCCTTACCCTAAGCCGAGGGGTGCCCAAGCCTAAGGCTATGGGAGTCCTAGCCTAAGCCAAGGGGTGCCCTAGCCTAAGGCTAGGGGAGGCCTAGCCTAAGGCTAGGGGAGCCCTAGACTTAGCCTAAGCCTAGGGGTGCCCTAGCTTAAGGCTAGTGGATCCCTAGCCTAAGGGTAGTGGAGCCCTAGCCTAAGCCTAGGGGTGCCCGAGCCTAAGCCTAAGCCTAGGGGTGCCCTAGCCTAACGCTAGGGGAGCCCTAGGCTAAGGCTCGGGGAGCCCTAGCCTAAGGCTAGGGGAGCCCTAGCCTTACCCTAAGTCTAGGGGAGCCCTAGCCTTAGCCTAAGCCTAGGGGTGTCCTAGCCTAAGGCTCATGGAGCCCTAGCGTTAGCCTAAGCCTAGGCGTGCCCAAGCCAAGGCTAGAGGAGCCCTACCCTAAGGCTAGGGGATGCCTTGCCTTAGCCTAAGCCTATGGGTGCCCTTGCCTAAGGCTAGGGGAGCCCTAGCCTTAGCCTAAGCCTAGGGATGCCCTAGCCTAAGGTAGGGGAGCCCTAGCCTAAGGATAGGCGTGCCCGAGCCTAAGGCTAGGGGAGCCCAAGCCTAAGCCTAGGGGTGCCCTAACCTAAGGCTAGGGGAGCCCTAGCCTAAGCCTAGGGGTGCCCGAACCTAAGGCTAGGGGAGCCCTAGCCTAAGCTTAGGGGTGCCCATGCCTAAGGCTAGGGGTGCCCTAGACTAAGGCTAGGGGAGCCCTAGCGTTAGCACAGGCCTAGGAGTGCCCTATCCAAGGCTAGGGGAGCCCTAGCCTAAGGCTAGGGGAGCCCTAGCCTTAGCCTAAGCCTAGGGGTCCCCTAGCCCAAGGTTGCGGAGCACTAGCCTAAGGCTAGGGGAGCCCTAGCCTTAGCCTAAGCCTGGGGGAGCCCTAGACTAAAGCTAAGGGAGCCCTAGCTTTAGGCTAGGGGAGCCTTAGCCTAAGGATAAGGGAACCCTAGCCTAAGCCTAGGGGTGCCCTAACCTAAGGCTAGGGGATTCCTAGCCTAAGCCTAGGGGTGCCCTAGCCTAAGGCTAGGGGAGCCCTAGCCTAAGGATAGGGGAGCCCAAGCCTAGTGCTAGGGAAGCCCTGGATTAAGCCTAGGGGTGTCCGGACCTAAAGATAGGGGAGCACTAGCCTATGGCTAAGGGAACCCTGGCCTAAGCCTAGGGGTGTCCGAGCCTAAGCTTAGGGGTGCCCTAGCCTAGGGCTAGGGGAGCCGTAGGCTAAGCTTCGGGGTGCCCGAGCCAAAGCATAGGGGTGCCCTAGCCTAAGGCTAGGGGAAACCTAGCCTTAGCCTAAGCCTAGGGGTGCCCTAGCATAAGGCTAGGGGGCCCTAGCCTAAAGCTAGGGGATCTCTAGCCTTAGCCTAAGCCTAGGGGTGCCTGAGACTAAGCCTAAGCCTAGGGGTGCCCTAGCCTAAGCCTAGGGGTGCCCTAGCCTAAGGCTACGGGAGCCCTAGCCTTAGCCTAAGCTTAGGGGTGCCCTCGACTAAGGCTAGGGGAGCCCTAGCCTTAGCCTAAGCCTAGGGGTGCCCCAACCTAAGGCTAGGGGAGCCCTAGCCTAAGGCTAGGGGAGCCCTAGCCTTAGCCTAGGGGAGCCCTAGCCTTAGACTAAACCAAGGGCTGCCCGAACCAAAGGCTAGGGGAGCCCTAGCCTAAGCCTAGGGGTGCCCTAGCCCAAGCCTATGGGTGTCCTAGCCTAAGGCTATGGGTACCTTAGCCTAAGTCTAGGGGTACGTTAGCCTAAGGCTAGGGGAGCTCTAGCCTTAGACTAAGCCTAGGGGTGCCCTAGCCTAAGGCTAGGGGAGCCCTAGCGTTAGCCTAGGCCTAGGGGTGCCCTACCAAGGCTTTGGGAGCCCTAGCCAAAGGCTAGGGGAGCCCTAGCCTTAGCCTAAGCCTAGGGGTGCACTAGCCTAATGCTAAGGGAGCCCTAGCCTAAGGCTAGGGGAGCCCTAGCCTTAGCCTAAGCCTAGGGGTGCCCTTGCCTAAGGCTAGGGGAGACCTAGCCTAAGGCTACGGGAGCCCAAGCCTAAGGCTACGGGAGCCCAAGCCTAAGGCTAGGGAAGCCCTAGCCTTAGCCTAAGCCTTGGGGTGCCCTACCCTATGGCTAGGGGAGCCCTAGCCTAAGCCTAGGGGTGCCCCAGCCAAAGGCTAGGGGAGTCCTAGCCTAATGCTAAGTGAGCCCAGGCCTAAGCCTAAGGATGCCCTATCCTAAGGCTAGGGGAGCCCTAGCCTTAGGCTAGGGGAGCCCTCTCCTAAGGCTAGGGGAGCCCTAGCCTTAGGCTAGGGGAGCCCTCTCCTAAGGCTAGGGGAGTCCTAGCCTAAGGCTAGGGGAGCCCTAGCCTTAGCCTAAGGCTAGGGGTGCCCTAGCCTAAGGCTAGGGGAGCCCTAGCCTAAGGCTAGGGGAACGCTAGCCTTACCCTAAGCCGAGGGGTGCCCAAGCCTAAGGCTATGGGAGTCCTAGCCTAAGCCAAGGGGTGCCCTAGCCTAAGGCTAGGGGAGGCCTAGCCTAAGGCTAGGGGAGCCCTAGACTTAGCCTAAGCCTAGGGGTGCCCTAGCTTAAGGCTAGTGGATCCCTAGCCTAAGGGTAGTGGAGCCCTAGCCTAAGCCTAGGGGTGCCCGAGCCTAAGCCTAAGCCTAGGGGTGCCCTAGCCTAACGCTAGGGGAGCCCTAGGCTAAGGCTCGGGGAGCCCTAGCCTAAGGCTAGGGGAGCCCTAGCCTTACCCTAAGTCTAGGGGAGCCCTAGCCTTAGCCTAAGCCTAGGGGTGTCCTAGCCTAAGGCTCATGGAGCCCTAGCGTTAGCCTAAGCCTAGGCGTGCCCAAGCCAAGGCTAGAGGAGCCCTACCCTAAGGCTAGGGGATGCCTTGCCTTAGCCTAAGCCTATGGGTGCCCTTGCCTAAGGCTAGGGGAGCCCTAGCCTTAGCCTAAGCCTAGGGATGCCCTAGCCTAAGGTAGGGGAGCCCTAGCCTAAGGATAGGCGTGCCCGAGCCTAAGGCTAGGGGAGCCCAAGCCTAAGCCTAGGGGTGCCCTAACCTAAGGCTAGGGGAGCCCTAGCCTAAGCCTAGGGGTGCCCGAACCTAAGGCTAGGGGAGCCCTAGCCTAAGCTTAGGGGTGCCCATGCCTAAGGCTAGGGGTGCCCTAGACTAAGGCTAGGGGAGCCCTAGCGTTAGCACAGGCCTAGGAGTGCCCTATCCAAGGCTAGGGGAGCCCTAGCCTAAGGCTAGGGGAGCCCTAGCCTTAGCCTAAGCCTAGGGGTCCCCTAGCCCAAGGTTGCGGAGCACTAGCCTAAGGCTAGGGGAGCCCTAGCCTTAGCCTAAGCCTGGGGGAGCCCTAGACTAAAGCTAAGGGAGCCCTAGCTTTAGGCTAGGGGAGCCTTAGCCTAAGGATAAGGGAACCCTAGCCTAAGCCTAGGGGTGCCCTAACCTAAGGCTAGGGGATTCCTAGCCTAAGCCTAGGGGTGCCCTAGCCTAAGGCTAGGGGAGCCCTAGCTTAAGGATAGGGGAGCCCTAGCCTAGTGCTAGGGAAGCCCTGGACTAAGCCTAGGGGTATCCGGACCTAACGATAGGGGAGCACTAACCTATGGCTAAGGGAACCCTAGCCTAAGCCTAGGGGTGACCGAGCCTAAGCTTCGGGGTGCCCGACCCAAAGCATAGGGGTGCCCTAGACTACGGCTAGGGGAAACCTAGCCTTAGCCTAAGCCTAGGGGTGCCCTAGCATAAGGCTAGGGGGCCCTAGCCTAAAGCTAGGGGATCCCTAGCCTTAGCCTAAGCCTAGGGATGCCCTAGCCTAAGGCTAGGGGAGCCTTTGCCTTAGGCTAGGGGAGCCCTAGCCTAAGGCTAGGGGAGCCCTGGACTAACTCTAGGGGAGCCCTATCCTAAGACTAGGGGTGCCCGAGCCTAAGGCTAGGGGAGCACGAGCCTAAGGCTAGGGGAGCCCGAGCCTAAGGCAAGGGGTGCCCTAGCCTAAGGCTAGGAGAGCAATAGCTTAGCCTAAGCCTAGGGGTGCCGTAGCCTAAGCCTAAGGGAGCCCTAGCCTAAGGATTGGGGAGCCCAAGCCTAAGGCTAGGGGAGCCCTAGCCTTAGCCTAAGCCTATGGGTGCCCTTGCCTAAGGCTAGCGGAACCCTAGCCTAAGCCTAGGGGTGCCATAGCCTAAGGTTGGGGAGCACTAGCCTAAGGCTAGGGGAGCCCTAGCCTTAGCCTAAGCCTAGGGGAGCCCTAGCCTAAAGCTAAGGGAGCCCTAGCCTAAGCCTAGGGGAGCCCTAGCTTAAGGCTAGCGGAGCCCAAACCTAAGACTAGGGGTGCCCTAACCTAAGGCTAGGGAGGTCCTAGCCTAAGGCTAGGGGATCCCTAGCCTTAGACTAAGCCTAGGGGTGCGCTAGCATAAGGCTAGGGGAGCCCAAGCCTTAGGCTAGGGGAGCCTTAGCCTAAGGCTAAGGGAACCCTAGCCTAAGCCTAGGGGTGTCCTAACTTAAGGCTAGGGGATTCCTAGCCTAAGCCTAGGGGTGCCCTAGCCTAAAGCTAGGGGAGCCCTAGCCTAAGGATAGGGGAGCCTTAGCCTAGGGCTACGGAAGCCCTGGACTAAGCCTAGGGGTGCCCGGGCCTAAGGATAGGAGAGCTCTAGCCTAACGCTAGGAGAGCCCTAGCTTAGCCTAAGCCTAGAGGTGCCATAGCCTAAGGCTAGGGGAGCCCTAACCTAAGCCTAGGGGTGCCCGAGCCTAAGCCTAGGGGTGCCCTAGCCTAAGGGTAGGGGAGCCCTAGCCTAAGCTTAGGGGTGCCCGAGCCAAAGCATAGGGGTGCCCTAGCTTAAGGCTAGGGGAGCCCTAGCCTAAGGCTAGGGGAGCCCTGGACTAACTCTAGGGGAGCCCTATCCTAAGACTAGGGGTGCCCGAGCCTAAGGCTAGGGGAGCACGAGCCTAAGGCTAGGGGAGCCCGAGCCTAAGGCAAGGGGTGCCCTAGCCTAAGGCTAGGAGAGCAATAGCTTAGCCTAAGCCTAGGGGTGCCGTAGCCTAAGCCTAAGGGAGCCCTAGCCTAAGGATTGGGGAGCCCAAGCCTAAGGCTAGGGGAGCCCTAGCCTTAGCCTAAGCCTATGGGTGCCCTTGCCTAAGGCTAGCGGAACCCTAGCCTAAGCCTAGGGGTGCCATAGCCTAAGGTTGGGGAGCACTAGCCTAAGGCTAGGGGAGCCCTAGCCTTAGCCTAAGCCTAGGGGAGCCCTAGCCTAAAGCTAAGGGAGCCCTAGCCTAAGCCTAGGGGAGCCCTAGCTTAAGGCTAGCGGAGCCCAAACCTAAGACTAGGGGTGCCCTAACCTAAGGCTAGGGAGGTCCTAGCCTAAGGCTAGGGGATCCCTAGCCTTAGACTAAGCCTAGGGGTGCGCTAGCATAAGGCTAGGGGAGCCCAAGCCTTAGGCTAGGGGAGCCTTAGCCTAAGGCTAAGGGAACCCTAGCCTAAGCCTAGGGGTGTCCTAACTTAAGGCTAGGGGATTCCTAGCCTAAGCCTAGGGGTGCCCTAGCCTAAGGCTAGGGGAGCCCTAGCCTAAGGATAGGGGAGCCTTAGCCTAGGGCTACGGAAGCCCTGGACTAAGCCTAGGGGTGCCCGGTCCTAAGGATAGGAGAGCTCTAGCCTAACGCTAGGAGAGCCCTAGCTTAGCCTAAGCCTAGAGGTGCCATAGCCTAAGGCTAGGGGAGCCCTAACCTAAGCCTAGGGGTGCCCGAGCCTAAGCCTAGGGGTGCCCTAGCCTAAGGGTAGGGGAGCCCTAGCCTAAGCTTAGGGGTGCCCGAGCCAAAGCATAGGGGTGCCCTAGCTTAAGGCTAGGGGAGCCTTAGCCTTAGGCTAGGGGAGCCCTTGCCTAAGGCTAGGGGTGCCCTAGCCTAAGCCTAGGGGTGCCCTAACCTAAGGCTAGGGGAGCCCTAGCCTAAGTCTAGGGGTGCCCGAACCTAAGGCTAGGGGAGCCCTAGCCTAAGCTTAGGGGTGCCCGTGCCTAAGGCCAGGGGTGCCCTAGCGTTAGCACAGGCCTAGGAGTGCCCTATCCAAGGCTAGGGGATCCCTAGCCTAATGCTAGGGGAGCCCTAGCCTAAGGCTAGGGGAGCCCTAACCTTAGCCTAAGCCTATGGGTGCCCTAGCCTAAGGCTCGGGGAGCCCTAGCGTTAGCATAAGCCTAGGGGTGCCCAAGCCAAGGCTAGGGGAGCCCTAGCCTTAGCCTAAGCCTATGGGTGCCCTTGCCTAAGGCTAGGGGAGCCCTAGACTTAGCCTAAGCTTAGGGGTGCCCTAGCCTAAGGCTAGGGGACCCCAAGCCTAAGCCTAGGGCTGCCATACCTAAGGCCAGGGGAGCCCTAGCCTTAGCCTAAGCCTATGGGTGCCCTTGCCTAAGGCTAGGGGAGCCCATGCCTAATGCTACGGGAGCCATAGCCTTAGCCTAAGCCTAGGGGTGCCCTAGCCTAAGGTTGCGGAGCACTAGCCTAAGGCTAGGGGAGCCCTAACCTTAGCCTAAGACTGGGGTAGCCCTAGCCGAAAGCTAAGGGAGCCCTAGCTTTAGGCTAGGGGAACCTTAGCCTAAGGATTAGGGAACCCTAGCCTAAGCCTAGTGGTGCCCTAACCTAAGGCTAGGGGATTACTAGCCTAAGCCTAGGGGTGCCCTAGCCTAAGGCTAGGGGAGCCCTAGCCTAAGAATAGGGGAGCCCTAGCCTAAGGATTGGGTAGCCCAAGCCTAAGGCTAGGGGAGCCCTAGCCTTAGCCTAAGCCTATGGGTGCCCTTGCCTAAGGCTAGCGGGGCCCTTGCCTAAGGCTAGGGGAGCCCTAGCCTTAGCCTAAGACTAGGGGTGCCCTAGCCTAAGGTTGGGGAGCACTAGCCTAAGGCTAGGGGAGCCCTAGCCTTAGCCTAAGCCTAGGGGAGCCCTAGCCTAAAGCTAAGGGAGCCCTAGCCTAAGCCTAGGGGAGCCCTAGCCTAAGGCTAAGGGAGCCCTAGCCTAAGCCTAGTGGAGCCCTAGCTTAAGGCTAGGGGAGCCCTAGCCAAAGACTAGGGGTGCCCTAACCTAAGGCTAGGGAGGTCCTAGCCTAAGGCTAGGGGATCCCTAGCCTTAGACTAAGCCTAGGGGTGCGCTAGCATAAGCCTAGGGGAGCCCTAGCCTTAGGCTAGGGGAGCCTTAGCCTAAGGATAAGGGAACCCTAGCCTAAGCCTAGGGGTGCCCTAGCCTAAGGCTAGGGGAGCCCTAGCCTAAGAATAGGGGAGCCCTTGCCTAGTGCTAGGGAAGCCCTGGACTATGCCTAGGGGTGTCCGGGCCTAAGGATAGGGGAGCACTAGCCTATGGCTAAGGGAACCCTAGCCTAAGCCTAGGGGAGTCCGAGCCTAAGCTTAGGGGTGCCCTAGCCTAAGACTGGGGGAGCCGTAGCCTAAGCTTAGGGGTGCTCGAGCCAAAGCATAGGGGTGCCCTAGCCTAAGGCTAGGGGAAACCTAGCCTTAGCCTAAGCCTAGGGGTGCCCTAGCATAACGCTCGGGGGCCCTAGCCTAAAGCTAGGGGATCCCTAGCCTTAGCCTAAGCCTAGGGGAGCCCTAGCCTAAGCCTAGGGGAGCCCTAACCTAAGGCTAGGGGAGCCCTAACCTAAGCCTAGGGATGCCCGAATCTAAGGCTAGGGAAGCCCTAGCCTAAGCTTAGGGGTGCCCGAGCCTAAGGCTCGGAGAGCCCTAGCCTAAGGCTATGGGAGCCCTAGCATTACCCTAAGCCTAGGGGTGCCCTACCCAAGGCTAGGGGAGCCCTACCCTAAGGCTACGGGAGACCTAGCCTTAGCCTAAGCCTAGGGGTGCCCTAGTGTAAAGCTAGGGGAGCCCTAGCCTAAGGCTATGGGAGACCTAGGCTTAGGCTAGGGGAGCCCTAGCATAAGGCTAGTGGTGCCCTACCCTAAGGGTATGGGAGCCCTAGCCTAAGGCTAGGGGAGCCGTAGCCTAAGGCTATGGGAGCCCTGGACTAACTCTAGGGGAGCCCTATCCTAAGGCTAGGGGTGCCCGAGCCTAAGGATAGGGGAGCACGAGCCTAAGGCTAGGGGAGCCCGAGCCTAAGACAAGGGGTGCCCTAGCCTAAGGCTAGGAGAGCCCTAGCTTAGCCTAAGCTTGGGGGGGGCCCTAGCCTAAGGATTGGGTAGCCCAAGCCTAAGGCTAGGGGAGCCCTAGCCTTAGCCTAAGCCTATGGGTGCCCTTGCCTAAGGCTAGCGGGGTCCTTGCCTAAGGCTAGGGGAGCCCTAGCCTTAGCCTAAGACTAGGGGTGCCCTAGCCTAAGGTTGGGGAGCACTAGCCTAAGGCTAGGGGAGCCCTAGCCTTAGCCTAAGCCTAGGGGAGCCCTAGCCTAAAGCTAAGGGAGCCCTAGCCTAAGCCTAGGGGAGCCCTAGCCTAAGGCTAAGGGAGCCCTAGCCTAAGCCTAGTGGAGCCCTAGCTTAAGGCTAGGGGAGCCCTAGCCAAAGACTAGGGGTGCCCTAACATAAGGCTAGGGAGGTCCTAGCCTAAGGCTAGGGGATCCCTAGCCTTAGACTAAGCCTAGGGGTGCGCTAGCATAAGCCTAGGGGAGCCCTAGCCTTAGGCTAGGGGAGCCTTAGCCTAAGGCTAAGGGAACCCTAGCCTAAGCCTAGGGGAGCCCTAATCTAAGGCTAGGGGATTCCTAGCCTAAGCCTCGGGGTGCCCTAGCCTAACGCTAGGGGAGCCCTAGCCTAAGGATAGGGGAGCCCTAGCCTAGGGCTAGGGAAGCCCTGGACTAAGCCTAGGGGTGCCCGGGCCTAAGGATAGTAGAGCCCTAGCCTAACGCTAGGAGAGCCCTAGCTTAGCCTAAGCCTAGAGGTGCCATAGCCTAAGGCTAGGGGAGCCTTAACCTAAGCCTAGGGGTGCCCGAGCCTAAGCCTAGGGGTGCACTAGCCTAAGGCTAAGGGAGCCCTAGCCTAAGCTTAGGGGTGCCCGAGCCAAAGCATAGGGGTGCCCTAGCTTAAGGCTAGGGGAGCCTTAGCCTTAGGCTAGGGGAGCCCTTGCCTAAGGCTAGGGTTGCCCTAGCCTAAGCCTAGGGGTGCCCTAACCTAAGGCTAGGGGAGCCCTAGCCTAAGCCTAGGGTTGCCCAAACCTAAGGCTAGGAGAGCCCTAGCCTAAGCTTAGGGGTGCCCGAGCCTAAGGCTAGTGGTGCCCTAGACAAAGGCTAGGGGAGTCCTAGCGTTAGCACAGGCCTAGGAGTGCCCTATCCAAGGCTAGGGGATCCCTAGCCTAATGCTAGGGGAGCCCTAGCCTAAGGCTAGGGGGCCCTAGCCTTAGTCTAAGCCTAGGGGTGCCCTAGCCTAAGGCTAGGGGAGCCCTAGCCTTAGCCTAAGCCTAGGGCTGCCCTAACCTAAGGCTAGGGGAGCCCTATCCTAAGTTTAGGGGAGCCCTAGCCTTGCCCTAAGCCTAGGGGTGCCCTAGCCTAAGGCTATGGGAGCCCTAGCCTTAGCATAAGCCTAGGGGTGCCCTAGCCTAAGCCTAGGGGTGCCCTAGCCCAAGCCTAGGGGAGCCCTAGCCCAAGGCTAGGGGAGCCCTAGCCTAAGCCTAGGGGTGCCCTAGCCTAAGGCTAGGGGTGCCCTAGCCTAAGCCTAGGGGTGCCCTAGCCTAAGGCTAGGGGAGCCCTACCCTTAGCCTAAGCCTAAAGGTGCCCTAGCCTAAGCCTAGGGGGGCCATAGCCTAAGGCTTTGGGAGCCCTAGCCTAAGGCTAGGAGTGCCCGAACCTAAGGCTAGGGGAGCCCTAGCCTAAGGCTAGGGGAGCCCTTGTTTAAGCCTAGGGGTGCCCTCGCCTAAGGATAGGGGAGCCCTAGCCTAAGGCTAGGGGTGCCCGAGCCTAAGGCTAGGGGAGCCCTAGCCTAAGGCTAATGGAGCCCTAGCCTAAGCCTAGGGGTGCCCGAGCCTAAGCCTAGGGGTGCCCTAGCCTAAGGTTAGGGGGTCCCTAGCCTAAGGCTTGTTGAGCCCTAGCCTAAGTCTAGGGGACCCCGAGCCTAAGCTTAGGGGAGCCGTAGCCTAAGACTAGGGTGCCCTAGCCTAAGGCTTGGGGAGCCTTAGCCTAAGGCTAGGGGAGCCCTAGGCTTAGCCTAAGCCTAGGGGTGATCTAGCCTAAGGTTAGGGGACCCCTAGCCAAAGGCTAAGGGAACCCTAGCCTTAGCCTAGGGGTGCCCTAACCTAAGGCTAGGGGAGTCCTAGCCTAAGCCTAGGGGTGCCATAGCCAAAGGCTAGGGGAGACCTATCCTAAGCCTAGGGGAGCCCTAGCCTAAGGCTAGGGGAGCGCTGGAATAAGCCTAGGGGTGCCCTGGCCTAAGGCTAGGGGAGCCCTCGCCTAAGTCAAGGGGAGCCCTAGCCTTAGCCTGAGCCTAGGGGTGCCCTAGCCAAAGGCTAGGGGAGATCTATCCTAAGCCTAGGGGAGCCCTAGCCTATGCCTAGGGGTGCAAGAACTTAAGGCTAGGGGAGCCCTAGCCTAAGCCTAGGCGTTCCCTAGCCTACGCCTAGGCGTTCCCTAGCCTATGGCTAGGGGAGCCCTAGCCTAAGGCTAGGGGAGCCCTAGCCTAAGCCTAGGGGTGCCGTAGCCTAAGGCTTGGGGAACCCTAGCCTAAGGATAGGGGAGCCTTACCCTAAGGCTAGAGGAGCCCTACCCGAAGGTTAGGGGAGCCTTAGCCTTAGCCTAAGCCTAGGGGTACCCTAGAAAAAAGTTAGGGGAGCCCTAGCCTAAGGCTAGGGGAGGCCTAGCGTTAGCCTAAGCTTATGGGTGCCCCAACCTAAGCCTAGGGGAGCCCTAGCCCTAGCCTAAGCATAGGGGTGCCATAGCCTAAGGCTATGTGAGCCCTACCCTAAGTCCAGGGGAGGCCTAGCCTAAGGCTAATGGAGCCTAAGCCTAAGCTTAGGGGTGCCCGAGCCTAAGACTAGGGGAGCCCGAGCCTAAGGTTAGGGGAGCACTACCCTAAGTCTAGGGGAGCCCTAGCCTTAGCCTAAGCCTAGGGGTGACCTTGCCTAAGGCTAGGGGACCCCTAGCCTAAGGCTTGGGAAGCCCTAGCCTAAGGCTAGGGGAGCCCTAGTCTTAGCCTAAGCCTAGGGGAGCCCTAGCCTAACCCTGGGGGTGCCCGAACCTAAGGCTAGGGGAGTCCTACCCTAACCCTAGGGGTGCCCTATCCTAAGGCTATGGGAGCCCTATCCTAAGGCTAGGGGAGCCCTAGCCTTAGCCTAGGGGTTCATGAGCCTAAGCCTAGGGGTGCCCTAGCCTAAGGCTAGGGGAGCCCTAGCGTAAGGATATGGGAGCCTTAGCCTAAGGCTATGGGAGCACTAGCTTAGCCTACGCCTCGGGGTGACTTACCCTAAGGCTAGGGGAGCCCTAGCCTAAGGCTAGGGGAGCCCTAGCCTAAGGCTATGGGAGCCCTGAACTAAGCCTAGGGATGCCCTGGCCTAAGGCTAGGGGAGCACTAGCCTAAGGCTAGGGGAGCCCTAGCCTAAGTCTAGGGGAGCCCTAGCCTAAGTCTAGGGGAGCCTTAGCCTAAGGCTCGGGGAGCCCTAGCCTTAGCCTAAGCCTAGCGGTGACCTACCCTAAGGCTAGGGGAACCCTTTCCTTTGCTTAAGCCTAGGGGTGCCTGAACCTAAGGCTAGGGGAGCCCTAGCCTAAGCTAAGGGGTACCCTAGCCTAAGGCTAGTGGAGCCCTAGCCTTAGCCTAAGCCAAGGGGTGTCCTAATGAAAGGCTAGGGGAGCCGTAGCCTAAAGCTAGGGGAGCCCTAGCCCTAGCCTAAGCCTAGGGGTGCCATAGCCTAAGGCAAGGGGAGCCCTAACCTTAGCCTAAGCATAGGGGTGCCATAGCCTAAGCCTAGGGGTGCCCGAACCTAAGGATAGGGGAGCCCTATCCTAAGCCTAGGGCTGCCCTAGCCTAAGGCTAGGGGATCCCAAGCCTAAGGCTAGGGGAGCCCTAGCCTTAGCCTAGGGGTGCCCGAGCCTAAGTCTAGGGGTGCCCTAGCCTAAGGCTAGGGGAGCCCTAGCCTAAGGATAGGGGAGCCTTAGCCTAAGGCTAGGGGAGCCCTAGCCTTAGCCTAAGCCTCTGGGTGACATACCCTAAGGCTAGTGTAGCCCTAGCCTAAGGCTAGGGGAGCACTAGCCTAAGGCTAATGGAGCCCTAGCCAAAGCTTAGGGGTGCCCGAGCCTAAGCCTAGGGCTGCCCGAGCCTAAGGCTAGGGAAGCCCTAGTCTTAGGCTAGGGGAGCCCTAGCCTTACACTAAGCCTTGTGGTGCCCTTGCCTAAGGCTAGGGGAGCCCTAGCCTAAGGCTGGGGAGCCCTAGCCTAAGGCTAGGGGAGACCTAGTCTTAGCCTAAGCCTAGGGGAGCCCTAGCCTAAGGCTAGAGGAGCCCTAGCCTAAGCCTAGGGGTGCCCGAGCCTAAGCCTAGGGGTGCCCTAGCCTAAGGCTAGGGGAGCGTTAGCCTAAGGCTAGTGGAGCCCTAGCCTTACCTAAGCCTAGGGGTGACCTACCCTAATGCTAGGGGAGCCCTAGCCTAAGGCTAGGGGAGCCTTAGCCTAAGGCTAGGGGAGCCCTAGCCTTAGCCTAAGCCTAAGGGTGACCTACACTAAGCCTACGGGTGCCCCAACCTAAGGCTAGTGGAGCCCTAGCCTAAGCCTAGGGGTGCCCTAGCCTAAGGCTAGGGGAGCCCTAGCGTTAGCCTAAGCCTAGGGGTGCCATAGCCTAAGGCTAGGGGAGCCCTAGCCTAAGGCTAGGGGAGCCCTAGCCTAAGGCTAATGGAGCCCTAGCCTTAGCCTAGGGGAGCCCTAGCCTTAGCGTAAGCCTAGGGGTGATCTAGCTTAAGGTTATGGGAGCCTTAGCCTAAGGCTAAGGGAACCCTAGCCTAAGCCTAGGGGTGCCCTAACCTAAGGCTAGGGGAGTCCTAGCCTAAGCCTAGGGGTGCCATAGCCAAAGGCTAGGGGAGCCCTATCCTAAGCCTAGGGGAGCCCTAACCTAAGCCTAGGTGTGCCCTAGCCTAAGGCTAGGGGAGCCCTAGCCTAAGGCTAGGGGAGCGCTGGAATAAGCCTAGGGGTGCCCTGGCCTAAGGATAGGAGAGCACTAGCCTAAGGCTAGGGGAGCCCTCGCATAAGTCAAGGGGAGCCCTAGCCTTAGCCTGAGCCTAGGGGTGCCCTAGCCAAAGGCTAGGGGAGACCTATCCTAAGTCTAGGGGAGTCCTAGCCTATGCCTAGGGGTGCAAGAACCTAAGGCTAGGGGAGCCCTAGCCTAAGCCTAGGCTTTCCCTAGCCTAAGGCTAGGGGAGCCCTAGCCTAAGCCTAGGGGTGCCCTAGCCAAAGGCTTGAGGAGCCCTAGTCTAAGGATAGGGGAGCCTTACCCTAAGGCTAGAGGAGCCTTACCCGAAGGTTAGGGGAGCCTTAGCCTTAGCCAAAGCCTAGGGGTACCCTAGCAAAAGGTTAGGGGAGCCCTAGCCTAAGGCTAGGGGAGGCCTAGCGTTAGCCTAAGCTTATGGGTGCCCCAACCTAAGGCTAGGGGAGCCCTAGCCTTAGCCTAAGCATAGGGGTGCCATAGCCTAAGGCTAGGCGAGCCCTACCCTAAGTCTAGGGCAGCCCTAGCCTAAGGCTAATGGAGACCTAGCCTAAGCTTAGGGGTGCCCGAGCCTAAGCCTAGGGGTGCCCGAGACTAAGGTTATGGGAGCACTAGCCTAAGTCTAGGGGAGCCCTAGCCTTAGCCTAAGCCTAGGGGTGACCTTGCCTAAGGCTAGGGGACCCCTAGCCTAAGGCTTGGGGAGCCCTAGCCTAAGGCTATGGGAGCCCTAGTCTTAGCCTAAGCCTAGGGGAGCCCTAGCCTAACCCTGGGGGTGCCCGAACCTAAGGCTAGGGGAGCCCTACCCTAAGGCTAGGGGAGCCCTAGCCTTAGCCTAGGGGTTCATGAGCCTAAGCCTAGGGGTGCCCTAGCCTAAGGCTAGGGGAGCCCTAGCCTAAGGATATGGGAGCCCTAGCCTAAGGCTATGGGAGCCCTGAACTAAGCCTAGGGATGCCCTGGCCTAAGGATAGGGAAGCACTAGCCTAAGGCTGGGGGAGCCCTAGCCTAAGTCTAGGGGAGCCCTAGCCTAAGTCTAGGGGAGCCTTAGCCTAAGGCTCAGGGAGCCCTAGCCTTAGCCTAACCCTAGGGGTGACCTACCCTAATCTAGGGGAACCCTTGCCTTTGCCTAAGCCTAGGGGTGCCTGAACCTAAGGCTAGGGGAGCCTTAGCCTAAGCTAAGGGGTACCCTAGCCTAAGGCTAGTGGAGCCCTAGCCTTAGCCTAAGCCAAGGGGTGCCCGAGTGAAAGGCTAGGGGAGCCCTAGCCTAAAGCTAGGGTAGCCCTAGCCTTAGCCTAAGCGTAGGGGTGCCCCAACCTAAGGCTAGGGGAGCCCTAGCCTAAGCCTAGGGGTGCCATAGCCTAAGGCTAGGGGAGCCCTAGCGTTAGCCTAGGCCTAGGGGTGCCTTATCCAAGGCTAGGGGAGCCCTAGCCAAAGGCTATGGGAGCCCTAGCCTTAGCCTAAGCCTAGGGGTGCCCTTGCCTAAGGTTAGGGGACCCCCAGCCTTAGGCTTGGGGAGCCCTAGCTGAAGGCTAGGGGAGCTTTAGTCTTAGCCTAAGCCTAGGGGTGACTTACCCTAAGTCTAGGGGAGCCCTAGCCTAAGGCTAGGGGAGCCCGAGCCTAAGGCTAGGGGAGCCATAGCCTAAGCCTCGGGGTGCCCTAGCCTAAGGCTAGGAGAACCCTAGCCTAAGTCTTGGAGAGCCCTAGCCTTAGCCTAAGCCTAGGGGTGCCCGAACAAAAGGGTATGGGAGCCCTAGCCTAAGCCTACGGGTGCCCTAGCCTAAGCCTATGGGTGTCCTAGCCTAAGGCTAGGGGTACATTAGCCTAAGGCTAGGGGTACCTTAGCCTAAGGCTAGGGGTACCTTAGCCTAAGGCTAGGGGAGCCCAGCCTTAGCCTAAGCCTAGGGGTGCCCTAGCCTAAGGCTAGGGGTGCCCTAGCCTAAGGCTAGGGGAGCCCTAGTCTTAGCCTAAGCCTAGGGGTGCCCTAGCCTAAGGCTATGGGAGCCCTAGCCTTAGCCTAAGCCTAGGGGTGCCCTAGCCTAAGGCTAGGGGAGCCCTAGCCTTACCCTAATCCTAGGGGTGTCCTAGCCTAAGGCTATGGGAGCCCTAGCCTAAGCCTAGGGGTGCCCTAGCCTAAGGCTAGGGGAGCCCTAGACTTAGCCTAAGCCTAAAGGTGCCCTAGCCTAAGGTTAGTGGAGCCCTAGCCTAAGGCTAGGGGAGCCCTAGCCTAAGCCTAGGGGTGCCCGAGCCTAAGCCTAGGGGTTCCCTAGCCTATGGCTAGGGGAGCCCTAGCCTAAGGCTAGGGGAGCCTTAGCCTAAGGCTCAGGGATCCCTAGCCTTAGCCTAAGCCTAGGGGTGACCTAACCTAAGGCTAGGGGAGCCCTTGCCTTAGCCTAAGCCTAGGGGTGCCCAAAACCTAAGGCTAGGGGAGCCCTAGCCTTAGCCTAAGCCTAGGGGTGCCCTAGCCTAAGGCTAGGGGAGCCCTAGCCTTAGCCTAAGCCTAGGGGTGCCCTAGTGTAAGGCTAGGGGAGCCCTAGCCTAAAGCAAGGGGAGCCCTAGGCTTAGGATAGGGGAGCCCAAGCCTAAGCCTAGTGCTGCCATACCTAAGGCTAGGGGAGCCCTAGCCTAAGCCTATGGTGCCCTAGCCTAATGCTATGGGAGCCGTAGCCTAAGGCTATGGGAGCCCTAGCCTAAGGATAGGGGAGCCCTAGCCTTAGCCTAAGCCTAGGGGTGCCCTTGCCTAAGGCTAGGGGAGACCTAGCCTAAGGCTAGGGGAGCCCAAGCCTAAGGCTTTGAAGCCCTAGCCTTAGCCTAAGCCCAGGGGTGCCCTAGCCTATGGCTAGGGGAGCCCTAGCCTAAGCCTTGGGGTGCCCTAGCCAAAGGCTAGGGGTGCCCTGGCATAAAGCTAAGGGAGCCCTAGCCTAAGCCTAGGGGTGCCCTAGCCTAAGCCTAGGAGTGCCCTAACCTAAGGCTAGGGGAGTCCTAGCCTAAGCCTAGGGTTGCCCTAGCCTAAGGCTAGGGGAGCCCTAGCCTAAGCCTAGTGGTGCCCGAACCTAAGGCTAGGGGAGCCCTATCCTAAGCCTAGGTGTGACCTAGCCTAAACCTAGGGGAGCCCAAGCCTAAGGCTATGGGAGCCCTAACCTAAGCCTAGTGGTGCCCGAGCCTAAGCCTAGGGGTGCCATAGCCTAAGGCTAGGGGAGCCCTAGCCTAAGGATAGGGGAGCCTTAGCCTAAGGCTAAGGGAGCCCTAGCCTTAGCCTAAGCTTAGGGTGCCCTAGCCTAAGCCTAGTGGTGCCCGAGCCTAAGCCTAGGGGTGCCCTAGCCTAAGGCTAGGGGATCCCTAGCCTAAGGATAGGGGAGCCTTACCCTAAGGCTAGGGGAGCCCTAGCCTTAGCCTAAGCCTAGGGGTGCCCTTGCCTAAGGCTAAGGGACCCCTAGCCTAAGGCTAGGGGAGCCCTAGCCTAAGGAGAGGGGAGCCTTAGCCTAAGGCTAGGGGAGACCTAGCCTTAGCCTAAGCCTCGGGGTGACGTACTCTAAGGCTAGGGGAGCACTAGCCTAAGGCTAGGGTAGCCCTAGCCTAAGGCTAGGGGAGCACTAGCCTAAGGCTAATGGAGCCCTAGCCTAAGCGTAGGGGTGCCTGAGCCTAAGCCTAGGGTTGCCCTAGCCTAAGGCTAGGGGAGTCCTAGCCTAAGGCTAGGGAGCCCAAGCCTTAGCCTAAGCCTAGGGGTGCCCTTGCCTAAGGCTAGGGGACCCCTAGCCTAAGGCTTGGGGAGCCCTAGCCTAAGGCTAGGGGAGCCCTAGCCTTAACCTAGGTGTGCCCGAACCTAAGCCTAGGGGTGCCCTAGCCTAAGGCTAGGGGAGCCCTAGCCTACGGTTAGGGGAGCCTTAGCCTAAGGCTAGGGGAGCCCTAGCCTTAGCCTAAGTCTCGGGGTGACTTACCCTAAGGCTAGGGGAGCCCTAGCCTAAGGCTAGGGGTGCCCGAGCCTAAGCCTAGGGGAGCCCTAGCCTAAGGCTAGGGGAGCCCTGGACTAAGCCTAGGGGTGCCCTGGCCTAAGGATAGGGGAGCACTAGCCTAAGGCTAGGGGAGCCCTAGCCTAAGGCTAGGCGTGCCCGAGCCTAGGGCTAGGGGAGCACGAGCCTAAGGATAGGGGAGCCCGAGCCTAAGGCTAGGAGAGCCATAGCCTAAGCCTCGGGGTGCCCTAGCCTAAGGCTAGGAGAACGCTAGATAAGTCTAGGAGAGCCCTAGCCTTAGCCTAAGCCTAGGGGTGCTCTAGCCTAAGGTTAGGGGAACCCTAGCCTAAGGATAGGGGATCCCTAGCCTAAGGCTAGGGGAGCCCTAGGCTTAGCCTAAGCTTAGGGGTGCCCTTGCCTAAGACTAGGGGAGCTATATCCTTAGCCTAAGCCTAGGGGTGCCCTAGCCTAAGGCTAGGGGAGCCCAAGCCTAAGCCTAGGGCTACCATACCTAAGGCTAAGGGAGCCCTAGCCTTAGCCTAAGCCTATGGGGGCCCTAGCCTAAGCCTAAAGGTGCCCTTGCTTAAGGCTAGGGGAGCCCTAGCCTAAGCCTAGGGGTGCCCGAGCCTAAGAGTAGGGGTGCCCTAGCCTAAGGCTAGGGGTGCCCGAGCCTAAGCCTAGGAGAGCCCTAGCCTAAGGCTAGGAGTCCTAGCCTAAGGCTGTGGGAGCCCTGGACTAAGCCTAGGGGTGCCCTGGCCTAAGGATAGGGGAGCACTAGCCTAAGGCTAGGGGAGCCCTAGCCTGAGTCTAGGGGAGCCCTAGCCTAAGGCAAGGGGAGCACGAGCCAAAGGCTAGGGGAGCCCGAGCCTAAGGCTAGGGGAGCCATAGCCTAAGCCTCGGGGTGCCCTAGCCTAAGGCTAGGGGAGCCCAAGCCTAATCCTAGGGCTGCCATACCGAAGGCTATGGGAGCCCTAGCCTCAGCCTAAGCATATCGGTGCCCTAGCTTAAGCTTATGGGTGCCCTAGCCTAAGGCTAGGGGAGCCCTAACCTAAGGCTAGGGGAGCCCTCTCCTAAGGCTAGGGGAGCCCTAGCCTAAGCCTAGGGGTGCCCTAACCTAAGGCTAGGGGAGTCCTAGCCTAAACCTAGGGGTGCCCTAGCCTAAGGCTAGGGGAGCCCTAGCCTAAGCCTAGGGGTGCCCGAACTTAAGGGTACGGGAGCCCTATCATCAGCCTAGGTGTGCCCTAGCCTAAGCCTAGGGGAGCCCTAGCATAAGCATAGGGGAGCCCTAGCTTTAGCCTAAGCCTCAGGATGACGTACCCTAAGGCTAGGGGAGCACTAGCCTAAGGCTAGGGTAGCCCTAGCCTAAGGCTAGGGGAGCACTAGCCTAAGGCTAATGGAGCCCTAGCCTAAGCGTAGGGGTGCCTGAGCCTAAGCCTAGGGGAGCCCTAGCCAAAGAAGAGGGGAGCCCTAGCCTAAGGCTAGGGGAGCCTTAGCCTAAGGCTCGGGGAGCCCTAGCCTTAGCATAAGCCTAGGGGTGACCAACCCTAAGGCTAGGGGAACCCTTGCCTTAGCCTAAGCCTAGGGGTGCCCGAACCTAAGGCTAGGGGAGCCCTAGCCTTAGCCTAAGCCTAGGGGTGCCCTAGCCTAAGCCTATGGGTGCCCTAGCCTAAGGCTATGGGAGCCCTAGCCTAAGGCTAGGGGAGCCTTAACCTTAGCCTAAGCCTAGGGGAGCCCTAGCCTAAGCCTAGGGGTGCCCTAGCCAAAGGCTAGGAGAGTCCTAGCCTAAGATTAGGGGTGCCCAAGCCTAAGGCTAGGGGAGCCCTAGCCTAAGCCTAGGGGTGCCCGAGCCTAAGCCTAAGGGTGCCCTAGCCTAATGCTAGGGGAGCCCTAGCCTAAGGATAGGGGAGCCTTAGCCTACACCTAGGGGAGCCCTAGCCTTAGCCTAAGCCTCGGGGTGACTTACCCTAAGGCTAGGGGAGCCCTAGCCGTAGGCTAGGGGAGCCCTAGATTTAGCCTAAGCTTAGGGGTGCCCTACAGAAAGCCTAGGGGTCCCCGAACCTAAGGCTAGGGAGCCCTATCCTAAGCGTAGGGGTGCCCTAGCCTAAGGCTAGGGGATCCCTAGCCTAAGGCTAGGGGAGCCCTAGCCTTAGCCTAGGGGAGCCTAGCCTAAGGCTAGGAGAGCCATAGCCTAAGCCTCGGGGTGCCCTAGCCTAAGGCTAGGAGAATGCTAGATAAGTCTAGGAGAGCCCTAGCCTTAGCCTAAGCCTAGGGGTGCTCTAGCCTAAGGTTAGGGGAACCCTAGCCTAAGTATAGGGGATCCCTAGCCTAAGGCTAGGGGAGCCCTAGCCTTAGCCTAAGCTTAGGGGTGCCCTTGCCTAAGACTAGGGGAGCTATATCCTTAGCCTAAGCCTAGGGGTGCCCTAGCCTAAGGCTAGGGGAGCCCAAGCCTAAGCCTAGGGCTGCCATACCTAAGGCTAAGGGAGCCCTAGCCTTAGCCTAAGCCTATGGGGGCCCTAGCCTAAGCCTAAAGGTGCCCTTGCTTAAGGCTAGGGGAGCCCTAGCCTAAGCCTAGGGGTGCCCGAGCCTAAGAGTAGGGGTGCCCTAGCCTAAGGCTAGGGGTGCCCGATCCTAAGCCTAGGAGATCCCTAGCCTAAGGCTAGGAGCCCTAGCCTAAGGCTGTGGGAGCCCTGGACTAAGCCTAGGGGTGCCCTGGCGTAAGGATAGGGGAGCACTAGCCTAAGGCTAGGGGAGCCCTAGCCTAAGTCTAGGGGAGCCCTAGCCTAAGGCAAGGGGAGCACGAGCCAAAGGCTAGGGGAGCCCGAGCCTAAGGCTAGGGGAGCCATAGCCTAAGCCTCGGGTGCCATACCGAAGGCTATGGGAGCCCTAGCCTTAGCCTAAGCATATGGGTGCCCTAGCTTAAGCTTATGGGTGCCCTAGCCTAAGGCTAGGGGAGCCCTAACCTAAGGCTAGGGGAGACCTAGACTAAGGCTAGGGGAGCCCTCTCCTAAGGCTAGGGGAGCCCTAGCCTAAGCCTAGGGGTGCCCTAACCTAAGGCTAGGGGAGTCCTAGCCTAAACCTAGGGGTGCCCTAGCCTAAGGCTAGGGGAGCCCTAGTCTAAGCCTAGGGGTGCCCGAACTTAAGGGTAGGGGAGCCCTATCATCAGTCTATGTGTGCCCTAGCCTAAGCCTAGGGGAGCCCTAGCATAAGCATAGGGGAGCCCTAGCTTTAGCCTAAGCCTCAGGATGACGTACCCTAAGGCTAGGGGAGCACTAGCCTAAGGCTAGGGTAGCCCTAGCCTAAGGCTAGGGGAGCACTAGCCTAAGGCTAATGGAGCCCTAGCCTAAGCGTAGGGGTGCCTGAGCCTAAGCCTAGGGGAGCCCTAGCCAAAGAAGAGGGGAGCCCTAGCCTAAGGCTAGGGGAGCCTTAGCCTAAGGCTCGGGGAGCCCTAGCCTTAGCATAAGCCTAGGGGTGACCAACCCTAAGGCTAGGGGAACCCTTGCCTTAGCCTAAGCCTAGGGGTGCCCGAACCTAAGGCTAGGGGAGCCCTAGCCTTAGCCTAAGCTTAGGGGTGCCCTTGCCTAAGACTAGGGGAGCTATATCCTTAGCCTAAGCCTAGGGGTGCCCTAGCCTAAGGCTAGGGGAGCCCAAGCCTAAGCCTAGGGCTGCCATACCTAAGGCTAAGGGAGCCCTAGCCTTAGCCTAAGCCTATGGGGGCCCTAGCCTAAGCCTAAAGGTGCCCTTGCTTAAGGCTAGGGGAGCCCTAGCCTAAGCCTAGGGGTGCCCGAGCCTAAGAGTAGGGGTGCCCTAGCCTAAGGCTAGGGGTGCCCGATCCTAAGCCTAGGAGATCCCTAGCCTAAGGCTAGGAGCCCTAGCCTAAGGCTGTGGGAGCCCTGGACTAAGCCTAGGGGTGCCCTGGCGTAAGGATAGGGGAGCACTAGCCTAAGGCTAGGGGAGCCCTAGCCTAAGTCTAGGGGAGCCCTAGCCTAAGGCAAGGGGAGCACGAGCCAAAGGCTAGGGGAGCCCGAGCCTAAGGCTAGGGGAGCCATAGCCTAAGCCTCGGGTGCCATACCGAAGGCTATGGGAGCCCTAGCCTTAGCCTAAGCATATGGGTGCCCTAGCTTAAGCTTATGGGTGCCCTAGCCTAAGGCTAGGGGAGCCCTAACCTAAGGCTAGGGGAGACCTAGACTAAGGCTAGGGGAGCCCTCTCCTAAGGCTAGGGGAGCCCTAGCCTAAGCCTAGGGTTGCCCTAACCTAAGGCTAGGGGAGTCCTAGCCTAAAACTAGGGGTGCCCTAGCCTAAGGCTAGGGGAGCCCTAGTCTAAGCCTAGGGGTGCCCGAACTTAAGGGTAGGGGAGCCCTATCATCAGTCTAGGTGTGCCCTAGCCTAAGCCTAGGGGAGCCCTAGCATAAGCATAGGGGAGCCCTAGCTTTAGCCTAAGCCTCAGGATGACGTACCCTAAGGCTAGGGGAGCCCTAGCCTAAGGCTAGGGTAGCCCTAGCCTAAGGCTAGGGGAGCACTAGCCTAAGGCTAATGGAGCCCTAGCCTAAGCGTAGGGGTGCCTGAGCCTAAGCCTAGGGGAGCCCTAGCCAAAGAAGAGGGGAGCCCTAGCCTAAGGCTAGGGGAGCCTTAGCCTAAGGCTCGGGGAGCCCTAGCCTTAGCATAAGCCTAGGGGTGACCAACCCTAAGGCTAGGGGAACCCTTGCCTTAGCCTAAGCCTAGGGGTGCCCGAACCTAAGGCTAGGGGAGCCCTAGCCTTAGCCTAAGCCTAGGGGTGCCCTAGCCTAAGCCTATGGGTGCCCAAGCCTAAGGCTATGGGAGCCCTAGCCTAAGGCTAGGGGAGCCTTAACCTTAGCCTAAGCCTAGGGGAGCCCTAGCCTAAGCCTAGGGGTGCCCTAGCCAAAGGCTAGGGGAGTCCAAGCCTAAGATGAGGGGTGCCCAAGCCTAAGGCTAGGGGAGCCATAGCCTAAGCCTAGGGGTGCCTGAACCTAAGGCTAGGGGAGCCCTAGCCTAAGCCTAGGGGAGCCCGAGCCTAAGCCTAAGGGTGCCCTAGCCTAATGCTAGGGGAGCCCTAGCCTAAGGATAGGGGAGCCTTAGCCTACAGCTAGGGGAGCCCTAGCCTTAGCCTAAGCCTCGGGGTGACTTACCCTAAGGCTAGGGGAGCCCAAGCCGTAGGATAGGGGAGCCCAAGCCGTAGGCTAGGGGAGCCCAAGCCGTAGGCTAGGGGAGCCCTAGCTTTAGCCTAAGCTTAGGGGTGCATTACAGAAAGCCTAGGGGTCCCCGAACCTAAGGCTAGGGAGCCCTATCCTAAGCCTAGGGGTGCCCTAGCCTAAGGCTAGGGGATCCCTAGCCTAAGGCTAGGGGAGCCCTAGCCTTAGCCTATGGTAGCCTAGCCTAAGACTAGGGGAGCCCTAGCCTAACGCTAGGGGAGTCCAAGCCTTAGCCTAAGCCTAGGGGTGCCCTAGCCTAAGCCTAGGGGTGCCCTAGCCTAAGCCTAGGGGTGCCCTAGCCTAAGGCTAGGGGAACCCTAGCCTTAGCCTAAGCCTAGAGTGCCCTACCCTAAGGCTGGATAGCCCTAGCCTTAGCCTAAGCCTAGGGGTGCCCTAGCGAAGGCTAGGGGAGACCTAGCCTAAGGATAGGGGTGCCCTAGACTTAGCCTAAGACTAGGGGGGGCCCTAGACGAAGGCTAGGGGAGCCCTAGACTTAGCCTAAGCCTAGGGGTGCCTTGCCTAAGGGTAGGGGAGCCCTAGCCTTAGGCTAGGGGAGCCCTACCCTTAGCTTAATCCTAAAGGTGCCGTCGCCAACCCTAGGGGAGCCCTAGCCTAAGTCTAGGGGAGCCCTAGCCTTAGCCTAAGCCTAGGGGTTCCCGAGCGTAAGACTAGGGGAGGCCTAGCCTTAGCCTAAGCCTATGGTGCCCTAGCCTAAGCCTAGGGTGCCCTAGCCTAAGCCTAGGGTGCCCTAGCCTAAGGCTAGGGGAGCCCTTGCCTTAGCCTAAGCCTAGGGGTGCCCTAGCCTAAGCCTAGGGGTGCCCTAGCCTAAGGCTAGGGGTGCCCTAGCCTTAGCCTAAGCCTAGGGGTGCCCTAGCCTAAGGCTAGGGGTGCCCTCGCCTAAGGCTAGGGGAGCCCTAGTCTTAGCCTTAGTCTACGGGTGCTCTAGCCTAAGGTTTGGGGTGCTTTAGCCTAAGGCTAGGGGAGCCCTAGCCTAAGGATAGTGGAGCCCTAGCCTTAGCCTAAACTTAGGGGTGCCCTAGCCAAGGCTTGGGGAGCCCTAGCCTAAGGCTAGGGGAGCCCTAGCCTTAGCCTAAGCCTAGGGGTGCCCTAGCCTAAGGCTAGCGGAGCCCTAGCCTAAGGCTAGGGGAGTCCAAGCCTTAGCCTAATCCTATGGTGCCCTGGCTTAAGGCAAAGGGAGCCCTAGCCTAAGGCTAGGGGAGCCCTAGACTTAGCCTAAGCCTAGGGGTGCCCTAGCCAAAGCATAGAGGTGCCATAGCCTAAGGCTAGGGGAGCCCTAGCTTTAGCCTAAGCCTAGGGGTGCCATAGCCTAAGGCTAGGGGAGTCCTAGCCTTAGCGTAAGTTATGGGTTCCCGAGCCTAAGGCTAGGGGAGGCCTAGCCTTAGCCTAAGCCTATGGTGCCCTAGCCTAAGCCTAGGGAGCCCTAGCCTAAGGCTAGGGGAGCCCTAACCTAAGCATAGGGGTGCCCGAGCCTAAGCCTAGGGGTGCCATAGCCTAAGGCTAGGGGAGACCTAGCCTAAGGCTAGGGGAGCCCTAGCCTAAAGCTAGGGGAGCCCTAGCCTAAGGCTAATGGAGCCCTAGCCTAAGCCTAGGGGTGCCTGAGCCTAAGCCTAGTGGTTTCCTTGCCTAAGGGTAGGGGAGCCCTAGTCTTAGCTTAAGCCAAGGGGATTCCTATCCTAAGCCTAGGGGTGCCCGAACCTAAGGCTAGGGGAGCCCTATCCTAAGCCTAGGGGTGCCCTAGCCTAAGGCTATGGGATCCCTAGCCTAAGGCTAGGGGATCCCTAGCCTTAGCCTAGGGGTGCCCGAGCCTAAGCCTAGGGGTTCCGTAGCCTAAGCTAGGGGAGCCCTAGCCAAAGGATAGGGGAACCTTAGCCTAAGGCTAGGGGAGCCCTAGCCTTAGCCTAAGCGTCGGGGTGACATACCCTAAGGCTAGGGGAGCCCTACCCTAAGGCTAGGATAGCCCTAGCCTAAGGCTAGGGGAGCACTAGCCTAAGGCTAATGGAGCCCTAGCCAAAGTTTAGCGTTGCCCGAGCCTAAGACTTGGGGTGCCCGATCCTAAGGCTAGGGGAGCCCTAGTCTTAGGCTAGGGGAGCCCTAGCCTTACCCTAAGACGAGGGGTGCCCTTGCCTAAGGCTAGGGGAGCCCTAGCCTAAAGCTAGGGGAGTCCTAGCCTTAGCGTAAGCCTAGGGGTCCCCGAGCCTAAGGCTAGGGGAGGCCTAGCCTTAGCCTAAGCCTATGGTGCCCTAGCCTAAGCCTAGGGAGCCCTAGCCTAAGGCTAGGGGAGCCCTAACCTAAGCATAGGGGTGCCCGAGCCTAAGCCTAGGGGTGCCCTAGCCAAAGGCTAGGGGAGCCCTAGCCTAAGGACAGGGGAGCCTTAGCATAAGGCTAGGGGAGCGCAAGGCTTAGCCTTAGGCTCAGGGTGACTTACCCTAAGGCTAGGGAAGCCCTAGCCAAAGGCTAGGGGAGCCCTAGCCTTAGCCTAAGCTTAGGGGTGCCCCAACCTAAAACTAGGGGAGCCCAAGCCTAAGCATAGGGGTGCCATAGCCTAAGGCTAGGGGAGCCCTAACCTTAGCCTAAGCATAGGGGTGCCATAGCCTAAGGCTAGGGGAGACCTAGCCTAAGGCTAGGGGAGACCTAGCCTAAAGCTAGGGGAGCCCTAGCCTAAGGCTAATGGAGCCCTAGCCTAAGCCTAGGGGTGCCTGAGCCTAAGCCTAGTGGTTTCCTTGCCTAAGGGTAGGGGAGCCATAGTCTTAGCTTAAGCCAAGGGGAGCCCTACCCTAAGCATAGGGGTGCCCGAACCTAAGGCTAGGGGAGCCCTATCCTAAGCCTAGGGGTGCCCTAGCCTAAGGCTATGGATTCCCTAGCCTAAGGCTCGGGATTCCCTAGCCTTAGCCTAGGGGTGCCCGAGCCTAAGCCTAGGGGTTCCGTAGCCTAAGCTAGGGGAGCCCTAGCCTAAGGATAGGGTAACCTTAGCCTAAGGCTAGGGGAGCCCTAGCCTTAGCCTAAGCGTCGGGGTGACATACCCTAAGGCTAGGGGAGCCCTACCCTAAGGCTAGGGTAGCCCTTGCCTAAGGCTAGGGGAGCACTAGCCTAAGGCTAATGGAGCCCTAGCCAAAGCTTAGCGTTGCCCGAGCCTAAGCCTAGGGGTGCCCGAGCCTAAGGCTAGGGGAGCCCTAGTCTTAGGCTAGGGGAGCCCTAGCCTTACCCTAAGCCTAGGGGTGCCCTTGTCTAAGGCTAGGGGAGCCCTAGCCTAAGGCTAGGGGAGCCCTAGCCTAAGGCTAGGGGTGCCCGAGCCTAAGCCTAGGGGTGCCCTTGCCTAAGGCTAGGGGAGCCTTAGCCTAAGGCTAGGGGAGCCCTAGCCTTCGCCTAAGCCTAGGGGTGACCTACCCTAAGGCTAGGGGAGCCCAAGTCGAAGGCTAGGGGAGCCCTAGGCTTAGGCTAGGGGAGTTCAAGCCTAAGCTTAGGGGTGCCCAAAATTAAGGCTAGGGGAGTCCTAGCCTGAACCTAGGGGTGCCCTAGCCTAAGGTTAGGGGAGCCCTAGCCTAAGCCTAGGGGTGCCCGAACCTAAGGCTAGGGGAGCCCTATCCTAAGCCTAGGTGTGCCCTAGCCCAAGCCTAGGGGAGCCCTAGCCTAAGCCTATGGGTGCCCGAGCGTAAGTCTATGGGTGCCCTGGCCTAAGGCTAGGGGAGCCCTAGTCTTAGACTAGGGGAGCCCTAGTCTTACCCTAAGCCTAGGGGTGCCCTTGCCTAAGGCTGGGGAGCCCTAGCCTAAGGTTAGGGGAGCCCTAGTCTTACCCTAAGCCTAGGGGTGCCCTAGCCTAAGGCTAGTGGAGCCTTAGCCTTAGCCTAAGCTTAGGGTGCCCTAGCCAAGGCTAGTGGAGCCCTAGCCTAAGTCTAGGGGTGCCCTAGCCTAAGCCTAGGGGTGCCCTAGCCTAAGGCTAGGGGAGCCCTAGCCTTAGCATAAGCCTAGAGTGAACTAGCCTAAGGCTGGATAGCCCTAGCCTTAGCCTAAGCCTAGGGGTGCCCTAGCCTAAGGCTAGGGGAGCACTAGCCTTAGCCTAAGCCTAGGGGTGCCCTAGCGAAGGCTAGTGGAGACCTTGCCTAAGGATAGGTGTGCCCTAGCCTTAGCCTAAGCCAAGGGGGGGCCCTATCCTAAGGCTAGGGGAGCCGTAGTGTAAGCCTAGGGGTACCCTAGCCTAAGGTAGGGGTGCCCTAGCCTAAGCCTAGGGGTGCCATAGCCTAAGGCTAGGGGAGCCCTAGCCTATGGCTAGGGGAGTCCTAGCCTAAGCATAGGGGTGCCCTAGCCTAAGCCTAGGGGTGCCCTAGCCTAAGGCTAGGGGAGCCCTAGCCTTAGCCTAAGCCTAGGGGTGCCCTACCCTAAGGCTAGGGGAGTCCTAGCTTTAGCCTAAGCCTAGGGGTGCCCTAGCCTAAGGCTAGGGGATCCCTAGCCTTAGCCTAAGGCTAGGGGAGGCCTAGCCTTAGCCTAAGCCTAGGGGTGCCATAGCCTAAGGCTAGGGGAGCCCTAGCCTAAGGCTAGGGGAGCCCAAGCCTTAGCCTAGGGGTGCCTTATCCTAAGCCTAGGGGTGCCCTAGCCTAGGGCTAGGAGATCCCTAGCCTTAGCCTAAGCTTAGGGGTGCCCTAGCCTATGTCTAGGGGAGCCCTAGCCTTAGCCTAAGCTTAGGGATGCCATAGCCTAAGGCTAGGGGAGCCCTAGCCTAAGGCTAGGGTAGCCCTAGCCTTAGCCTAATCCTAGGGGTGCCATAGCCGAAGACTAGGGGAGCCCTAGCCTAAGGCTAGGGGAGCCGTAGCGTAAGCCTAGGGGTACCCTAGCCTAAGGTAGGGGTGCCCTAGCCTAAGCCTCGGGATGCCATAGCCTAAGGCTAGGGGAGCCCTAGCCTATGGCTAGGGGTGTCCTAGCCTAAGCCTAGGCGTGCCCTAGCCTAAGCCTAGGGGTGCCCTAGCATAGGGCTAGGGGAGCCCTAGCCTTAGCCTAAGCTTAGGGTGCCCTAGCCTAAGGCTAAGGGAGCCCTAGGCTAAGGCTTGGGGAGCCCTAGCGTTAGCCTAAGCCTAGGTGTGCCATAGCCTAAGGCTAGGGGAGCCCTAGTCTTAGACTAAGCCTAGGGGTGCCCTAGCCCAGGCTAGGGAAACCCTAGCCTTAGCCTAAGCCTAGGGGTGCCCTAGCCTAAGGCTAGGGGAGATCTAGCCTAAGACTAGGGGAGCCCTAGCCTAAGCCTAGGGGTGCCCTAGCCTAAGCCTTGGGGTGCCCTAGTTTAGGGGTAGGAGAGACCTAGCCTAATGCTAGGGGAGCCTAGCCTAAGGCTATTGAAGCCCTAGCCTAAGGTTAGGGGAGCCCTAGCCTTAGCCTAAGCTTAGGGGTGCCCTAGCCTAAGGCTAGGGGAGCCTTAGCCTTAGCCTAAGCTTAGGGGTGCCCGAACCTAATGTTAAGGAAGCCCTAGCCTAAGCCTAGGGGTGACCTAGCCTAAGCCTAGGAGTGCATTAGCGTAAGCCTTGGGGTGCCCTAGCCTAAGGCTAGGGGAGCCCTAGCCAAAGATATGGGAGCCCAAGCCTTAGCCTAAGCCTAGGGGTGCCATAGCCTAAGGCTAGGGGTGCCCTAGCCTAAGGCTATGGGAGCCCTAGCCTAAGGCTAGGGGAGCCCTATCCTTAGCCTAAGACTAGGCGTGCCATAGCCTAAGGCTAGGGGAGCCCTAGCCTAAGGCTATGGGAGCCCTAGCCTAAGCCCAGTGGTGCCCTAGCCTAAGGCTAGGGGAGCCTTAGCCTTAGCCTAAGCCTAGGGGTGCCTTAGCCTACGGCTAGGGGAGCCCTAGCCTTAGCCTAAGCCTAGGGGTGCTTTAGCCTAAGCCTAGGGGGTCACTAGCCTAAGGCTAGGGGAGCCCTAGCCTTAGCCAAAGCCTAGAGTGCCCTAGCCTAAGGCTGGATAGCCCTAGCCTTAGCCTAAGCCTAGGGGTGCCCTAGCCTAAGGCTAGGGGAGCACTAGCCTTAGCCTAAGCCTAGGGGTGCCCTAGCGAAGGCTAGTGGAGACCTTGCCTAAGGATAGGTGTGCCCTAGCCTTAGCCTAAGCCAAGGGGGGGCCCTAGCCTAAGGCTAGGGGAGCCGTAGCGTAAGCCTAGGGGTACCCTAGCCTAAGGTAGGGGATTCCTAGCCTAAGCCTAGGGGTGCCCTAGCCTAAGTCTAGGGGTGCCCTAGACTAGGGCTAGGGGAGCCCTAGCCTTAGCCTAAGCCTAGGGGTGCCCTAGCATAAGGCTAGCGGAGCCCTAGCCTAAGCCTAAGCCTAGGGGAGCCCTAGCCTAAGGCTAGGGGAGCCCTAGTCTTAGCCTAAGCCTAGGGGTGACCTAGCCTAAGGCTAGGGGAGCCCTAGCCTTAGCCTAAGGCTAGGGAAGCCCTAGCCTTAGCCTAAGCCTAGTGGTGCCCTAGCCTAAGACTAGGGGAGCCCTAGCCTTAGCCTAAGCCTAGGCATGGCTGAACCTAAGGCTTGGGGAACACTAGCCTAAGTGTAGTGGTGCCTTGCCTAAGCCTAGGGGTGCCTTAGCCTAAGGCTAGGGGAGCCCTAGCCTTAGCCTAAGGCTAGGGGAGGCCTAGCCTTAGCCTAAGCCTAGGGGTGCCATAGCCTAAGGCTAGGGGAGCCCTAGCCTAAGGCTAGGGGACCCCTAGCCTAAGCCTAAGGGTGCCTTAGCCTAAGCGTAGGGGTGCCCTAGCCTAGGGCTAGGAAATCCCTAGCCTTAGCCTAAGCTTAGGGGTGCCCTAGCCTATGTCTAGGGGAGCCCTAGTCTTACCCTAAGCCTAGTTGTGCCCTTGCCTAAGGCTAGGGGAGCCCTAGTCTAAGGCTGGGGAGCCCTAGCCTAAGGTTAGGGGACCCCTAGCCTAAGGCTAGTGGAGCCTTAGCCTTAGCCTAAGCTTAGGGGTGCCCTAGCCAAGGCTAGTGGAGCCCTAGCCTAAGCCTAGGGGTGCCCTAGCCTAAGCCTAGGCGTGCCCTAGCCTAAGCCTAGGGGTGCCCTAGCATAGGGCTAGGGGAGCCCTAGCCTTAGCCTAAGCTTAGGGTGCCCTAGCCTAAGGCTAAGGGAGCCCTAGGCTAAGGCTTGGGGAGCCCTAGCGTTAGCCTAAGCCTAGGTGTGCCATAGCCTAAGGCTAGGGGAGCCCTAGTCTTAGACTAAGCCTAGGGGTGCCCTAGCCCAGGCTAGGGAAACCCTAGCCTTAGCCTAAGCCTAGGGGTGCCCTAGCCTAAGGCTAGGGGAGATCTAGCCTAAGACTAGGGGAGCCCTAGCCTAAGCCTAGGGGTGCCCTAGCCTAAGCTTAAGGGTGCCCTAGTTTAGGGGTAGGAGAGCCCTAGCCTAAGGCTAGGGGAGCCCTAGCCTAAGGCTATTGGAGCCCTAGCCTAAGGTTAGGGGAGCCCTAGCCTTAGCCTAAGCCTAGGGGTGCCATAGCCTAAGGCTATGGGAGCCTTAGCCTTAGCCTAAGCTTAGGGGTGCCCGAACCTAATGTTAAGGAAGCCCTAGCCTAAGCCTAGGGGTGACCTAGCCTAAGCCTAGGAGTGCATTAGCGTAAGCCTTGGGGTGCCCTAGCCTAAGGCTAGGGGAGCCCTAGCCAAAGATATGGGAGCCCAAGCCTTAGCCTAAGCCTAGGGGTGCCATAGCCTAAGGCTAGGGGTGCCCTAGCCTAAGGCTATGGGAGCCCTAGCCTAAGGCTAGGGGAGCCCTATCCTTAGCCTAAGACTAGGCGTGCCATAGCCTAAGGCTAGGGGAGCCCTAGCCTAAGGCTATGGGAGCCCTAGCCTAAGCCCAGTGGTGCCCTAGCCTAAGGCTAGGGGAGCCTTAGCCTTAGCCTAAGCCTAGGGGTGCCTTAGCCTAAGGCTAGGGGAGCCCTAGCCTTAGCCTAAGCCTAGGGGTGCTTTAGCCTAAGCCTAGGGGGTCACTAGCCTAAGGCTAGGGGAGCCCTAGCCTTAGCCTAAGCCTAGAGTGCCCTAGCCTAAGGCTTGTTAGCCCTAGCCTTAGCCTAAGCCAAGGGGTGCCCTAGCCTAAGGCTAGGGGAGCACTAGCCTTAGCCTAAGCCTAGGGGTGCCCTAGCGAAGGCTAGTGGAGACCTTGCCTAAGGATAGGTGTGCCCTAGCCTTAGCCTAAGCCAAGGGGGGGCCCTAGCCTAAGGCTAGGGGAGCCGTAGCGTAAGCCTAGGGGTACCCTAGCCTAAGGTAGGGGAGTCCTAGCCTAAGCCTAGGGGTGCCCTAGCCTAAGTCTAGGGGTGCCCTAGACTAGGGCTAGGGGAGCCCTAGCCTTAGCCTAAGCCTAGGGGTGCCCTAGCATAAGGCTAGCGGAGCCCTAGCCTAAGCCTAAGCCTAGGGGAGCCCTAGCCTAAGGCTAGGGGAGCCCTAGTCTTAGCCTAAGCCTAGGGGTGACCTAGCCTAAGGCTAGGGGAGCCCTAGCCTTAGCCTAAGGCTAGGGAAGCCCTAGCCTTAGCCTAAGCCTAGTGGTGCCCTAGCCTAAGACTAGGGGAGCCCTAGCCTTAGCCTAAGCCTAGGCATGGCTGAACCTAAGGCTTGGGGAACACTAGCCTAAGTGTAGTGGTGCCTTGCCTAAGCCTAGGGGTGCCTTAGCCTAAGGCTAGGGGAGCCCTAGCCTTAGCCTAAGGCTAGGGGAGGCCTAGCCTTAGCCTAAGCCTAGGGGTGCCATAGCCTAAGGCTAGGGGAGCCCTAGCCTAAGGCTAGGGGACCCCTAGCCTAAGCCTAAGGGTGCCTTAGCCTAAGCGTAGGGGTGCCCTAGCCTAGGGCTAGGAAATCCCTAGCCTTAGCCTAAGCTTAGGGGTGCCCTAGCCTATGTCTAGGGGAGCCCTAGTCTTACCCTAAGCCTAGGTGTGCCCTTGCCTAAGGCTAGGGGAGCCCTAGTCTAAGGCTGGGAAGCCCTAGCCTAAGGTTAGGGGACCCCTAGCCTAAGGCTAGTGGAGCCTTAGCCTTAGCCTAAGCTTAGGGGTGCCCTAGCCAAGGCTAGTGGAGCCCTAGCCTAAGCCTAGGGGTGCCCTAGCCTAAGCCTAGGCGTGCCCTAGCCTAAGCCTAGGGGTGCCCTAGCATAGGGCTAGGGGAGCCCTAGCCTTAGCCTAAGCTTAGGGTGCCCTAGCCTAAGGCTAAGGGAGCCCTAGGCTAAGGCTTGGGGAGCCCTAGCGTTAGCCTAAGCCTAGGTGTGCCATAGCCTAAGGCTAGGGGAGCCCTAGTCTTAGACTAAGCCTAGGGGTGCCCTAGCCCAGGCTAGGGAAACCCTAGCCTTAGCCTAAGCCTAGGGGTGCCCTAGCCTAAGGCTAGGGGAGATCTAGCCTAAGACTAGGGGAGCCCTAGCCTAAGCCTAGGGGTGCCCTAGCCTAAGCTTAAGGGTGCCCTAGTTTAGGGGTAGGAGAGCCCTAGCCTAAGGTTAGGGGAGCCCTAGCCTAAGGCTATTGGAGCCCTAGCCTAAGGTTAGGGGAGCCCTAGCCTTAGCCTAAGCCTAGGGGTGCCATAGCCTAAGGCTATGGGAGATCTAGCCTAAGGCTAGGGGAGCCCTAGCCTAAACCTATGGGTGCCCTAGCCTAAGCCTTGGGGTGCCCTAGTTTAGGGGTAGGAGAGACCTAGCCTAATGCTAGGGGAGCCTAGCCTAAGGCTATTGAAGCCCTAGCCTAAGGTTAGGGGAGCCCTAGCCTTAGCCTAAGCTTAGGGGTGCCCTAGCCTAAGGCTAGGGGAGCCTTAGCCTTAGCCTAAGCTTAGGGGTGCCCGAACCTAATGTTAAGGAAGCCCTAGCCTAAGCCTAGGGGTGACCTAGCCTAAGCCTAGGAGTGCATTAGCGTAAGCCTTGGGGTGCCCTAGCCTAAGGCTAGGGGAGCCCTAGCCAAAGATATGGGAGCCCAAGCCTTAGCCTAAGCCTAGGGGTGCCCTAGCCTAAGGCTAGGGGTGCCCTAGCCTAAGGCTATGGGAGCCCAACCTAAGGCTAGGGGAGCCCTATCCTTAGCCTAAGACTAGGCGTGCCATAGCCTAAGGCTAGGGGAGCCCTAGCCTAAGGCTAGGGGAGCCCAAGCCTTAGCCTAGGGGTGCCTTAGCCTAAGCCTAGGGGTGCCCTAGCCTAGGGCTAGGAGATCCCTAGCCTTAGCCTAAGCTTAGGGGTGCCCTAGCCTATTTCTAGGGGAGCCCTAGCCTTATCCTAAGCTTAGGGATGCCATAGCCTAAGGCTAGGGGAGCCCTAGCCTAAGGCTAGGGTAGCCCTAGCCTTAGCCTAATCCTAGGGGTGCCATAGCCGAAGACTAGGGGAGCCCTAGCCTAAGGCTAGGGGAGCCGTAGCGTAAGCCTAGGGGTACCCTAGCCTAAGGTAGGGGTGCCCTAGCCTAAGCTTCGGGATGCCATAGCCTAAGGCTAGGGGAGCCCTAGCCTATGGCTAGGGGTGTCCTAGCCTAAGCCTAGGCGTGCCCTAGCCTAAGCCTAGGGGTGCCCTAGCATAGGGCTAGGGGAGCCCTAGCCTTAGCCTAAGCTTAGGGTGCCCTAGCCTAAGGCTAAGGGAGCCCTAGGCTAAGGCTTGGGGAGCCCTAGCGTTAGCCTAAGCCTAGGTGTGCCATAGCCAAAGGCTAGGGGAGCCCTAGTCTTAGACTAAGCCTAGGGGTGCCCTAGCCCAGGCTAGGGAAACCCTAGCCTTAGCCTAAGACTAGGGGTGCCCTAGCCTAAGGCTAGGGGAGATCTAGCCTAAGACTAGGGGAGCCCTAGCCTAAGCCTAGGGGAGCCCTAGCCTAAGGCTATTGGAGCCCTAGCCTAAGGTTAGGGGAGCCCTAGCCTTAGCCTAAGCCTAGGGGTGCCATAGCCTAAGGCTATGGGAGATCTAGCCTAAGGCTAGGGGAGCCCTAGCCTAAGCCTATGGGTGCCCTAGCCTAAGCCTTGGGGTGCCCTAGTTTAGGGGTAGGAGAGACCTAGCCTAATGCTAGGGGACCCTAGCCTAAGGCTATTGAAGCCCTAGCCTAAGGTTAGGGGAGCCCTAGCCTTAGCCTAAGCTTAGGGGTGCCCTAGCCTAAGGCTAGGGGAGCCTTAGCCTTAGCCTAAGCTTAGGGGTGCCCGAACCTAATGTTAAGGAAGCCCTAGCCTAAGCCTAGGGGTGCCCTAGCCTAAGCCTAGGAGTGCATTAGCGTAAGCCTTGGGGTGCCCTAGCCTAAGGCTAGGGGAGCCCTAGCCAAAGATAGGGGAGCCCAAGCCTTAGCCTATGCCTAGGGGTGCCATAGCCTAAGGCTAGGGGTGCCCTAGCCTAAGGCTATGGGAGCCCTAGCCTAAGGCTAGGGGAGCCCTATCCTTAGCCTAAGACTAGGCGTGCCATAGCCTAAGGCTAGGGGAGCCCTAGCCTAAGGCTATGGGAGCCCTAGCCTAAGCCCAGTGGTGCCCTAGCCTAAGGCTAGGGGAGCCCTAGCCTTAGCCTAAGCCTAGGGGTGCCTTAGCCTAAGGCTAGGGGAGCCCTAGCCTTAGCCTAATCCTAGGGGTGCTTTAGCCTAAGCCTAGGGGGGCCCTAGCCTAAGGCTAGGGGAGCCCTAGCCTTAGCCTAAGCCTAGAGTGCCCTAGCCTAAGGCTGGATAGCCCTAGCCTTAGCCTAAGCCTAGGGGTGCCCTAGCCTAAGGCTAGGGGAGCACTAGCCTTAGCCTAAGGCTAGGGGTGCCCTAGCGAAGGCTAGTGGAGACCTTGCCTAAGGATAGGTGTGCCCTAGACTTAGCCTAAGCCAAGGGGGGGCCCTAGCCTAAGGCTAGGGGAGCCGTAGCGTAAGCCTAGGGGTACCCTAGCCTAAGGTAGGGGTGCCCTAGCCTAAGCCTAGGGGTGCCCTAGCCTAAGCCTAGGGGTGCCCTAGACTAGGGCTAGGGGAGCCCTAGCCTTAGCCTAAGCCTAGGGGTGCCCTAGCATAAGGCTAGCGGAGCCCTAGCCTAAGCCTAAGCCTAGGGGAGCCCTAGCCTAAGGCTAGGGGAGCCCTAGTCTTAGCCTAAGCCTAGGGGTGACCTAGCCTAAGGCTAGGGGAGCCCTAGCCTTAGCCTAAGGCTAGGGGAGCCCTAGCCTTAGCCTAAGCCTAGGGGTGCCATAGCCTAAGGCTAGGGGAGCCCTAGCCTAAGGATAGGGTAGCCCTAGCCTTAGCCTAAGCCTAGTGGTGCCCTAGCCTAAGACTAGGGGAGCCCTAGCCTTAGCCTAAGCCTAGGCATGGCTGAACCTAAGGCTTGGGGAACCCTAGCCTAAGTGTAGTGGTGCCTTGCCTAAGCCTAGGGGTGCCCTAGCCTAAGGCTAGGGGAGCCCTAGCCTTAGCCTAAGGCTAGGGGAGTCCTAGCCTTAGCCTAAGCCTAGGGGTGCCATAGCCTAAGGCTAGGGGAGCCCTAGCCTAAGGCTAGGGGACCCCTAGCCTAAGCCTAAGGGTGCCTTAGCCTAAGCGTAGGGGTGCCGTAGCCTAGGGCTAGGAGATCCCTAGCCTTAGCCTAAGCTTAGGGGTGCCCTAGCCTATGTCTAGGGGAGCCCTAGTCTTACCCTAAGCCTAGGTGTGCCCTTGCCTAAGGCTAGGGGAGCCCTAGTCTAAGGCTGGGGAGCCCTAGCCTAAGGTTAGGGGAGGCCTAGCCTAAGGCTAGTGGAGCCTTAGCCTTAGCCTAAGCTTAGGGGTGCCCTAGCCAAGGCTAGTGGAGCCCTAGCCTAAGCCTAGGGGTGCCCTAGCCTAAGCCAAGGGGTGCCCTAGCCTAAGGCTAGGGGAGCCCTAGCCTTAGCCTAAGCCTAGAGTGCCCTAGCCTAAGTGTGGATAGCCCTAGCCTTAGCCTAAGCCTAGGGGTGCCCTAGCCTAAGGCTAGGGGAGCACTAGCCTTAGCCTAAGCCTAAGGGTGCCCTAGCGAAGGCTAGTGGAGACCTTGCCTAAGGATAGGTGTGCCCTAGCCTTAGCCTAAGCCAAGGGGGGGGGCCCTAGCCTAAGGCTAGGGGAGCCGTAGCGTAAGCCTAGGGGTACCCTAGCCTAAGGTAGGGGTGCCCTAGCCTAAGCCTAGGGGTGCCATAGCCTAAGGCTAGGGAAGCCCTTGCCTATGGCTAGGGGAGTCCTAGCCTAAGCCAAGGGGTGCCCTAGACTAAGCCTAGGGGTGCCCTAGTCTAGGGCTAGGGGAGCCCTAGCCTTAGCCTAAGCCTAGGGGTGCCCTAGCATAAGGCTAGCGGAGCCCTAGCCTTAACCTAAGGCTAGGGGAGCCCTAGCCTTAGCCTAAGCCTAGGGGTGCCATTGCCTAAGGCTAGGGGAGCCCTAGCCTAAGGATAGGGTAGCCCTAGCCTTAGCCTAAGCCTAGTGGTGCCCTAGCCTAAGACTAGGGGAGCCCTAGCCTTAGCCTAAGCCTAGGCATGGCCGAACCTAAGGCTTGGGGAACCCTAGCCTAAGTGTAGTGGTGCCTTGCCTAAGCCTAGGGGTGCCCTAGCCTAAGGCTAGGGGAGCCCTAGCCTTAGCCTAAGCCTAGGGGTGCCCTAGCCTAAGGCTAGGGGAGTCCTAGCCTTAGCCTAAGCCTAGGGGTACCCTAGCCTAAGGCTAGGGGAGCCCTAGCCTTAGCCTAAGGCTAGGGGAGGCCTAGCCTTAGCCTAAGCCTAGGGGTGCCATAGCCTAAGGCTAGGGGAGCCCTAGCCTAAGGCTAGGGGAGCCCAAGCCTTAGCCTAGGGGTGCCTTAGCCTAAGCCTAGGGGTGCCCTAGCCTAGGGCTAGGAGATCCCTAGCCTTAGCCTAAGCTTAGGGGTGCCCTAGCCTATGTCTAGGGGAGCACTAGCCTTATCCTAAGCTTAGGGATGCCATAGCCTAAGGCTAGGGGAGCCCTAGCCTAAGGCTAGGGTAGCCCTAGCCTTAGCCTAATCTTAGGGGTGCCATAGCCGAAGACTAGGGGAGCCCTAGCCTAAGGCTAGGGGAGCCGTAGCGTAAGCCTAGGGTTACCCTAGCCTAAGGTAGGGGTGCCCTAGCCTAAGCCTCGGGATGCCATAGCCTAAGGCTAGGGGAGCCCTAGCCTATGGCTAGGGGTGTCCTAGCCTAAGCCTAGGCGTGCCCTAGCCTAATCCTAGGGGTGCCCTAGCATAGGGCTAGGGGAGCCCTAGCCTTAGCCTAAGCTTAGGGTGCCCTAGCCTAAGGCTAAGGGAGCCCTAGGCTAAGGCATGGGGAGCCCTAGCGTTAGCCTAAGCCTAGGTGTGCCATAGCCTAAGGCTAGGGGAGCCCTAGTCTTAGACTAAGCCTAGGGGTGCCCTAGCCCAGGCTAGGGAAACCCTAGCCTTAGCCTAAGCCTAGGGGTGCCCTAGCCTAAGGCTAGGGGAGATCTAGCCTAAGACTAGGGGAGCCCTAGCCTAAGCCTAGGGGTGCACTAGCCTAAGCTTAAGGGTGCCCTAGTTTAGGGGTAGGAGAGCCCTAGCCTAAGCCTAGGGGAGCCCTAGCCTAAGGCTATTGGAGCCTTAGCCTAAGGTTAGGGGAGCCCTAGCCTTAGCCTAAGCCTAGGGGTGCCATAGCCTAAGGCTATGGGAGATCTAGCCTAAGGCTAGGGGAGCCCTAGCCTAAGCCTATGGGTGCCCTAGCCTAAGCCTTGGGGTGCCCTAGTTTAGGGGTAGGAGAGACCTAGCCTAATGCTAGGGGAGCCTAGCCTAAGGCTATTGAAGCCCTAGCCTAAGGTTAGGGGAGCCCTAGCCTTAGCCTAAGCTTAGGGGTGCCCTAGCCTAAGCTAGGGGAGCCTTAGCCTTAGCCTAAGCTTAGGGGTGCCCGAACCTAATGTTAAGGAAACCCTAGCCTAAGCCTAGGGGTGCCCTAGCCTAAGCCTAGGAGTGCATTAGCGTAAGCCTTGGGGTGCCCTAGCCTAAGGCTAGGGGAGCCCTAGCCTAAGGATAGGGGAGCCCAAGCCTTAGCCTAAGCCTAGGGGTGCCCTAGCCTAAGGCTAGGGGTGCCCTAGCCTAAGGCTATGGGAGCCCTAGCCTAAGGCTAGGGGAGCCCTATCCTTAGCCTAAGACTAGGCGTGCCATAGCCTAAGGCTAGGGGAGCCCTAGCCTAAGGCTATGGGAGACCTAGCCTAAGCCCAGTGGTGCCCTAGCCTAAGGCTAGGGGAGCCCTAGCCTTAGCCTAAGCCTAGGGGTGCCTTAGCCTAAGGCTAGGGGAGCCCTAGCCTTAGCCTAAGCCTAGGGGTGCTTTAGCCTAAGCCTAGGGGAGCCCTAGCCTAAGGCTAGGGGAGCCCTAGCCTTAGCCTAAGCCTAGAGTGCCCTAGCCTAAGGCTGGATAGCCCTAGCCTTAGCCTAAGCCTAGGGGTGCCCTAGCCTAAGGCTAGGGGAGCACTAGCCTTAGCCTAAGCCTAGGGGTGCCCTAGCGAAGGCTAGTGGAGACCTTGCCTAAGGATAGGTGTGCCCTAACCTTAGCCTAAGCCAAGGGGGGGCCCTAGCCTAAGGCTAGGGGAGCCGTAGCGTAAGCCT
Source organism: Tenrec ecaudatus (assembly GCF_050624435.1). Lineage (NCBI taxonomy): Eukaryota > Metazoa > Chordata > Mammalia > Afrosoricida > Tenrecidae > Tenrec > Tenrec ecaudatus. The sequence goes on along the minus strand of NW_027459055.1, from coordinate 1,567 downwards.
AGGGGTACCCTAGCCTAAGGTATGGGTGCCCTAGCCTAAGCCTAGGGGTGCCATAGCCTAAGGCTAGGGGAGCCCTAGCCTATGGCTAGGGGAGTCCTAGCCTAAGCCTAGGGGTGCCATAGCCTAAGCCTAGGGGAGCCCTAGCCTTAGCCTAAGCCTAGGGGTACCCTAGCATAAGGCTAGCGGAGCCCTAGCCTAAGCCTAAGCCTAGGGGAGCCCTAGCCTAAGGCTAGGGGAGCCCTAGTCTTAGCCTAAGCCTAGGGGTGCCCTAGGCTAAGGATAGGGGAGCCCTAGCCTTAGCCTAAGGCTAGGGGAGCCCTAGCCTTAGCCTAAGCCTAGGGGTGCCATAGCCTAAGGCTAGGGGAGCCCTAGCCTAAGGATAGGGTAGCCCTAGCCTTAGCCTAAGCCTAGTGGTGCCCTAGCCTAAGACTAGGGGAGCCCTAGCCTTAGCCTAAGCCTAGGCATGGCTAAACCTAAGCCTTGGGGAACCCTAGCCTAAGTGTAGTGGTGCCTTGCCTAAGCCTAGGAGTGCCCTAGCCTAAGACTAGGGGAGTCCTACCCTTAGCCTAAGCCTAGGGGTGCCCTAGCCTAAGGCTAGGGGAGCCCTAGCCTTAGCCTAAGGCTAGGGGAGGCCTAGCCTTAGCCTAAGCCTAGGGGTGCCTTAGCCTAAGCCTAGGGGTGCCCTAGCCTAGGGCTAGGAGATCCCTAGCCTTAGCCTAAGCTTAGGGGTGCCCTAGCCTATGTCTAGGGGAGCCCTAGCCTTAGCCTAAGCTTAGGGATGCCATAGCCTAAGGCTAGGGGAGCCCTAGCCTAAGGCTAGGGGAGCCGTAGCGTAAGCCTAGTGGTACCCTAGCCTAAGGTAGGGGTGCCCTAGCCTAAGCCTCGGGATGCCCTAGCCTAAGGCTAGGGGAGCCCTAGCCTATGGCTAGGGGTGTCCTAGCCTAAGCCTAGGGGTGCCCTAGCCTAAGCCTAGGGGTGCCCTAGCATAGGGCTAGGGGAGCCCTAGCCTTAGCCTAAGCTTAGGGTGCCCTAGCCTAAGGCTAAGGGAGCCCTAGGCTAAGGCTTGGGGAGCCCTAGCGTTAGCCTAAGCCTAGGTGTGCCATAGCCTAAGGCTAGGGGAGCCCTAGTCTTATACTAAGCCTAGGGGTGCCCTAGCCCAGGCTAGGGGAACCCTAGCCTTAGCCTAAGCCTAGGGGTGCCCTAGCCTAAGGCTAGGGGAGATCTAGCCTAAGACTAGGGGAGCCCTAGCCTAAGCCTATGGGTGCCCAAGCCTAAGCCTTGGGGTGCCCTAGTTTAGGGGTAGGAGAGACCTAGCCTAATGCTAGGGGAGCCTAGCCTAAGGCTATTGAAGCCCTAGCCTAAGGTTAGGGGAGCCCTAGCCTTAGCCTAAGCTTAGGGTGCCCTAGCCTAAGGCTAAGGGAGCCCTAGCCTAAGGCTTGGGGAGCCCTAGCGTTACCCTACGCCTAGGTGTGCCATAGCCTAAAGCTAGGGGAACCCTAGCCTTAGCCTAAGTCTAGGGGTGCCCAAGCCTAATGCTAGGAGAGCCCTAGCCTAAGGCTAGGGGAGC